>NC_052503.1:58276321-58608853 GCF_016617805.1 Bactrocera tryoni
GCTGCGTCTTAGGTGGTCCATTCGGAAAGTCCAATTTTGGGCAACTTTTTCGAGCATTTCGGCCGGAATAGCCCGAATTTCTTCGGAAATGTTGTCTTCCAAAGCTGGAATAGTTGCTGGCTTATTTCTGTAGACTTTAGACTTGACGTAGCCCCACAAAAAATAGTCTAAAGGCGTTAAATCGCATGATCTTGGTGGCCAACTTACGGGTCCATTTCTTGAGATGAATTGTTCTCCGAAGTTTTCCCTCAAAATGGCCATAGAATCGCGAGCTGTGTGGCATGTAGCGCCATCTTGTTGAAACCACATGAGTCAACATTTAAATGAAATTATCTTCAAAAAGTAAATGTCATGAACCAATCTAACGTTTCAAATAAAGAACCGATGAGATTTTGCAAATTTTATGCGTTTTTTTTTTTAAAAAGTTATCAAGCTCTTAAAAAATCACCCGATATAAGTAGATAAATTAATGAGGATTGCACCGCGATCTAGGGTCTATTGTGCCCTCTCCTGACTCACAGCGTCTCAGCTAGCCCCAGCAAATTGATGAATTCCAATATACTGCTAGGTGGTATTGAGGTGATGTGATCCCTATTTAGAAACATGGATCCATGGGCCTTGGTCCAGTGTCTACAGATTGCTGTGCAATCCATTAGCAGGTGTACTGGAGTTTCGGGTTCCAAATCGTAGAACCGGCAATTCGCACAAGAAGCTAGGCCCATGTTGAATAAGTGCTTCTTGACTTTGCAATGGCCGGTGTAGAAGGCGATCAGTAGCCTGACTTTATCTCTTGGGAGATTGATTATGATTTTAAACCTTTTGAGGTTATAGCCATTCATCAGCAACTTTGCGTGCCGCAAGCCTGGAAGGTGTTGCCAATGTATCTCCCTACCCACTGCTTCATCATTGCGAAGCTGTTCCTTTAGGGTGTGGGGACCCACCGCTATGAAAGGTTCCGGTCCTACCATGCTGGTGGATGCTGCAGAGCGGGCAAGCTCATCGGCCAGTTCATTACCGGCGATGCCTCTGTGACCTGGCACCCAAATAAGGTGCACCTGGTTGCATTCTGCAAGACTATTGAGCCGGTCTATATACTCCTGCACCAATAGCGATTTTAACTCGTATGACGAGATCGCCTTGAGTGCCGCTTGGCTATCGCTTAGTATAGCTATACGTTCGTTGCGATAGCCGCGTTGGAGGTTTAACTCTACGCACCGACTTATAGCAAATACCTCCGCTTGGAATATGCTCGGAAACTTACCCATAGGTAAGGAGAGTTTCGTGCGTGGTCCTGCGACCCCTGCGCCAATTCCCTCCGACGTCTTCGAGCCGTCGGTGTACCACCTGATCGAGCTATCCCTGAGTAGCAGCTCGAGAGCGGAGTCGCTCCATTCGGCCTTGCTGCCGAGGGTAATCTTAAACTTCTTAGTGAAGTTCAGCTACCAGCCAGCCGGTTGCACACCGTCAGTGCCTTAGTAGCTTTGACAGGTCAATGTGCTGCTTCCATCTTAACGTGGAATCCAGCGTGAGATGATGTCTAAGAAGGCGCATAACGTCACCTCCCCAGTATCCAGCGAGCTCTGTATTTCCGAGGTAAGCTGATACAGGGCGGTATTCGTCGATCTGCCCGCTCTGTACGCGTGCTGATTTGCATGCAGGGGTGCAGTTACAAGAGCCTTCGATCTTATTTCCTGGTCTAGGATCTTTTCCATACTTTTCAGTAAGAAGGAAGTTAGACTGATCGGTCTAAAGGATTTAGCCAGCGAATAGTCTTTCCTTTCCACCTTCGTTATAAAGATCACCTTTGCTGTCCTCCAGGGTTCAGGGATATACGCCAGCGCCAGGCTATCCCTCATCAGCTGTACAAGGTGTGGCAGTAGGATCTGCTCACCTTGTTGCAGAAGCGCCGGAAAGATGCCGTCCGCGGCCGGAGACTTGAATTTGGCGAACGAGGCCGTGGCCCACCTGACTGAGTCCGCAGTAAACAGTTTTCTTGCGAGCACCCAGTCCAGGCGAGACGGCTTGTGCTCTACGACAGGTAGGCACTGGTCCACCTCAACCGTCTCCGGAAAATGCGCACGTAGGAGTACCTTAGCCCTCTCCTCCGCATTTGTCGTATAAGTGCCATCGCCTTTTTGAATCGCTACTTCTGTGTTCGTCTTTCCCTTGGCCAGAGCTTTGTGCAGTCTAGCTGCTTCTGGTACTGAGGAGACGTTCTCACAGAAATTCCTGAAATTTTCTTGTTTTGCAGACCTAATCTCTTTATTATAAGCAGTTAGGCTGCTTTTTGTAGTCCTCCCAGTTCCCAGTACGCTTGGCTTTATTGAAAAGCTTGCGTACATTAGATCGGAGATCCGAGAGTTTACTAGACCACCAGGGGCATTTACGCCCCTTGGTGATCGTCTTAAGGGGGCAGCTGCAGTGATACGCGTTTGTGATGGCCTGGTTCAGCGCAGATATCCTGCTCTCCAATCCCAGGGCTGATGTACCTCTGACCGACTTCCCCTCCCCTAACAGATTTCGTTCTAACGCATCCCGATAAACAGTCCAATTGGTGTTTTTGGGAATGCGTTTAGGGGGAATTGTCATGACCTCCACCCCTAGCCCGAATCTCAAGATCCTGTGGTCTGACATTGAAGGTTCTGACGATACTCTCTACTGCGAGACCATCCCTGACTTGAGCTCATTGCTTAGAGTGATGTCCAACACCTCCCTCCTATTGCTTGTGACGAAAGTGGGTTCACACCCAACATTTTCAATACTTAGATTATTGCTAATGATAAATTCTAGGAGAGACTCACCTCGTGCATTGCAGTCCGTACTTCCTCCTGCAGTAGTCTACCAGGCCCTGCACCGCCTCCGGGGGAGCAGTAGATGTGTCACCTGGTAGATAGGCCGTTGCCAAAATGAAGTCCGCTCCCTCCTCATCTCTGACCTGCACCGCAACTAGGTCCTGTGTTAGGAATTCTGAAATACATAATACATCAATATTTCTCCTAGTTACTATGCAGGCTCGGGGTCTCTCACTGGAAAGATCCCAGATTACCTTGTTGTTGTCCACATTGAGGCCTCTGACTTCTCCTCTCCTCCCTCTGTGAACCCATGGCTCCTGTATTAACAGGATGCACAGGTTATCCGCCGAGAACCTGCTCGCGATTACAGCGGATGCTGACGCCGCGTAATGCAGGTTCACCTGGGCTACTTCTATGCTTGCGACCACTATAGGATCGGTTCAATGAGGAACTGGTCCTCATCTGCCCCGTCCCCCGCAGTACACACAAGGTCTTCAAGTCCCTCCAGGAGCTCCTACGTAGAGGGTAGCACCCCCTCTTCCGTGATCGGCTTCTCTGCTGGGGCTTCCGCTGTGATTCTCGCAGTTGCAACCTGCTCGATTGTCATGGTGCTGGGACGAGTAGGCTCCTCGTCCACCTGCATCTTCTCGACTTCTTTCCTTGTTGTCTTCGGTTTGTAGGGTCTCATAACTACCATACTATACCGATAGCTCAGGCGGAAGCCCTCCTTCCGGATGACCTTGTAGGACTCGTCGTCCACGCACAGGTTCAACCGCCATCCGGCGCCCTCCATTTTGCTGTCGACAACTCGCCAGGCCGAGGTATTGATCCCTCTGTTTTGATTCCTGAGGAGCCCCAGAGCAAACTCGAAATGTTTCCCCTCGCATCTTGGGAGGAGTACCGTCATACTGTGCATGATCGGGATGTCCTCCCCCCTCCTGACGCAAAGAATGGGGCCTTTCCGGCCAGTCAGCTTGGGAGCGATCTCCCTTAGCCAGTTGACACTTTCTTCATCCTTGCAGTCGAGCTGCATAAATCCGCCCTTGAAGTACACCCCATGGCAGCCTACAGGGTCCTTGCAGCCCCTGTACACCTCTTCCATGAGGAGATTTTGTAGAGCGGTAAGCTCCGCTGCTTCCAGAATCTCCGCGGGGTAGTTCAGAGGCAGCACAGCCATCCGGATTCGGATTCGGTGTGGAGTTTGGTGGCTCCTGTGGCATAATTTGGCTGCACTTGCGTTTGGCCGCCGGGGCTGCCATCCCAACACTACCAGTCCTTGCGGTAGGATTTGTGTTGACACGACCGCTGCCCCGAATCCCGCTGCTCCCCTTACTGTTGGATGCGGTGTTTGCGCCCTTCCGCACCTTCGAGGTCGGGGAGGCACTGTTGCCTCTGACCCTGTTCCTCGCTAGTTTTTAGGCCTCCTCAGGAGTTCTTCCCTCCTGGAGGTGCCTAAGGTACCATTTTAAGCTGGCACCACTCATACCCCGCGTTCCCACCCGGACGACCTAATGGTGGTAGAGGGGGCAGTCTTCCCCTGCGCCTCCTTTTCCTTTTTCGCGTGCCTCCTGCTGCGCAAGGTTGTTGCGACTCTTCTGGGCTGATCCTGCTTTGAGGAGTTGCGGAGTGGTCCGCTGCGTTGTTGGCGGGTGCAGTAGATGCCGACTGTTGAGTACCGCTGCATGAGGGCATGTCATCATCGTCGTATCTCGCATGCTCCTCAAACAGCGCTCGCTCATCAGGCGATAGGGCGTCCAGGAAGCTGAACTTACGTTTAGCCCCTGAGCCTCCCTTGTCTGCAACAGTACCGCTGTTGTTGCCGTTGTCCATTGTCGTCTGCTTTGTTCGTTGCCTTGTCATGGTTGTCGTTGTGTTATTAGTGGTTGTTGTTGTTGTTTCCTTCATCCTGTTCCTGGCTCTTGGCTCAACGAGGTGAGCTGTCGGGTCTATGTGGTTTTTAGTGGAGCTCAAAGGTCCGCCGCGCCAGAGCCCCATGCCGCGGTAAGGCCACCTTTACTTCCCAATTCGGCCCGGTGTTGGGAAGGCTCCGTTAAAATACAGCCGAATTTACCTCCAGGCTGCAAATCATCCAATGGTCACGGGAGTCGCTTAACGCCCTGGATTAGGAGGTGGTAGCTCTTGGTTGCCGCACGCATGCGGCACCCGACAACTAGCATGGGCAGTGCCCAGCTGACACCACCCACCCCAGTTGGGGGGTGCCGAGAATGCCTTGCGACTTAAGCCCCTGCACCACGACAAGGTGCCTACCATTCGCAGAGGTCTGGGTGGGTAAGTCGTTTGGAAAGTCAAAAATTGTTGATACAAAATTCCGATTTTACATTTTATAAAAATGTTAGTCAATTTGAATTAAATTTTTATATTAATTGTAAACAAAGCCTTCCGTTTATTCATGTGAAAACTCTAAAAAATATTAGTTGTTTAGGACTACTTAATATCTTTTGAAAGTGTTTTGATTGACATTTAAAGGCATTCAATAAGAGTTTACATAAAGTTATTAAAAAGCTTTATATATTTTATAAGGTTCAATTATAATTGTCAGAACTATAACATGTACAACAGCTGATCGAACCAACTTTAGTGGTGCCCTACCATAAAGCCATGGTTATAACCAATACCATACATTTCAATTGAATTTTGGTTATGGGTATGACGTTATGGTATAGCACTTCTAAAATTGAACCTATATACAGAACATTAAAAGACATTTATGTTAACTTTTTGTTCAAAACTGAGGGACTAGTTCGCGTATATATATATGAATATATACGAATATATCGAGATTATTTTTTTTCTGGTAATAATATGTCTTGATGCCAAAAATTGATTAAATCGGTTCCATATTACCCTATCCCTCATATATGCTATATAAGGCCGGTTGGCTTTATACAGTATATACCGGCCAATGACACTGGATATACCATTGGTTTAATGCCATGTGTAAAAATGGTCTACGAATTACCCCAGCTCCATATACCACATATAATGATTTTCGCTAGTCTAGCAGACTTTATGCCCATTATGTCGGTCTATGTCTAAATTATCTCCAAAAATTGTATGGAAACTTGTTCTCAAGTATACTTAAATATTTAAATTGGTCTAAACTTCGTATATATTAAATTTAACCTCTTTGCTTGAATTTGTATAACATTTGCTTCATTCCTTGTGATAGTAAAAAAGTTGATGATATTGCATAATATTACGATGTACATAAAATTACTCGCATGACCGTATTTATTTATTTATTTTTTTTTACTTTAATTTATTTATAGTTTGATTCGAATTATTAATTGAATTATTTTGTATTTAATTTGTTTTTTACTTTTTCCACTTGAGATTAAATATCAGTCAGAAAGCAGCGTAACGAATATTGATCGCAAATGTATTTTCAGCACAGATTGTCTGTATTTATTCACGTGAACCTATTTACGCTCTTTGGGTGACTCACTTGTTCATTCATAAATACTGTTATCTGTTTCGATTGTCTTGTTGCCTATATCATTTCTTTTTTATTATTTGAGGATCTCTTTTTTACCTTTTTCGGCAGTGTCGACAGCCACATGTTTACTTATTTTAGGTAGATATGTATGTACATATCTGTTTTTAGTACCTATTCACATGCTAATAGATTTTCGTAATAAACCTTTTAACATTCATCTATCGCTTTAATCATTCTCCATTTAAGATGTTTTGTTGAATCGATTTGGTTTCAGAAACTTAGTATTTACCGTTTCCCTTTTATTTCATTTCATTTATAATGATTTCTAAATATTATACCCACATACATGCATAATTTTGATTAAATATGGCGGTTTCACTTTTTGTGAATTTTTTTATTATTACGTAGTGAATTATTGTCTGTTATAAGCCTGTACTTATACGTATATGTATGTGGCATTTGTTGTTGGTTTTTTACTGTAAGTCATTTAATTTTTAAATAGTTCCTGTTGGTTGTATAAGAGCCAGTGATCTTTTGCTTTACTTTCATGTCATTTAACATGTTATCCAACCAGTACGCGTTGCGTCTGCTATCAAATTAACACCGAACAATAAAGCCATGAAACAAGTTGTCGTTTTTCATTTTCACATGCTGTCTCTTTTATGTGATATCTTGTTTTGTTGAATTATGAACAATCATAAAAATTGATGTCTTCATTTCATTTCTTTACATTTCTTAACTGAAATGATTTATGAATCACCCGGTCATATATGAATTTACATACATACCCAATGTATTAGTAATTTCACAGAAGTTTCTTTTGAAGGTTTATGTACATCTGTACATACCATACAAACCTTATGAATCATTTTCATTTTACATTAGTGATAAGATGCCTAGATAAAGCAAGATGGAGATGACTTACTACAGAAGTTACTATGTATTTATTTATAATGTTAGTGCAATGAGACCGAATTTCGGTCAAGTTAGCTTAGAGACCAATTAAGAATAATTAAAATGAGTAGGAATATTAACTGTTACACCAGCGATAATATACGAAGATTAAATAGAACCAAGATTAGGTACATATATTATTTATGTAGTTCAAGATTAAGCTTACAAGAAACTTTCAAATCGGATACTGACGGTGAGCAAAGCGAAGACCAAATTTAATAAAAATTTACAACCATAGTGATATGTACAACAAAGTCATTAATTTCAGTAACATATTTTAACTTTGCCTTTATATGTACATATATATTTTATTTAAGTGGCTTGTATATTTAACATTGTGAAGAGCTATTCTGAAAAGTAACCGTGTACTCGTAAAATATTTCTGGTAGTCAAATAAGGCAATGAATGGAATCTTAACCCTATGCATTCCGCACAATTTTGAACGTTGCCTATCAGCTACTCAGCGCCACTTTACAGCAGAAACAAACATTTACAAACCCTCCTATAACTTAACCTTCATTTTAGAACTAAGTAATGTATTATAACGATATTGGACTGATATGAATTGATTTAGGAATGTTCATTTGTTAAAAGGTCAATATGTTAGTGTTTAAAATTTTGCAGAGTATGAAAAATTTTAAAACTCTCCAATATGCATTGCTGGCTGGTTCGGCTTTGAAAACATTTTCCTCCAGACTTAGACTTGTTTATTTATAAATATAAATTACACTATACAGTGTAATGTTCGCTATGTTCGCAAACCGACATTTCTTCTACAAACTTCCCTTACCACTCTTTTCAAGTGATAACGAGAAGTGCTCGGTCTGACACAAAATCCGCCGACATTTCTTGTACTATACTATATATCTCTTATTTTGATGTGATTTCTTGTGATATTTTAAGAGCAAGCTTCATCGAAACATGAATATGTAAAAAGTTGCGCGGTATGAGAATTGCGATGCCCCTGAGAGGGGACAGTGGAGTGCAAAAGGTTAAATTTTGCTTATAAATTGCCATATTAAATGTTTAAAGTAAATTGTTCATGTACATATTGTTTAATATTATAAATATTTTATTCCATTTTTTTTTATAAATTTTAGATTATTTACATCACTGCCGAAATACACTCAACGTTTACTAGTTTTACTCTTTGGTACATTCCGTGTTATTGCCAGCAATGCAACACAGGCCAGTACAGGCATGACCAGCGAAGCCCTGGGAGTTTCAGTGGCACCAAGTTTCTTTCAATCCTGCGTTAGTGATGGGAAAACAGCACGTATGGAAGATGTGCTTAAATTCAAGGTATGCTTATATATACTTATGTACATGATATCCTTCTTCTTCTTCTTAATTGGCGTAGAAACCGCTTAAGCGATTATAGCCGAGTTAACAACAGCGCGCCAGTCGTTTCTTCTTCTCACTACGTGGCGCCAATTGGATATTCCAAGCGAAGCCAGGTCCTTCTCCACTTGGTCCTTCCAACGGAGTGGAGGTCTTCCTCTTCCTCTGCTTCCCCCGGCGGGTACTGCGTCGAATATTTTCAGAGCTGGAGTGTTTTCGTCCATCCGGACAACATGACCTAGCCAGCGTAGCCGCTGTCTTTTAATTCGCTGAACTATGTCGATGTCGTCGTATATCTCGTACAGCTCATCGTTCTATCGAATGCGGTATTCGCCGTGGCTAACGCGCAAAGGACCATAAATCTTTCGCAGAACTTTTCTCTCGAAAACTCGCAACGTCGACTCATCCGTTGTTGCCATCGTCCAAGACTCTGCACCATACAGCAGGACGGGAATTATGAGTGACTTATAGAGTTTGGTTTTTGTTTGTCGAGAGAGGACTTTGCTTCTCAATTGCCTACTCAGTCCGAAGTAGCACCTGTTGGCAAGAGTTATCCTGCGTTGGATTTCTAGGCTGACATTGTTGGTGGTGTTTATGCTGGTTCCAAGATAGACGAAATTATCTACGACTTCAAAGTTATGACTGTCAACAGTGACGTGAGAGCCAAGTCGCGAATGCGACGACTGTTTGTTTGATGACAGGAGATATTTCGTCTTGCCCTCGTTCACTGCCAGACCCATTTTCTGTGCTTCCTTGTCCAGCCTGGAGAAAGCAGAACTAACGGCGCGGGTGTTGAGGCCGATGATATCAATATCATCGGCATACGCCAACAGCTGTACACTCTTATAAAAGATGGTACCTTCTCTATTTAGTTCTGCGGCTCGAACTATTTTCTCCAAAAGCAGGTTGAAAAAGTCGCACGATAGGGAATCGCCTTGTCTGAAACCTCGTTTGGTATCGAACGGCTCGGAGAGGTCCTTCCCGATCCTGACGGAGCTTTTGGTGTTACTCAACGTCAGTTTACAAAGCCGTATTAGTTTTGCGGGGATACCAAATTCAGACATCGCGGCATAAAGGCAGCTCCTTTTCGTGCTGTCGAAAGCAGCTTTGAAATCGACGAAGAGGTGGTGTGTGTCGATTCTCCTTTCACGGGTCTTTTCCAAGATTTGGCGCATGGTGAATATCTGGTCGGCTGTTGATTTGCCAGGTCTGAAGCCACACTGATAAGGTCCAATCAGTTTGTTGACGGTGGGCTTTAATCTTTCACACAATACGCTCGATAGAACCTTATATGCGATGTTGAGGAGGCTAATCCCACGGTAGTAGGCGCAGATTGTGGGGTCTCCTTTTTTATGGATTGGGCATAGCACACTTAAATTCCAATCGTTGGGCATGCTTTCGTCCGACCATATTTTACAAAGAAGCTGATGCATGCACCTTATCAGTTCTTCGCCGCCGTGTTTGAATAGCTCGGCCGGCAATCCGTCGGCCCCTGCCGCTTTGTTGTTCTTGAGGCGGGCAATTGCTATTCGAACTTCTTCATGGTCGGGTAATGGAACGTCTGCTCCATCGTCATCGATTGGGGAATCGGGTTCTCCTTCTCCTGGTGTTGTGCGTTCACTGCCATTCAGCAGGCTGGAGAAGTGTTCCTCCATAATTTAAGTATGCTCTTGGGCATCAGTGACTAGATCACCTTTGGGGGTTCTGCAGGAATACGCTCCGGTCTTGAAACCTTCCGTAAGCCGCCGCATTTTTCGTAGAATTTTCGAGCATTACACCTGTTGGCCAGCTTATCAAGCTCTTCGTACTCACGCATTTCAGCCTCTTTCTTCTTCTGTCTACAAATGCGTCTCGCTTCCCTCTTCAACTCTCGGTATCTATCCCATCCCGCACGTGTAGTGGTCGATCGTAACGTTGCGAGGTAGGCAGCCTGTTTTCTCTCCGCTGCGACACGCCACTCCTCGTCGTACCAGCTGTTCTTTTGCACTTTCCGAAAACCAATGGTTTCGGTTGCAGCTGTACGTAAGGAGTTTGAAATGCCGTCCCACAGTTCCCTTATACCGAGTTGTTGACGAGTGCTCTCAGAGAGCAGGAGTGCAAGCCGAGTAGAAAATCGTTCGGCTGTCTGTTGTGATTGCAGCTTCTTGACGTCGAACCTTCCTTGTGTCTGGTGGCGCGCGTTTTTTGCTGCACAGAGGCGGGTGCGAATCTTAGCTGCAACAAGATAGTGGTCCGAGTCGATGTTAGGACCTCGGAGCGCACGCACATCTAAAACACTGGAGACGTGTCTTCCGTCCATCACAACATGATCGATCTGGTTTGGTGGATTTTCGATCCGAAGATAGCCATGTTGATGAAGTTTCCTATGTTGGAATCTAGTATTAGGGATAACCATATTTCGGGCCCCAGCGAAGAAGTCATTCAGCCTCAACCCATTTGGGGATGTTTCGTCGTGGAGGCTGAATTTACCGACCGTAGTGCCAAATATACCTTCTTTGCCCACCCTGGCGTTAAAGTCGCCAAGCACGATTTTTACATCGTGGCGGGGGCAGCTCTTCATAAGCGCGCTCCAAGCGCTCATAGAAGGCATCTTTGGTCACATCGTCCTTCTCTTCCGTCGGGGCGTGGGCGCAAATCAGCGATATGTTGAAGAACCTCGCTTTGATGCGGATTGTGGCTAGACGTTCACCGCAGTGAATGATAGTACTCGGCGACGGAGTCTCTCTCCCACCACGAATCCTACACCAAACTTGCGCTCCTTTATATGGCCACTGTAGTAAATGTCAGCGCGAGGGACCTACTCGTCTCTGTCCTTGTCCCGTCCATCGCATTTCTTGGACGGCGGTGATGTCAGCCTTTGTCTTTACGAGGACATCAACCAGCTGGGCAGCGGCACCTTCCCAATTAAGGGACCGGACATTCCAGGTGCATGCCCTCATTCGTAGTCCTTATTTCGTTTGCCATGGTCGTCATCAAAGGGGGTCTCTCATCCGAGGCTGGTTGTAGCTCTTCACTGGGGTGTTTTTTACGTGGCGGGTCCCAAACCCAGCGCACAACCCTTGTAGGCAATGTTTCGCCTTCTCACTTTAGCTCGCCTTCGAACGGATGTTCTTAGGCTACCCAGAGGATACTTGGTCAAAGACCGGAAGTAGTGAGCTGCTTGAGCCATGTGTAAAAGAATCGTTTCTGGCCACTCCCAAGTGAATGGCGATCAGAGAACTTTCCTCACTTGCGTGAACTTCTACACATGACTCCATCCTCCCATATGATATCCTTACTCTTCATTAATAGACGTTTATAATAAGATTTGCTTATATCTTTTGAAATGAAAGCTACATATTACAAGCTACAAGCTCGTGATGTGATCGTGAACGTGATCACAATTTTACCGTTAACAACTTTACTTAACTACTAAGTATAAGATCAAGTTACGGTTAAGTTAGTTTCAGCTTGACTATTTTGTAAAAGTAGACTTGTATATGAGTATATGTTATAATAAAATACAGAAAGAAATTCAAACTTGATTTTGCAAAGTAAATGACATTAGAAATGCTGAGTATGTATTGCTGTAAAATTTGTATAAAATTTAATGTGATCTTCTACTTTGAATCGTACTTCGTAACATTAATACAATTATAATTTGTTATAAATAAAGCATTGATAGTAATTACGCTGTTTTCTAAATGCACTTTGCTGCGAAAATTATAAATTATTTTGTAAAACTCTGAACTTATCATTAAGGTACATTATAAAAAATTCAAAACCAATATTTAGTATTAATGCATTACGTTCACGTACGTATTTTTTCTTTTATACGACGATTTATTTCCAAAAGGTCGTTTATGCTGCCTTCATTTTACGATTAATGTACATACATAATAAATGTTCTCTTTCTAACAATTAAATATTATAGGTGGCTACAAAAATTATGAAGCAAATAATCGATAAATTTGCCACACATGACTTATTTGGACGTGAAAATTATGAATACTATGCGCGAGTTACTGGACGCATACTCAAAGTACAGGACGAATGGATTTGTAGTTTTCAGTATCCACCTCCACCACGTGGTAAATTGGCACAGCAAAAGTATGCACGTAAGTTAAAAAATACTGCTTAAAAGCAGTATATATATTTTAATTTTTTTATTAAATGTATAATTTTTTCCATATAGTACAACACTCCCTTGAGGCAGAAAAGACATGGTTACAGTGCCAGTGCGAGCGGTGGGGTTTGCGTAAGTATACTTTTCACAAATATATAGACTATCCTAATTTAATGAATTTGAGATGTATCTTACTTGCTTTCCATCATCAGTGTAAATTATCAAAATAATAACGAACATCTTATAAATATATAGTTGATACTTTAAAAAGACGAAACTGTGACAAGTCTTTCTTCTTCAAGTACTTTGCCAACCTAAATTCTAACATTTGTCTCTTGTACTCGTACTGTATTCATTGTTTCACTTACTTTTCTCATTCAATTTATATTATTTAGTTTTACTGTACATACTAATCAAGCTTGCTTTATTAACATCATTAACGTCATCATTGTCATTGTATTTTGTTCAATTCCAAATTTTATCTTCATCACAACTTCTCTTCATTAATTTCACACCTGTACCTGATGCAGATCGCTTTCCCGTTTTATATAGCTAGTTTTTTTTTAAGTTGAGCAATAGTGTCTCGAAAGTGTAATAAAATGTTAAGACTAATTTAATCAAACACCCAAACAATTGTAAATCTCTCTTTTCTTTCACTCTTACTCATACTCTGCCTGTGTGTCGTGTTTTATGTACATTGACACTGCCTGCTTTGTGATAATGAATAAAAACAAAAACGTCTAAAACTAAACAGTCGCTCAGGAAGAATCCCGCTCAACTCCTGCCTTGCTAACAAGCTCAAGCTCAGCTTTAGACAACAGTGTGCTTTCATTGGGCGTAACACCAGAACATTCGTTTATTGAATCATGTGCTCGCCTATCTGTCTCTTTAGAAGGACCAAGTCTGTTTGCGATGACATCATCGCCCATACCGAAGCGAAACATACCAGATTTGCAACGCGACACCGACAATGATGCTGACGTCGACGAGGACAACTTCGGCGACGAAGATGCAGATGCCAACGACGGCGGCGAAGTAGGAGACTTTGCCGCTGAACTCGAAATAAATAACGACGAAGATTTCGAAAACAATCCGAAAGCCAACTTTCCATCACGCATGGCCGTGCAAAGTGGCTTACATAGAGCAGTAGCTGCCAGAGGCAATAACCGCCATGTAATACATAGCAACGCTGCCCTGAATACCACTTACACTGTCAGTATTGACAATGACGATGTTGTGGATTCTAATGATGATGATGGCGATGACGAAGTGACGGTTGTAAGACGTCGCTATCGTCAAAATAAAAAGAAAATACTAACTCAAACTAGAATGCAACATCAGCGACGTTTGCGAGCCGGCTCTAAGAGCCTTGATGGCGGCGATCGCTCCTCACAAACGCCTCTGAATAATGAGACAAACGAAAATAGAAACAAAATGAAGAACAACAAAATACAGAGCACCACGACAACACAAATTAGCAGCGGAACTAGTGGTGGCATTAAAGCAACTACACGTACTTGCAGTCGTTGTAATCGCGGTATACGTCACTCGTCCTCTTGTTCCTCAGCTTCTGGAGGAGGTGCTGGCAGCGTAGGAAATGGCGGTGGTATGACTATGGAAGAATTACGCGCTGTCAATCGCTATGCCGAGAGTACAAAGAGTCTTTCTTATTTGCCACAGGTGAGGGATGAATTCTTGCTTGGTTCAAGGATTTCGGTATAAATAAATTCGAACGAATAAGTTAATTCATACTTGATTGGCTTACATTTGTATTATCATTTTCGGTTTCGATTTTTTTTGTGTGTGTAAACTCATTTGCATTTGTATTATTAGAATACGAATTTACTTATACAATATAATTTTTAACTTCAAAGCACTACTCAGCTTTACACGCACACAAGAATTCTATAAACTAAATATTATTCAGTAATCTACATATTATTTAGTACATGTTAAGTACCTCGAATAGCCATTTTCGATTCACAACTGATCCATAGTTGTTTAAAAAGTAAATTATCCAATATGCAACATCGAAATTATTTATCTTTTAACGCATTTAAAGTATGAATGCTTACATCACTTCATACATGTTCCCTTTTAATTACGATGGAACGAGAAATACATGTCCATAACAAATAATTACAATACTTTAAATAATAGATTGGTATGTATAGTGAAGCATGCATTAAACGTCCATCTACCGCCAATGAGAACAAATTTGTTTAGATGAAACACTATTTACTCTACATATTAATAAACACGAAAAAACGCATAATTGCTACAATACTACATTTTTTAAGTATACCGAATTATTGAAGTATAAATAAACCCTTAATATATATGTATTTATATATATATATATATATATATATATCTGTTTTTCATAATATTATTAATATCAATTATAACTTTCAATTTAGATTTTTAATTATAGTATTAGTATATAATTTCATTATTTAAAAGACATTTCAATAAACTTCTTAAAGACATACGTCAATAAATCTTGTTTTTGTGAAAATTGTGAATTTCAATACTTGAATTGTGCACATATAATTAATTAAAATTATGTATGATTGAAAACTAGAATTTTTTAAATTAATTTTTGCTTGATATTGCACTATAGCGCTTATTAGCAAAATTATAGAAACAAGCATGACCTTACAGCCTCTATATTTTACATGCTATATTTATTTGCCAAGAAATGTAAACAAAATATAGCCGAAGTATCAATGATGTGAAAGGAAAAAGTTAATGTACAACAAAAAAGTACAAATAATTATAACAAATACCAATAAATTAAATGATTTTCACATACAATTTTAATACATACATAAAAACATATATTGGAAATCGCTGCTGCAAAAAAAAAAACAACAAAAACACTTTCTACATAAATAGATAGGTTTCATACCATAACATAGTTTTAAACGCTTGGTATTGCTAGTTATAACTTCTAGTTATAAGTGCTCGATTTGTCAAAAATATTTACATACATACATATATAAATGTATATTTTAATTACTAAATTAATTTTGACTTGTTTTACCTTTTTCATTTAGTTTTAATTTTGTAAATATATTTTTATTTTTTAAATTATGAACTAAAAATATATTTTTTATTTGTTGGTAACATTGTAATTGGATTATTAAATAGCTCTTTGACATTTGTAAATTCCTTGTCAGAGTGTTTAGAAATATACATCAAAAAATTTCCGTTCAAAAATTAAATATTTTTTAATTTACTTTATGTTGATTTGTATTATATAATCAACGTGTATTTCTTTTTTTAATGTTTGTACCTTTATAATTCTTTTAACTCTATTACTGTGAAAATAGATCAACTAAGCTTTATAAAACTTACCTTGATTTTATACTGGCCGTGCGAATTTGTATTTTTTCTTTTTTTTTTGTACAGCATGTTTGTTGCAAAATAGTTTTTTTTTGATTTTGTGTTTTATTTATATTGGTATTGCGGGTGTAAAATTTTTAGTTCTAAGTGAAATAAGATGTGAACTTCTTTACTCGTATATACATACATATGTATGTACATTTGGATAACAAAACAAAAAATACTTCAAATTTTAAAACTTAAGCGTTCAAAAAAGATTTTTTATTTCAAAATATTACAAAGTCTATTCTTGCAGATATGATTTTGATATTTCAGCAAAATAGTGAAATTCATACAAATAAAATTGTATTTGATCTTTTTAGCAAAAATATTTATAACTGTGGGTCTTTGACAAGAAACTACAAAATCACGTTTGCGTTTTTCGTGTACGAAGACTTTTTGCAACACTGTACTTCTTTGGCCTGCTTCAATGCACTATGTAAAATGTTGTAAACGTTTTATGTAATCAATTGATCTTATTGAAATTTTTATGAGTAATTGTAATTATATAGTTTTAATGATCGTTAAGAGTTTTTCCGTTATTAATTAAATCATGCAGGCTTACTCTCACTCTTCCACACATGAATTTTTTATAAGACCAATGTTTTAAGAATTTAAATGCATTTTTTTATTTTATTTTTTGCACTTTATTGTTTTGACAGCCCAAATCTGTGCCAGATACATGTTATAGTATATACATATATAATATAACACAAACATAGCACCATCACATCTAACAATCATGTATGCACATCATTTTGTTAATGTAAAGCTCGAAATTGTTACCAAAAAATGGAGTCAGGAAAAATTTCACAGCTTTTTTGAGTTCATATTTGTGTTACACCGCAACTCTTTGGTTTTTCACATAATTTTAGATATATGCACATTTTACGCTGTTTATAAGCCTGCTTTATTTCGTGAAAAGGTTCATTGCTGCAGCTGTATTTTTTGTTAAATAAAAAAAGATTTTTATTTTAAACATGAAATTAATATAAAAAACAATAGTACAAAAACATTATACGACTACAAAACTAAGCTCGTAATTTTTTCTGCCAATTCCCCTTTTTTCTCCCGACAAAAACCCTTTATATCCGTACTACAACAACAATAACTGGATCATAATGCAAATTGGATATATCACGACTTGGAAATGGAATACTTTGTTTCACATCATTGACAACGTCTTGTGCCCCACTTTTATAAAAAAAACGAAATATTGTTATTTGTATGTCATGCTACACACGTTTACCGTTCACCAACCAACAATCTTTACGAACACCAACAAATTTGCAACTTTAAAACAATATATATTATATGTCTATTATATATTTAATATCACCAAAACAACTTATTTCTTCGATACATGTACATAAATTTATTTGAAAACAAAAAAATCACAAATGAAGGTCCATGAGCGCCAAACAGCACGCATGCGCACTCGTTCAGAATGGTTTTTGGGTCCTAGAGATAGTGAATTGGCATTGAATTTGCCAACCACATGCAGCAACTGTTGTTTTTCTGCTGTTCAAAAGCAGCAGCTACAGTTACAGCAGCAGCAGCACCCACACTTTCAAACACATGGCTATCTTGGAGGCGGTAGCACACGCGACATGCGCGCACATTGTAGCGGATTTGATAACGACGAGGATGACAATGTACACAATTTAATAGTTAGCAATAGTGGTGGCCATAATGCCAATGCGCTCTATTTGTATTACAAGAAACGGCTGCAACAGCAACAAAGAATGAATACCAATTCTCAACAGGTAATGCAAACAGAGCATATGGATACGGATGACAGCTGTAATGCTTATGACTATGGTCCACCAACATATCAATGTAAGCAGCATTTACAAGTTGATACGTCCAACGTACACTCACAATCATCTGAGCTTCGCGTAATGGAGCCAACATCATCGGCGTATGCGATTGCGTCTAATAGCTCCGGCCGTCGCATGTATTTGGATCCGAATACGACAACAACAAATATCGGTAGCTATGTTACCTCACATAAATCTTCTAACAATTATTATTTGTATGATTCGAATGATACCACTAATGCATCTACTTTCACAACAAATTCTATTGCAACCACTTTTAATTCTACTTCTACAACAACAACTACTACTTTAAGTTTGCAAACAAATTCAATTTCTACTTCTGCCAAATTTTCTATTGATATCAGTCACAACTACAACTACAATACTAACAATAACAGTGAAACTATCTATATAGAGAATGCTAACTGTAACAACAATAATATAGAGATTAATAATACTAACCAAACATTGTTAGCAAGTAATCTCCAACATACCTACAAATTGTCTAACACTAAATATTCACATTCAGCTACAAAACCAGTGTCAACAAATTATGAACCTCATCAACGCAATCATCAACACTTTAGCTCACAAATCAGAAACATTGATTCGCCTTCATACTTGTATACACATTCACAATCACCGAATCATATACGCCAACATCAGGTATATAAACGTGGTTCAAAGCTGCCCAGTCACTACCATTCGACCGATTCCGTGCGATACTGCGATGTAGACTTAGATGTGGAAATAGTAACCGAACCGACTATGCACACATCTCGCCTATTTTATAGTCCGCGTAAGCAAGTATTCTCTGCCAGACGTTGTAATTCCACACACGATCTTTATAAAATTAAGAGCGACGATGTTGAGGTTAACAGCGATCTCGATCATAATTATCTAACATACTCGCTACCGAGCGACCAAAATCGAGCAGATTTCGATACAGTTACAGAGCCATCTATACTCACGAATCGTGTCGAGTCTTGCGAGGTATACTCTGATTCGTCGGAATTTTTCAATGCTAGTTTGCTGGATAACTCCCTAGCGCCTGTTTCAACAACAAGCGAGATGATTGGTACGAGCGGCTTGCCACTGGCCGCTGCTGAAGAAGTCGATTTTATACACACGTCTCGCTATAGACAGAGTACGCCACGCGTTCAACGCCGTCAGCAACAGCTGAGACGACAGCAAAGTTTGGCTTCCACATCGACGCAATATCACTCGATGAACTCGACAAATGCTAGTAGTTTGTTGATGACGACGGCGGACGGCGGAAACGGCAGTGACAGTGGCAATGGCAGAAACACGCGCACTGACAGCGGCAACAATTTCGTTACAGTCATTTTTAATGTATTGGACTTTTTATTTTAATGCTAAATTAAGTGATTAAACTGCTCTACTCTTACCTTTTAGCGCTTATTTTCCATATACAAGGCGATTTTATATATTTTACTCAAATGTAATGCATTATATGTTGGTATTAACGACATTTTCGGTTGTATTACTAGATTACAGTTTATATACATATGTAAATATGTATATTGTGTACATCTGTGTTAATTTATGTTTGTGTGTAAAATATTTATGTCGTTTTTTTGTATTTGGTTATTATTGTCCTTAAACATTTTATATGATTTTCATACGAAGTAAATATAATTTAAATGGTAAATAACTGCCCTTTAAAAAACACCCTTTTTGATAACATTATCGAAAAATAAGGAGCTCGTAGTATCGTTTCAAATCTTAAATATTTGCATTTTTAGATAAAAAAGAACAGAACTCACTATATTGCCTAAACAAGTCAAAATCAACATAACATAAAATATGTTAGTGAAACCTTTCAGCAAAGACCAAATTTTTGAATCTAGATATTTTCTAAATAATCTTATTCGACGGAAGAAACTTCCTTTTGATTAGATTCGTTTATTCTTCCACATATTATTGATTTTGGACAAAAGCATTTTCAACTTCACAATAATGCTTATATTAAATTTTCGATACCCCTGATCCATGTATTTAGACCTCATCTATTGTCGCGGTAAAACGAACGATTACTAGATACAAGGATTTAATCCTTTTTAAAATAAAATCAAAGAAATAAATTACGGATTATAGGTAGACGTGAAAACCCCCTTCAGAATTTCGATTTTATAAATAGAAGCCAAATTTGTTAATATTATTAGAAATTACTTTTTTAGGAAAAAATTTTATACTAATTGGGAACCATATATTTGTAAGAATCTGCAAGTTAAATTTTCTTTGATCTCAACTTTGTGAAGGCACTGAAATTGGAAATAAAAAAAAATAAAAGTGTCCTTATATTAAATGATACAATTTCGAAATTCGAATATTCTGCGAGATATGTATATCCGTACAATTACATTATTTTTATAAAATCATTTAACTAACATCCAATCAAATAAGCATTTTTAGATGTGACAAATTCGCACACTGCATATCAGGGCTTATATGCAGTGTGCGAATTTGTACTTGTATAGACTCAAGTAGACAATTTTGTCACAAAATAAATTGCCAAGTAGAGATTTCAAAATCTTGCTATCTTTTGACCACAAAAATTAAGCATAAGTATTTAGAACTTTTTTTCCATTTGGCGGTATAGGAGAAAATGCTCTCTGAAAATTTGGATTTCTATAACAAATAGCTGAAAGAGCGAATATATTACTTAACAAACTCCTGACACCCTTTAGAGTACATTTATTTTAATTATGTTTTTATTTTTTTTATATTAATTTTTTTCCTTTCAAATCCCAAGTCTTTTCTGTTTTTTTTTTTTATAATAACCTATTTGTTTGTAATAAATATAGCCATGTAAATAATATATCTCAAATATATAACATTAAAATGTAGTTCCATTAAGTAGGTTTTAATTTAAATTTAATAAATACTAAAAATAGTGTATAATTTTTATATGTGTATTATCATAATTTGTTTGTGTGCTGTTTCAAAATAAAAATTATAACTTTAACCTGATTTGGTTTTGTGTTTTTATTATTCTTTATTGGTTATGTAATTAGTGAATCTGCTGATAAGCTGTTAAGCCTGCGAAAAAGCTTAAAATTTCTTATATGGCGTCTTGACTAAGCTTTGTTTTGTTCCACTTTTGTTTAATTTTTTAATGATGTGAATTTATTAACTTGTTTTTGTGCTTCAAAAGTTTTAACCTCACACTTTCTTAAGTCAAAAACTAATACATTGACCAAAAATTTACTTCTACCCTATTTTAGTTTTTTTTGTACTCATACACACCTCTTACATTGGCTAATGCACACTTGCATAGAAAAAAAAAAACAAAAATAAACGGAGAAATTAAACATGCACAATTGTTTTAAGAAATGTAATCATGCTTTTTTAAATTAAATCCTAATACCTTCTATCTTACCATTTTTATCTATTTTGCGAATATCCCGTGCAATGACCGTTCCAACAAAAAATAAAAAAAATGCCCAACTGTTGTGTATAATCCACCGACCTTTCCAACGCCAACCAATTGACTATTAATACAAAACGGGACGACTCCCATTTTTATCGCTTACAACGGACACACATAGTTGGCAACATCCGTTTGAGTAACAGCGCAGAGTCAATTCAATATCCCGCCACAACTGCACGACGTCCATCCACCCGACGATTAATCGGGGTAAACGTGCCACGGCAATATCCAATGCGTTCTTCATTGCGTCGCAACAGAGAGAAGCAGGTCGGCAGTAGTAATACAATCAACGGCAGTGGCAATAGCGTTTCGGATAGCAATAGCCTACTCACATCAAATGTCGGCACAGTCGGTGCTGCTGGCGGTATGTTGCCGGTTGGTACAGCACCGCCATCAGTGCGCAACTCCATTGCAGAGTGCTGCAGCAATATCGGCACCGTGCATGATAGTCAACATATTCTGGTACCAGCATTTCCATTTAATCGGTTAGAAGACTGCACAAGTTCGCTGGAACGCAAGCGAACGCAGTTGCGTTTGAACATGGATGGTGGTAGTGAACGAACTGCTCCAGAAAGTGTGTGCGACAGCAAAAGTGGTGATATCAATGACCTTAACTCTATGCTAATGGACACCACTGATACTATGAAAGACTGCGATAATGCGGAACCAACATACGTTGATGTAAGCGGCAACAACAATTTAGTATATGCGACAACAAGTCTCATTAATAATATGCCAACGCTAATCACAACGCGAAACGTGGAAAACGTCGTAGGTACATCAACGGCGGGCCAACAAGAAAGAATATCCACACAAAATCCAAGCAGTGATGGTGTTCAAACGGAAGAGGCCGTTTCGACAATTACCTTCAAAGCACCGCGTGTATGAAAATAGTAAATAAGCATGGATCCCCAACTATATAAGGAGTAAGGAATAATCAGCATATCGCAAAATGCTGGTATAGTTAATAAGACGAAAATCAGATATCCTTCGATATTTTGGTAGAAGTGTTTATGTATGTACATATTTTACTGTATTTATAAATTTCAAAATGTACAAAACATTTATGTCGAAAAATAGCAATGTGAACTTTATAGATATGGGTTCGGCTTTTCGAGGCAACATAAAAACGTACATATGTATGTTAGCAATTTGAAAATTCTAGACGGCTATTGAAAAGAATTGACGTATGAAGGATACAGAAAAGCTTAACTTGCATGTTATACGTGCACTAGAATAGGTTCAATATTTCAAAAAAACGTTAGTGATAGCAATAATTATTAGCATAAACTCGTTGGAGAATTAAAAAAAATATATAAGCATAACATTGTGTCAAACAACAATTCGTTTACATGTACAAATGAACATATTAGTACATAATACATAGTTTTTTGTTGATTAGAAAATCATTGGGAATAAATTCGCTAGATAAAATAAAATATCAATACTTTATATGATTGTATGTATACGTTAGCTCACATAATAATATATATTACACTTGATGTGCACAAAAGTGTGCATCTACATATATGTGTAAAAGTATTAATTCGAATTTGTGTTTGGTGTCTTCTACTATTCACTTTATACATATATAGTATGTATGTACATACTTGCATATTGATACACAGACATTTTACTTACATTATTATATATACATATATAACATATGTATATTATAACGGGTTTATAATTCGTTGGTTTAATTCAGTATTAATCGAATATATTAGTTTAAAATCCTAAGCCACTTACTGCCGAACTATATTAAACTATATTATCATACCAGTTTCTTGTTAAATGAATGAAAGGTTAAATGAAACTGTAAAAAATATGAAATTATTTACGCTTTGAATTTGATGAAATATATTTATTTATTCTTTTTGTATAAAATAGGGCGTTTAGAGTAAATAAACATAATTAATTTTTGAAAATAAACCAATAATAACAAAGTGGTCAATATTTTATGTACCTCCAACTCGAACATTTCAAAGAAAAATCAAATATTTTTCGAACCTACTTTCAATTTGTTTGTACCTAATATTAAATAGTGTTTGTTGAGCTTGAACCTCCAAACAATACAGCAGAGAAGCATAAAATGTTCATGTCCAATCCCATAATCCGATCCAGGTTCCCATATTTAATATTCAAAGCATTATCGTAATTGTCCATGTTCTCGCATACAAACAAATTAGGTTACGATTTAGTTTAACTTGAAACTCTGCATTAAGAAAGAGCTTTTGAGCTATTAAAGACTTTAAGCCGATATCATTTTTCACGATTTATTAATTGCCTATTCCCTTCAATAAGTTTTTAAAATCCACCAAACCACACATTTGTCAAAAGATGTTAGTTCAATTCAAAATATGAAATTTGTATATAAATTTTCTTAGCTATGGAAATACATATTTATGCAAATAAATATTAATGGTTAAAAATTGCCAGGTAAATAAGAGCTATTGCAGAGGTAATAGGTTGCAGTTATCGAAGTTAAAATTTTTGGCAGCTAAAAGAGTGAAGTGTTTATAGTTAAAATAAAAAAACAATTAAGTAATATAATAACAAAATGATAGACATAAATTAATGTTACTTATTTTCAAATAAAATAATTCACGTACTTGAAAATGTTCATATTATGCTAAGATTTAGTATGAAATGTTTGTAAATATATACAATTACATACATATGTATGCGCATATGTACAATCCCAATCACCTTGCATTAATAATTTATTGAATTTGTTTTTTATGTATTTAAGCATTACCTTTTATTAGATTCAAAATGTGTATTTGAACGTCGTTTTATACTCGCTTTTATATAGTATACTTACGTATTTGGTATATCGGAGGACTTCGTTACCAATTGTAATTTCCAGTTTATCTAAAATTCCGAATGAAAGCATTTATGTACGAGTATGTCGGTTGTATATCAAAAAATATACATATATGCTTTTAAGGTTATAAAGCCTAACAGTAAAAACTGAATTTCTGTGGGTATAAATCAATCACATAAGTTAATGTATGTTATGTAATAATAAATGCTGAAAATAGATAATAAAGATAATATATATGTTTAATAATATCTCATTTATAAAAAAACTACTTCGGTCTACTTTTAATCTCCAAGGTTTTTATTGTTTTTAATAATAATAAAAAATGCCTACAGTGTGGCGTGAATCTTAAGTACCAAATTGTGTGGGGTGAGCTTTTACAAGTAAGTATTTATGTACATATGCAGCACTTGCATTCCCATATTTACCTAGAGATCGGTGCTTACAGTTTTGGAATGTTATTTGGAGAATTCTGTATTCTTTTTTAAATTGTTCAATCTACGTGAAATAATGTGCGATTCCATGTTCCTAGTTCACATAAAAACTTGGTTTCTGTATAAAAATATTTTCTTGTATGCATTTTAAAACTTCGAGAACTGACGGAGGCTTCGGAGGACCATCTTCTTTCGCTTTCTTCTCAACATCAGCACTAACCAAAAACTTCATCCATTGTTCGGTTGTTCGGGGGAAATTAAAGGTATATTTTTTCAATAACACATATTTTTAACCAATTATGCGGAGAAACCAATTACCCGTTTCAATTCTTCTTCTTCTTAATTGGCGTAGAGACCGCTTACGCGATTATAGCCGAGTTAACAACAGCGCGCCAGTCGTTTCTTCTTTTCGCTACGTGGCGCCAATTGGATATTCCAAGCGAATTCAGGTCCTTCTCCACTTGGTCCTTCCAACGGAGTGGAGGTCTTCCTCTTCCTCTGCTTCCCCCGGCGGGTACTGCGTCGAATACTTTCAGAGCTGGAGTGTTTTCATCCATCCGGACAACATGACCTAGCCAGCGTAGCCGCTGTCTTTTAATTCGCTGAACTATGTCAATGTCGGCGTATATCTCGTACAGCTCATCGTTCCATCGAATGCGATATTCGCCGTGGCCAATTCGCAAAGGACCATAAATCTTTCGCAGAATTTTTCTCTCGAAAACTCGTAACGTGGACTCATCGGTTGTTGTCATCGCCCAAGCCTCTGCACTATACAGCAGGACGGGAACTTTACTTTTCAATTGCCTACTCAGTCCGAAGTAGAACCTCGCTTTGATGCGGATTGGGGCTAGACGTTCATTCACCGGAGTGAATGATAGTACTCGGCGACGGAGTCTCTCTCCCACCACGAATCCAACACCAAACTTGCGCTCCTTTATATGGCCACTGTAGTAAATGTCACAAGGACCTACTCGTCTCTGTCCTTGTCCCGTCCATCGCATTTCTTGGACGGCGAAGATGTCTGCCTTTATTTTCGCGAGGACATCAACCAGCTGGACAGCGGCACCTTCCCAATTAAGGATCCCGACATTCCAGGTGCATGCCCTCAAATCGTAGTCCTTATTTCTTTTGCCATGGTCGTCATCAAAAGGGGGGTCTCTCATCCGAGGCTTGTTGCTTCATTTCATTGGGGGTGTTTTTTTACGTGGCGGGTCCCAAACCCAGCGCACAACCCTATGTAGGGGATGTTTCGCCTTCTCACTTTAGCTCGCCTTCGAACGGATGTTCTTAGGCTACCCAGAGGATACTTGGTCAAAGACCGGAAGTAGTGAGTTGCTTGAGCCATGTGTAAAAGAATCGTTTCTGGCCACTGCCAAGTGAATGGCGATCAGAGAACTTTCCTCACTTGCGTGAACTTCTACACATGACTCCATCCTCCAACGACGCGAGCGTCAACGTGTATACCAGGACAGCATATTGACGCCAAAGGATAGTGTCAGCGAAGCCAACGCGAGCGCCGGCAGAAGTAGCCGAGTGTGATCGTCGTGGTACAGAGCAGCAAGTCGTCTAGCACCCAGGCGCGCAACAGAGCGGGAAACGGTATTGCCCTAACGGGCCACACAGAACCGTTACCTTGACAGCGTCGTCCTCGGGCGACGACAGTACAACGCAGGAGACAATTTTGTAACATAGATTAATATATATTATATATTAATATAAGTTGAATGAAATAAAGTACGATTCGCAGAAGAGCCCCAATATTTACAAATTTATTGTTACGAACCCTGGACACGGCGGGTATACCTCAGCAATTTATACTTGTAAGAAGCAGGGGCAGAAAAAAGCTTCGTTACAATTGGTGCCCGAGCAGGGACTCCTTTTCGGTAGCTGAATAATTTTTCTCCGCCTCATTTAATTTTCGGCTGGCGTAGCCTATTACGCGTTCGCCTCCTTCTAGATTCTGTGTCAGCACAGCTCCCGTCCTGGCATGTCCGGATTTCAGCCAGACATTCACGTTGCAGACGGACGCTAGCAACATCGGCCTTAGAGCTGTGCTGACACAGAATCTAGAAGGAGGCGAACGCGTAATAGCCTACGCCAGCCGAAAATTAAATGAGGCGGAGAAAAATTATCCAGCTACCGAAAAGGAGGGCCTCGCCATAGTCTGGGGAATTCGGAAAATGAGACCCTACCTAGAAGGATATCGGTTTAAGGTGATAACCGATCATATGTCATTGAAGTGGTTGAATTCCATAGAAAGCCCTTCAGGTCGTATAGCACGATGGGCTTTAGAATTACAGCAACATACCTTCGACATCGAGTATCGTAAAGGGAAACTCAACCAAGTAGCAGACGCACTGTCCCGACAGCCGCTAAGGCAAGCGACGACGATGGCTCCACAGTGTAAATGGTGGCGAAAGCGAGTAGAGGAAGTTCGCGCAAATCCAGAGAAGTACGCGGATTACATGGAAAGGGATGGCAAACTTTATCGCCACATTCCGTGTCGATCCCAGGATGAAGAGGCTGTACCCTGGAAGTTATGTGTGCCTAAGTGGGAAAATTTACACGTTTATTGTACGCATTATATTTTGGACCAATCAGGTGTTTCAAATAAGCGGGAAAATTAATTAATCGGATCCGCAGTACTTATTCTACAACAACAAAACCGAGTAATTGATTGCTCTATTTTTTATGCGCACATTTACAATGATTATCTGTATCTTTTACATAAATTCTCATTACAAATATGTACTTAAAGTTGAATACTTAAATACACTTAAGTACCTAATTCGAGCAAATAATCGTATGCTCGCTTAGTGGTCGTTAATGCAAACACTGAAGTATACCTAAGCTAATGATTTGTATTTCAAACTTTGTTCCTCCTGTTTTTAAATTTTTAGTACAAATTTGAAAGGAACACATTGTAGGCTTAATTTATTTTAATTTAGATCTAGATCGCTCAAAATGTATTACATAGTAAAAAAAAGTATTACATTTTGCGAAGCCAAGATTTATATTGATTCCACATTGATTTAATTACAAATCATCTCTAATTATATAGACTCTAATTAGTTATTTAAAAAAAAGGTTTTTTAATTATACAATGTCTTGTCAACAACTATCCCATTTTCTATTAGAAAGCTTTCCACGTCTGATGGAAAGAAATCATCTGATAAGTCATCTGTAACGCGTACAAAATTACCAATTAATGCTTGAGCCTTATACACAAGAAGAGCGGGTAAACCCTTTGCACGAAAATCTCGACTCATGCCAGCAACAGAACTACATATTTTTCCAAATTTTATAGACGGATACTCTGTTGCTAGTGTCTCGAGGCAACTATTCAAAGTCGAGCAAGCGCTTATGCTCTTATCGTAAATATGGATTATAACGGTAGTATGTTTATTTTCTTTCTCCACAAAATCTAAAAATTCATCGTGCGTAGTTAAATTTATAACTTTACCAAATTGTTTTATATGACCGCACTGTCTTAGCATTTCGGCCATACGTTGCTTTTGATATTGTTGCAAGAAATCTTCACTCATGAGTTCATCCAATTCAGCATCAATCTCCTCTTGACACTTACGCTCTTCCTCTTCCTTGGCAGTGGCCGTTGTCATGGATAATTTTTTAGCCAATTCGATGCGCTGACGTTCCGACTCCTCTCTTTTCTCCGCTTGTAGTTGTTTAAAGCGTTGCCAATCTTGTACTACACCTTTAGGTCCAGTGTTAGTGGAAACTTGCGAACGATAACCTTCTCCTGGCGGAGGCGGACAGATATCAGGATCGATATAGGCTGCGGCCCCTTGTTTACTACCACTGGAACGCGCTTCTTTACTTTCACCATCATCACCATTGTCTTCACCTTCGCTACTGCTGCAATAGTACTCCAGCTTTTCTCCCATTAATTTATCTTCTAATGTTGCCATTTTTATTTTGTTATTTTATTATTTTTATTTATAACAATAATTTAATATCTCTAAATTTAATTACTGTATTTATTGGTATATGTATATCTTTTTCTCTAATTCAATACTACTGCATTAAGTAAATCAGCTGTGAAACTTGAACCACAAAATAGTTCTGTACAGGGTGTTTCTTAGTTTTCGTTTACCATGCAAAATGTCAAAAAGATTCAAGTATTGCTCTATTTTCGTTTCAATAATTTGCTATGTTATGTGTAACCGTATTTATGAATCACTTCTATTATGACTAATATAATGATTTTTAAGTCTTATACACAAAGAAAACTTTAGAAAAAACGCAAAATAAAGCGCAATCAATGTCTAATAGCCTTGACAGACAGCAGCGTTAATCCCGATTAACTGCATATGGTCCTTAATCCGGATTAACGCTGCCGTCTGTTAATACTATAAATCAGCATTAAGACCCATTCACATTCAACTTTTCTCGCTTTGATAGATATTTCGTATACTGAAACAACGAACAAAAATGTCGACTGCTGCTTGGCACATCCACTTTTCACACTTGTACAGCACTCCATAGCAATATCAACAAAAGTGATCTCTATCCGGGCCTCTTTATAGATACGGGTTCTATGAACGTCGCATGGTTTCCAATCGGCACCGCCCCTTATGTCACTGTTACGTAGTTAACTTAATTTAGTGAAATAAAAATTTCAAAAATATGTGTGTTTAAAACCTAAACCAAAACACAAAAGGAAAATTAGGAAATTAAAAAGTCGAATGATATCAGTGGTTTAAAGTGGTGAGGCTTTAGTATTATTGCTTTTATTTATATAATACGAGAAACATACATACATTTGTACTTACATAGTTATTGCAATTTTGTAATATAAGTTGTGTGCTTCAATTGTGTACATGTAAGAATGTTGAGTTTATAAAAATATTTACACTATGGAGTTAATTCACTTTTAATTAAAATTCATGAGAAATGATTCCATATTGTTCTCTCGCGTACGTTATACATTATGTGTTGATCGAATTATTCTGAAGATTTCCAATAGCTTTTCTGGAATAGAAAAATTTGGTAACCTTTCTTCTAAGCTACCGAAGTCCGCCTTTTCCAACTGTAAAAGATATACGCATCAATATAACAAAATAGTTCAAATATTACATTTCCATAATTCAGTTAAATTGTATAAATTTAGTTAAGTCAAAATAAATATAATACCTATCAAAAACAACTACACACTACTGAGAAGTAGTCATTCTTCAAGATGCTATCGCTTGACGCGAATTTCAATAAGGTCTGCGGTTTCACTATCGATACATCGTCCAGTGTCTCACGGGGCCCCCCAAAATGTTTTAAGAATTGCATTACGAAGGCGAAACAAGGGCACAAGAGATGCTCCATTGTTTCCCTGGTGCGATGCTTTTGATATTTTCTCCAGTTGTTACCCCGTCAACCATCTCATTGCTATCGCTGCCTTTGTGACATGGCACCCATTAGAAGTGAAGTCGCTTGTTCCTTACAAAACTGTAGAGGTTTCTGCCTTGACTGCTGATTGGCTGCCATTGTAGATATTAACTGCGGAGTTGTCTATTGACTCATTATAGGCTAGCCCCGCGGCTTTCCCAATATCAAAGACATCTGCTTGAAATATAGTGCAGTGGTCCGACAGGTTAAAAGGCTGCCTTATGCCTAACTCTGGGCAGAATTTCCGTTACCAACTCCGTCCTCCATTTTTAAGCCAATTGGAAATTGGGAGCATGCTATCGCTGCTTGCCAAACCGCAATTGCCCCCCCCCGGTTTTAAAGATTCCGTAGGTAAATTCTCATACAGCCAGTAGGTGCCCGCCGATTTGTCGCGCAGCATTAGCATTAGTTTAAGAACCGCCATTGGAGTGGTTCGTAGAGCTTCCATTATGCAGAGTGCAGCGAGCACCTGAACCCGTTCCATTGGCTTTCGGTTCCTCACCTCGATAAGCTGCCACTAGACTCCTATATAAAATAAAATTGAGTAGGGACTCATCTCTCTGAATAATGTCGGAGATGACCAAAATATATGATGGGCGTTAGCATTAACGCCCACTTCTTTCTACTGGATGTAACCGCCAGCCTCGAGTCGGTTGCATATCCTTGCTTGCCTTCTATCGGGGCCTTTCTTGTTATCAGATTTCGGTCACCTACTCATGAAAGTGAGGAAGTTCTTTTTCCTGTTCCGCGTTTATACTCGCAGCATTTTCTTGGTTCGAGTGTTAATAGATTGTGGCACCCGTGCGCTGTAGAGCTGGCTTTGCAGTAGCACTACAACCTGCTTCCGTTGCAGTGGAGATGTGGCTGCTGGCAACACAGCTTGAAGAATCGTTGTGCCCGCTAGTGGTAGCAGGCTCGTCTCCCAGCGACGTTTGGTCCGCTTCTTTTCGTTGTCGATATCAATGTTGAGTTTTTTGATTCGGGGATCTCTACCCCTAGCGTTTTATACCTATCGCCAGGTACCTCAGTAGCAAAAGCTAATTTGGGTACTTAAAAGCGAGTCTATACTTGACCGAGTCGGTTTTTTTCTATAAAATCGTATATGCGGGAAATATTCTACCGTTCGTTCTGACCAACATTGTCTAAGAGATCTTCGGGACTAAAACCGGTATGGACACAGCGATTTTTAATGCGCGATTTTGCTGTTTTTTTTATGCCCTGTAAATCGACCCGCTCTAGTCTATATGCTCTTCCACGTATATCTCAGTCCACTAAATCTCCAAACAACAACTAGATGTTTCTCCAGGTTCATTCTCAATAACAGAGCTTATCATCACCGTAACAAAATAATTTTTGAGAAATTTAAATCCATTGGCTCGAACTGTTTTTTGGAATTTATTGCTCTAAGCTGCTGATTGAGAATAAACCCATTTTAAAACACCCAGAGTCTTCTGTTAATTTCACAAGTTTTTTATGCAATTATAGTAAGAAATAAATAATAATAAATACCTCATCACATGAGTCCGACCCATTGGAATTTTCCATCGCCAACCGTTCTGCAAACGAGACAACGCCACACCAAGTACGAAAATCAATTTCCTTAGAAGATTCTTCATTTTCATATTCTATTAAATGTAATATTTTCGATATATTTTGCTCGGTGCCATAAAATTCTAGAACGTCTTCTAATGCTTTCGGAAAGCAACTGAGTGGTATTTTACGTTCTACGTACTCGTTTAGCACCTGATAAGAGTCGTCTTCGGCATTGCCATCATTCTTTACCATATTGTCTGTTGTTTCATCATGTTCAATTATTTCTGTCGGCAAATATTGCAGGAAAACTCTTTTGAAGAGCTGCTTTCGTTGGTCAGAGACCCACACATATTTGCCTAGATAGCCTAAAACTGTCATATCTGAAAATGAGTGCTCAGTTAACCATATGTTTTGTTGACATGTAATGTATAGATGCGAACCTCTTAGTAATTTTGGATCTAACGGTACATCAAATCTTATTGCTGACTTTGAAAGCTTCCGTGGCAATTTGGCTTTGAAAGTGAATGCAGGATTTTCATATTTCTCAACAGCTCTCTTGTTTGGTTTTGGTTTCTTCTCTGGTAAATATTTAAAAGCCTCACGTAAAGCGCGATTCAACTGAGTTTAGGGAAGAAATTATAAAAATCTTCAATAATTAAATCTCTACTGGTAAATATTTAAAAGCCTCACGTAAAGCAATAATTAAATCTCTACTTCCCTAAGACTTACATATTTACCAAAAGTGTTTTCGATAACATCGATATCCAGTTCCGATTTTAATGCTTGAAAAGCTTCGTCCGTTAGAAAACTGCCTTTCAAAAGTATTGGTTCACTCTCGCGTTTTTCTTTGCTTGGCAGCAAACTCGCCGCATTGGGTATAAGACTTGGACGTGTGCTCGGGTTCAGTGAGTCCGGACCGAGCGCAGCAACTTGTGTTTCAGGATCTTCGCTAAGGTGAAATGTAGCTGTAGTAGCTAAAAATAAGTACTTAATTAAGCGTTTTCTTTACAAAATCCTAAATATAACAAACTTGTAGTGGGTTTTAACTTTTTTCTCTTCTTGCCACGCCGTATGTCCTCGTCATCTATATGTTGCTCATTAATACAAGTTTTTACTTTCTTTATGTCCACGCTTTCCATATCTTTTACCCCATCACCAACTTGGACATTACCCAAAGAGGTATTAGGCCGCAGTTCTTCGCCACGTAAATGCTTGCTTTTGCGCTCCTCATTTGCACCGGCACTTTTCGGCTTAAGCCCACCGGTGTCGGTGTTGCTTTGTGACATATCTGATGAGGGTTTCCAATAAAGCGTTTCTTGAGAGTGCGTTCTTCGCAAATCCAATATAATCTTTTTCCTCTTGATTATCTCATTTTTACCCAACTCAGGTGTTATACAGCGTCTATTGTTCAAGAATGAACTTGTGCTGTTTCTAGTATGCACACTGGTAACTGTCGGAGTTGGTGTCAGCGGACGTGAGTCCGTGTCCGTGTAACGTCGAAAGAGGTCTTCCGGTATGTTGTCGGTATCATGGAGTGATGTCGCAACGTTTTTATCTTTCTGGAGCTGCACACTTTTGCCATCCACTATCTGAAATATGAATAACAGTTATCCGACTTGAGATACATAAAAGCAAGACACAGCTTACCAGTGACGTTTTCATTTGACTTATTATATTTTTTAAATCTGGTGGCGCTGGATGGTTACATAGTACCGAACAGCCCTTGGCAAAAGGATTATACAGTCCACCCAGTGGTCGTAGTGATAGAACTACAGGGGAAGCTTCAAATTTGAGTGGTAAAGCTTCTGTAGATTTCTTCCGCTTTTTGATTAAACGATACATTTTATATGAATACAATGACGAGCAATTCGGCGGTTGAATAGAAATACCTGCCATATTACCGAAATTTTTCTCATTTACCTTTTCTTTTATTACGAAGTTTCTCTTTTTAGCTGGTACCAAGCCAGTCCTGCTTGTTGTATTCATTGCTGATTCAAATGACTAACTAACTGTTTCCCTCAATTTCAAAACTAATTTTGTTTGTAGTAAAAACTTTGCTCGTTGCCAAGCGAATGATAACAATTTATTAAGTATTTAGACATAATACTAGATACACAAAGGCTGAAAAAATAAAATAAAGTTTTGTTGAATGAAAATAAAGTTATATTCCTACAACACTGGTCCTACAGTACAGTGTCGACAGTGTGAAGCTTCGAGCCCTTCCAAATACACGTTTGTTTCCCTTGATCCCTTGAGTATTATAGTTTTGTTCACCTAACGGTTGAATGTATCGCCTAAAACTATGCGATATAGATACATGGTTATATACATATATATAAATATATAATACAAGTATATATAAATGATCAGAATGACGAGAAAAGTTGAAATCTGGTTGACTGTCTGTCTGTCCGTCCGTCAGTCCGTGCAAGCTGTAACTTGAGCAAAATTTGAGATATCTGATGATGACTTGGTATGTGGGTTCTTTAGTACAAAAAAAATTTCGAGTTCGCATTAACCGAACACATATAAAATGCCATAACTAAGCACTAATTTAAGATAAAAGCTGGAATTTACTACAGATATTTGCAGTAGCAAGGGGCACCTGTGGCAAAATAGTTTTAAAAAAAGTGGGCGCAGCCCCGCCCTCTAACAAGTTTAAGCTACAAAAACCAAATTTGCTGAGTACAAATCTTATAAGGGCTTTTCTCGACAGTGTGAAAATGGATGAAATCGGAGGATAACCCCCCTCACTTCCCATACAAGTATAACGGTACTGTTAAAAACTACAAAAAGCGCGATAAATCAATAAGATATATTAGAGATATTAAATTTTACCAGCGAGATTGTATGAGAAAGATTTACTTGTTTAATCATACAACGTTAACTCAAAATATGAGAGCACTCCCTGAACAGTTGGAATTGGATCAATTTCTAAAAAGAATTGGCAATGGTGAATCTAATGTCAGTCAGTTTGGTAAAGATTTAGATGAAATTCCAGCAAATTTGCTAGGTGTTGAATCTAACGTAGTGCATGCTATTTGTGAGATATTAATGAACCCATTTTATAAAATAGAGTGTTGAAGTCAGTTGTGCTAGCTTCAACTAATGAAGATTATGGACGTGGACAGTTTTCTTACAATTATTTGCGAGAATAACAGCGAGGTGGATAACTAACCAGTTTAATTTTTGAATACTTTGACCATACATACATACATAAGTTGGTGCTCAAAATTAATGCATTTGTTTTGTTAATCCGAAACTTAAATAAGAAGCAAGTGAATTGGATGAGAATGCGAGGCAGAGCAAAGCAAAGGGCATATACTTGTTATAGTTGGAATACTGTTAAGGATACCTAATGATAAAAAGGTGCTTACGCAAAATATTGTTTACCCTGAAGTTTTGAGAACTTTGTAATATAAAATATAGAATTATTATTGCACATTATTATCATTTTAGATTTAGTTTAGCTTAAATGTTTTTCACTATTTTAATTGTTTTATTCGTTCATTTCCTAATTTCAGTTTTTTGTTTCTTGCTTTCACTGCAAAAACTTATTTGATTTCTTAATGGCAGAGGATGAAAATTTGTTTGACAATTTACGAGGGGAGCAAGATATTGTGCAAAATCGCATTGTCGAAATTGTGGCTTCATTAAGGAATGAACGCCATCAATTGAAAATTGAACGCGATGTATTGAATAATAACTGCGATCAATTGAATTTTTTCAGAATATGGTGCTGTTCTACGAAATTGCTGATTCCTATGCCGATAACTTTTCGATATCACCTGAAGAACAAATGTACCAGCAGAATAAAAGAAAATTTCTTTATTGAAAAGATTTCAAAATGTAGCGCGGCATTTCATTCAAACAATTTATCAGTATTTTATACAAATTATTTTGGCATCCTATCGCAGGGCATACGTGGCTACAAACTCAAATTTATTCGATTGTTCATTCAAGGAAGACTTAAGCCAAAACTAGAAACAGAACAAATGATTTTGCATGAGAATGAATTATAAATTAAAATTATTACTTTTAATTATTCTTGTAAATTGTTTTCTACAACTTTCTTTATTAACATTGTTAATAGGGCACAATAGAAATAAGGTCGCGGTGTAATCCTCATGTAATAATCATGTAATTGTATTTTCTGTTTTTCGAATTTCGACTACGGGGGACCCTAGCCAATATGATTTGCCATTCGAAATTTTGAGAAGTTTCATGATGAATTCCCGATACTTCTGAGTCAAATATCCATATGTGATATTAACTTCTAAACAATATCTCATCGGTAATATCACAGCAAAGACAAAAAATATCGACAATATTGATGCCATATATCGATATAATAACAATAAACCCCATATACCTAAGAGGCATATATCGGTCAATTTGTGAGTTATTTTAATGAAATTGAAAGTGTGTTTTTTTAATAATGATGTATCTTTGCTGCCACCACAGCAGACAGCCCTTTCTCCCCCCGACTTGCACTTCTGCTCTCTGAGAGCACTCATCAGCTGCTCTGTGTAAGGGGACTGTGGGACGGCATTTCAAACTCCTTACGTACAGCTGCAAATTAAACCATTGGTTTCGGAAAAGACGAAAGAACAGCTGGTACGATGAGGAGTGCCGTGTCGCAGTGCAGAGAAAACAGACTGCCTACCTCGCAACGTTACAATTGACCACAACACGTGCGGAATGGGGTAAATACCGAGAGTTGAAGAGGGAAGCAATACGCAATTGCTGGCAAAAAAATAAATAGGCCCGAAATGCGTGAGCTTGACAAACTGCCCGAAAGGAGTAATGCTCGAAAATTTTACGAAAAGATGCGGCAACTAACAGAATGTTTCAAAATCAAACCATATTCTTGTAGAACCCCCAGACTAGTGACAAATGCCCAGACCATACTGTAATTAAAGAGGGAACACTTCTCCAGCCTGCAGTGAAAGCATAAAACCTATTACTATTAAAATACGGCCGCGAAGAAGTAATAAGGAGCATGCATCAGCTTCTTTGCAGAAGATGGTCAGACGAAAGCATGCCCGATGATTGGAAATAAGTGTGCTCTCCCCAATCCACGCCAACTACCGTGGGATAAGCTTCCTCCACATTGCATATAAAGTTATATAGAGCGCACTGTGTGAAAGATTAAAGCCCACCGTTAACAAACTGATTGGATCTTATTAGTGTGGCTTTAGACCTGGAAAATCAACAACCGACCAGATATTCACCATACGCCAAATTTTGGAAAAGACCCGTGAAAGGAGAATCGACACACACCACACATTTCGTCTACAGCACGAAAAGGAGCTGCCTTTATGCCGCGATGTCTGAATTTGGTATCCTCGCAAAACTAATGCGGCTGTGTAAACTGACGCTGAGCAACACCAAAAGCTCCGTCAGAATCAAGAAGGACCTCTCCGAGCCGTTCGATACCAAACGAGGTTTCGGACAAGGACATTCCCTATCATGCGACTTCTTCAATCTGCTGCTGGAGAAAATAATTCGAGCTGCATAACTTAATCGAGCAGGTACAATCTTTTATTAGAGTGTTCAGCTGCATACTCCGATGACATCGATATCATTGGCTTTCTCCAGACTGGATAAGAAAGCGAAGAGTCTCTAATATAAAATCTGAAATTTTGAGACTTGTGAATGTATCAAAGTACTAAATTGCTATATTAATTTTGTTAAGATATCTCATTTATTGGCGGATGTATATGTAACACATTCAACCTCAATTTTGTAGATCAATACATTAAGCATATGGGGCTGCAAGAAGTATCAAACCGATTTTACAACAGGCGACATTAAAATGAGGAAAAATGTGGATATTATTTCATTAATAATTCTGGGAGCTCTATGAGAGTAGGCGTAGTTAAGATGACATTTCACTCATTTTCAAACTGTACTATAGAACTGTGTGTCAAAGAACTTCTTTGGTTTTTGGTAAGCAATAGAATAAAACAATCGTAATCTCTATTTCTACCACCATCTTTGGGCCGTAGTGAAACCAGGCTGCATGTAGGATTTAGAGAAGCGTATATAACGAGTTAACCAAGTAGACTTTTTTTGATAGATCACGCATGAGTTGTGTCATGCTATTTTTGTTCAGTACTGTTTTGGTGGAGAGTCGATTCGGCGCCGTTCGCAGCAAATTTTGTTCAACGTGATATCCATTTCTGGCTCAATGGGTATGTAAACAAGCAAAATTGCCGCATTTGGGACGAAGAGTTGCCATCGGGCCATATTTCTCCAAAAATGATGCCAGTGAGAACGTAACCGTCAATAGCGACCGTTATCGCGCCATGTAACCGACTATTTGATGTCTGAAATTGAAGGTCACGATCTCAGGAAAATTTGGTTTCAACAAGATGACGTCACTTCCCACACATCGCATCAATCAATGGATTTATTGAGAGAAGCTGATAATTTCACGTTTTGGGCAAGTCGATTGGCCACCAAAATCATGTAATATTATACCTGTGGAGATATATTATACGTATATAAAGTCTATGCGGACAATCACGCTTCGCTTCAGGTCTTGGAGCAAAACATCACGCGTGTCATATGCCAGTTACCAGTCGAAATGCTCGAACGAGTCATCAAAAATTTTACGTGGCTAATATTAGGAAGAGATAATTATAAAAAAATAAATGCTAAAGAATGAACCTCGAAATGGATCACCCTTTAATATATTGTAAGGGCTCATCTAAATGTTAAGTGTAAATTTAATATTTGACGTAATTCAATATGTTTTTTGGCAACAGGAAAGAAAGCTTCTTTTATGTATCACGGGAAAACCAACAAAACCGAAGCATAAAGAGTATTCATAAGCCCACGAAGACGTATGCTTCTGAAATGAGAATAAAATAAATGGGCATACATACGAATACATTAACTTAAATATAGACGTAGCAAACAAGTAGCTGCGTCAATGCGAATATAAACAAAAGCGACAAAGGCAAAATACGTCCAACTATTGAACAACAAGAACAGCAGATATCTCAAAGGAATAGCCGCTGCATTTGTAGTTCTCTAAAAAAAATTGTACCTACTAACAATAGAAGTTTGCAGAGATTTTAAATTAGATGTGAGGGCAGGGCACCTAATGCGTTGGGTTTGGCAGCCACAATTTGCATTTGATAGCGAAAATTCAAAGTGAACGGTTTACGTAGAAATTTGAGTGAGCATTCGTTTAACCGATTTAAAAAAGAAATTGCATAAGTTCTCATATTTTTCAATATTTTAACCGTTATGGATGGAAAACGGAAGAAAACGCGCCAGCGGAATCGGCCAAGAAATAAAGCAAATCGTTTAAAGGAGGACATCGGTCAGAGCTCGAATAGTGAATTAAATAACACTGAGAGCGTAGCGTTAAATATTGTGGGTCAACAAAAAACACTTGTTAACGAATGTGTCAATGAGAATTACGGAGCGCAAACAAGAACCACGCCGAGTGGTAGTGAATTGCCAACGCAAACACCGCAAGATTCGGACAATGGTTTGAGATTACTACAACAAATGATGCGCACAAAGCTTTTACAGCAAGGCAAAAAGAGCGAAAAAGGCAATGTTGATACAAAAGCCACTGAAAAGATCGATAAAAAGGGTCAAAAGAGTAGTGCTAGTTTGAGCAAAGGCAAAGAAAGTGGTAAAACTACAAATGGGAAAGCGGCAGCGGCAAACAAAAGCCCGCCAGATAACAATTTACAAAAGCAAAGTGCATTTGTTGCGAGTTTGCAGAGAAAATTAGAGAGTTCAGTGGCAAACGGTTAGTTATCAGAATTCACAGCTCCCTCCATTTATATAAAAAGTCGTGCATTTGTAACTTTTGTCTATAGGCAGCACCGACTTACCTAATACTTTATTGGAAAACCTACAAAAATTACTGCATGAGGGACCAATAAGTGATGTAGAGTCCTCAGACGACGAGGAGGATTACATCGAGTATATTTATAGACCGCGGCAATATTTTTTGGTCGCCCTTTGCAATGTACGTATTAATAATAGTTATAAATTTACTTCTGTTTCACTGCTTACTTTATACATTTTGCAGTTTTGTAAAGATGAGCTTACAGCGGAAACGAAAACTGTCTGCAAACGTTGCAAATTGGCATATTACTGTTCGGGCCAGCATATGAAGGGTGACCAGCAACATCGACAGATTTGTTATGCATTGCAACAGGTGGCAGACAACTGTGGTAAAAAAGAATTATTTCACAAGCATCCAACACAAATACACAGTGATACAACATGCATACAAACACACTTTCCAGAAATATACAATAAAACTCACAAATATCATTTAACTATTCCAACTTTATTTTATCGCCTTTAATATACAAGTATTTCAACCTGACACAATATTCCCTTATATTTAATATTTATTACTACCCAAACCATTTTCGCTCAATGTTTAAAATGCAATAGGCCATCTGGAGGGACAACTTATTTATTGCCACAACTATAAGCTGCTGATGATTTTGTCAAAAAAGTATATATTTTTTACCGGAAGGTCTGCAAAATACGCTTCAAAAGCCGTTATGATCTCTTCATTTGATGAAAAACACTTGTCACGCATAAATTTTTTCAGTTCTGGAAACAAATAGAAGTCGCGGGGGACCGAAACTGGTGAATACGGTGGATACTCCAAGAATTCGAACTTTAGTTCATGGATTGTAGCCATTGTCAAAATACTCTTGTGACACGGTGCATCGTCCAAATGAAAAAGGATTTTTTTCTTCTACACACCGGGTCTTTTTTCACGAATTTTTTCCTTCAACTGGTCCAAAAGGTTGCAATAATATTCAGAATTAATTGTTTACCAGTTTGCAAGTAATCCACAAACGAAATTCCTCTCGCATCCCAAAAAATTGTGCCATAACTTTCTTGGCCGATTTTCGGACACGAACTCGTTTCAAAGACGAATAACAAGGTTCATACCACTCTTTAGCATCTTGTTTTGATTCAGGATCTTTGTGATGAATCGCCGCACAAAATCCATTGTATCCTTTTTAAAACGCTTCAAATGTTGCTGAGGTAGACGCATTCGAATGTGTTTTTGTTCCGAATGTGGCACCCATTGTGCACACAGCTTTCTAAAACCCAAAATTTCACTTAAAATATGGCACTGACTAATGAGATGTGTAGAGCCTCTACTAAATCTCTCAACAATTATACACTTTTAACATTCGTTCGTGTATTTCTTTTGGAGCTACACCTTCCAAAAATAAAAATTTTATCACTGCACGATATTCAATTTTTACCATTGTAAAAAAATACTGTGACACGGCGACACTAAATGGCTTCTAAACAAAGATGAATTGATAGATTGAAATTAAACTTCACGTACGTTCATATGAAGAGTTTATTGAAGCTTTTTTTGCTCTGAAATTTGACGCCGGTTTGAACAAAAAGTATCGATTTTGGCTTGGCCTCGTTTAAACATTGGAGTCGCTACGTTGCCCGCTCTGTTGTCTTTCTACAAGAAACGCTGTAGCGAGCGTAATAACTTGAATTTCGATTTCAAAATTTGAGATAATGTTTATCATTATGTTTATCATTTTTCTTAAAAAAATATATCGAAAATTTCACACTGAGACAATCCCTTATGCCACATTTATCATATACTTACTTGAAATCATTTGTACGGCTTCCGAACTTATCTCCTGGGAAAGTTTTTTCCTAACATGTTTACTGTTGAACAACATATCTATAATACAAAAATCTGTAATATGTACAGATTTTTTTGTTTTAGTGATCCAATCTAGTTAACAAAATCCAATTTAGTCGCAAAATGCTAACTTGAAGTGGCTAATTATTGATCTTCCCAAATTGGATCAAAACATATTCTCCACATACATATACATACATATGTAAAAGTAAACAGTTGTTCGATTTCATTTATGCGCATGTATGTACATATGTAAAAGAAAAATTGCCTAAAGTCATTAATGCTGCCGATATTTTTAGTAGTCTTAGCACGCTCAATTTAAAAGCAGCCGTTTAATCACTATTCCTCCATGATAAATTATAATGTTCATACCCATGTATAGTTACAGCAAATGCATGATATACGAATATGTGAGCATGAACCTAAGGACTAATGCTGTGACTGTCTGCCGCCAGTTTCGCATGCAAATTTATTTCTTGGCATTCTTCCAAATGCTTTGCTCTGCAAAGGTTGAACCTGCCTGATGCCTGCAAATAGTTTTTGTTTTTATTTTGCAACTAATCATACACCATAGGCTCATGCACACATTTGGCCCAGGTATGCACCCACTAAGAACATTGGATAGGAAGAAAGATATGAACTCAATTTGTCAATCTTTCGCAAATTATCCATTGCAAAATAAAATATGGAATTGTTTAGATATGGTTTGGGTGGCCCACTCTTTTTATACATACTCGAGAAAATATTGTTACGAAAAGGATAAGCCTATACAATTTTTATAATCTTGTTAAATTTTATCCTTATTCAAGACGTTTCTTATTCGCCTTGAGCGATCGCCGCTTTTCTCTCTCTACAATCCTTCGTTCTAGCCATTCAGCAAGTAAATGTTGATAAATTGAAGGTATTACGCTGTCAACTAGGACTAGCTTCCCACCGTATTCGCCAGTTTTAGCTATTTTATATTCACAGTCTGAAAAAGTGACTCGTTATAAAAAAATTAAACTTAAATAAAGTCAAACTAGGAAATGCCTATTTTGAATCTTTGACGCTTCCCTAGTTGGCGATTATGCTGAAGAATAGAATAGTCCTATTTTCATTAAACAAAAAACGTTTTGAATATTATAAATGACTGTTATGTGAGTAAAACTATTATGCTATGCTCACTATAAAGTATTATAAGAGTATACAAAACCAACAGTTCTCCCAAGTTATCTTGAAAATCTTGATGGATTCTCAAGTTTTCACCTAATCAAGACAATCCACCAAAATCGGCAATAACCAATTAATATGTACATATCCTCATATGACGGCAACTAGTCACAACACCAATTCTAAAATCAACTTACTATTGGGATTATATTATGTATATGCGAACATGCATATACATATGTATGTATGTATATACGGCTTGCATATGCACATTACACGGTATTGCTAATTAATCAATATAAATAGATTAATTTATTGGCAATTATCGGTTCTTTAAACGTTTTCAAAGCTTGTTATAAGTAATAATTCTTTATTAGCGAAAACATAAAATTACAAAAAAATGTTTAGTGCGCCAAATACTCGTATTATCAAATTGTTATTATTTAATATCTTGCGTAGCTTATTAAGAACTATATATATAGAAAGGCTAAAGAAATGTGATTGTTCTCGACTCACAAGATATTAGGTCAACGTTCAAAGAATACAAGGTTAAAACAACCGTTGACGCCATAAAACCCCCGTCGTCATAGCCTCTGAAGGATGAATTAGTTATACATAAATATTACTGTTTTTCCTTTTTGCGGCTTTTGTTGGAATCATTATCAGCCATATATCTTCTTCGTTGCATTATTAATATAGACCTAAATACAACTATGTACCCAATTCCGATTTTTTACTCCTCTTTGTGTTGCAAAGGATAACCCAAGGCATTTTTAAACTTTCAGTTTTTGGAAATCTTAAGAAATGTTAGAGGAAAACATATGTATATATTTCTGTGATACACTGTAACAAAAACAGTGTTATGAAAAGTTGACATTACAATCTTTTTTTCCGCCGTAAGTTTGTCAAAGTTGTGCAAAAAGCAGTAAAACTTTTTAATTTAAATTTCGCGCGAAACCGGATTCGTCTAAATATTTTTTACTAAATTGGTATGACTCTCAGTTACATCTGTGCCAAATATCAAATAAAAATAACCATTAGCGTTTAGTACGAGTATAATATTGTCTCCCTGAAGTACATGAAGTACATTCGGGAATCTTTGCGATCAGTGAATTTATTGAACAAAGAAATTCCATTAAATTTTGTGCGCGGAATCAAATTTGCCGATACACGTCAATAAATAATATTCGAAGGATCAGTGAAAACCATTTTGAAAGATCATTTTGACCTAAGAAAAGTGAAAGCACGATTGGTTCCAAAACCACTAAATTTTTTCGAAAAACAGCGTTGCGTTAACGTTTGTGAAACGATGCTTTCCTACTACCAGGATGTATTATTACGTATTATTACTGGCGAGAGTCTTGGATCTATGCTTACGACCAAACAAAAAAAAAATAGGCCGGAATTATGGGTCGACAACTCTTGATTTTAAGCATTACCATCGCATACTGCTTTGATTCTTTGTAAGTTTTTCGTAAAATTTTCAACCACTATCGTGCCGCAACCACCATATTTGCCTGATTTAGCTCCGTGCGACTTCTGGCTATTCAGAAAACTTAAATGACCGCTCCTGGGAAACAGTTTATAGGTTTCTATGATTCTTATTTTAAGCTGTTTCAAACATAAAAGGACACAAACATATTAAAAAGACTATAGCAACCAAATATTTTGAACCAACTTCGTCATCAAACATATGAATTCCAAGTTGTCATAACCTTGTATTATAAAAACCAGTGGCGCAGCTACAACTTCGGGCGCCCGGGGCCAAGGATGATCTGCCGCCCCCCTTTATCTACCTACCTACAAGTTTCATGAGGTGGTTCGAACAAAAGTGAATTTTTACAAAATATCTTCGATATTAAGTATATAAAATTTAGGAACTAGAAGCCACGCAAATTCTAAAGTTCCAAAATTCTCACAATACGGTTTTTGAGGAAATTGATAGTAAATTTACAAGACATTTATTAAAAGCCATAGAAAAAACCCATTTCCACAATTTGCAACAATTTTTATCCGATTTAGAGATTTTAAATACCATTTTTGAAAATTTGGAGAAATAAAAGTATTTGTTACATTCAAAGCATAGGGTAACTATCACTATTTTCAAGAAAGATATAAGACAAATTCAAAGACTGAAGAGTATTCGAGTAAAAATTAATATTTTTCATTGTTATTCAGATTATTACATTGTGAGTGTACAACTCTTTATTTTTTATAATAAATTTTGTAAAAAAATGTGTGGAAGTATTTTTCTGAATATTAAAGAACAGCGAAGATCGTTTTGCCGCCCCCCAAGACGTTGCGCCCGTGGCGACAATAGCCTTCATTCATTGGGAACGCGAGTTATTTAAAATTTAAAAACTAGACGTGGCACTGACGTGTCCTACAAACTAATTCAAAGATTTCAACTAAATTTAGTTCAAGCAAGAAAAAACCTTAACTTCGCCGAAGCTAAAATATCCTTCACAAATAAAAAAGTTTTCAAAACAAGGACTTGATTTTCATCGGGAAGTTTGCATCAGAGCTATGTATATGCTATAGTTATCCGATACCGACGGTTCCGACAAATAAGAAGCTTCTTTGAAAGTAAAAGCGTATCTCAAAAACTGCTAGTCTATCAACTGCCACCTAAATAATATAATGTACCGAAACTTTTCAGAAAACTTTATTTTTTTGGTATATTATAGGTTATCATATACAAGCAAGAAGAGAGAGCTATGTTCTTGCGTAATCGAACATTTTATACTATGGGAAAAACCTTCAGATGTTAACAGTTTTATATACAGTTTTATATTAAAAACTGTTTGCGAAAGAATTCAACATTAATTGTTCGATGAAATCGAATATTAACTTACTATATGTACTATACTTATTTGAGAACTAGAAAAACTATTGCCCGGATTTAATATATTTTAGGCAGGAGGACGCACTGCTATTAAAACGAGATTATTTCTAAATCTCAATAGATTTCAATATTTAATGCTTCTTCGATATGCTCGCTAAAAAATCAGCCTATACGACCGTGGGTCGATCTGGGCCGAAACCATGAAACTGCCTATATCCTTTCCGAAGTCACGCTAGTTCAGACAGATTACTATGCACTTGGTCCTTCCGTTTGATGCGTGGGCGCCCTTGCTTCCATTTTTCACCCAAAGGTTTAGAGTCGAAAGACATGGCCGAACCTGCGCATTCTTTAATTTTTATTCGCTTAATTATGTCCATTCGCTGCATTGCCAATACAGTTCGCGGTCTTATCTTCTTCGATACTTTTTGCCCACGCAGACGGCTCCAAAGATCTTGCAAAGGACAGTTCTCTCGAATGTTCCAAGTGCTTTCTCATCTTGGATCGTCATCGCCTATGTTTCTGTGCCCTATAATAGGACGAGAACATAGAACGTAATATATCTTCGTCGAGAGAGAGATTTGCTTCTCAACTGTCTATCGATTCTTAAGTAGCACCTGTTAGCAATAGTTATTCTGCGCTTTATCTCCTGGCTTGAATTATTGGTGGATCAGGGTTTTCATTTCTAGAATTATTGCTATGCTATCGCTACCGTTTTCACTTTGCCGGGAGCCACAGCAGAGCCATGGCATAACAATGTAAAAGTTTGTGCTCTGCTCTGCTCCGAGTTTTTTTAGGTAAAGAAGTATAGCTGTAGCGAGAGCAAAAACAGAAGTGCTGTGCTCTGCTCTGGCGTAGCGGTAGCAATAAATTGGGAGCGGTAGTAGAGCAAAGTTAATGAAAATTTTCATTTGCTACAGCTCCGCATGTGTTTGTTGATTTTTCTTTTATGCAATTTTCTGTCATAATATTTCAATTAATGGAATAATTCAACCAAAAAAAATGTTATGCAAATCATTTTAGCACTTGTTGCGTCAATTGACTTTATAAATCTAAAATCAAATATTTTAAGAAATAAATTAATAAAATGAATTAGATAATAATTTAATAAATTATAAAATGTTTTTTATATTATGTAAAACATTTACCATTTTTATATTACCAAAAACATCATCTATTACAAATGTATTACAATACTCAATTGCTATGAATTTTCGAGATTAATTTGAACTGCATATACTTACCACTAGTTTAAGATGTTAGGTTAAGTTTTAGGCTAAACCATGAAATTCTGGTAATAAAGAATTCTATTGTACAAAAACCATTATCCCGAACGGACGTTTTCTTAACCGGCATCTTTTAAATTCGCTTAGGCACAGGCACGTTCTCAATGATTCGCGTAACCCAATTAATTTGTTCGTCCTAAAAAAAACTGCCTGGTTCAGGAGCAAAATCAGTATAACTCATATACTAAGCATGTATGGATATGAAATTTTTTACTTATTTCTTTCTATTTTTTAATTACTAAAATTTTCAAATGACATTAATATTGAACAAATGCTTATGATTTGAAATATAATTTTTGTATTTATGAGTTGTATTGAATTTTAACATAAAGAGATAAAAAGTATCCTATGTCCTTACCCTGCTTCTAAGCTACCTCCTCACCAATATTCAGCAAAATCGGTTCTTGAGTTATAAATGTTTTAACTAATACGACTTTCTTTTATATACTACTAGAAAACCCGGCGAACTCCATTTCGCCACCAAATTGCATCATTTTATGTAACATTTCGTTTTGGTTTCGATTAAATGATAAAGAACATTTTTTTTTGTTTTATATTTGAAAAAGAAAAATTACATTTCAGCACATCCATCATAACCTTTAGCTTTTGCTGAAATACTCTTGCGTTTATGTCATGGAGATCTTGCGGTTTTTGGCCCGGTTCAACTCAAATAATAAATAAATCCGGAGTTCCATAATTTCGCACGTACGTCATAGCGACTTGAGCGTATTCGTGCATGTGGCGTGGGCTTCCGATATAAGATGGTGGGAGAATCGTCGTAAGTTTAATATTCTGAACATCACCATCTGAATGAGTAGCATCACGCAAGTGTATATAGTCCTCAGATCGTAGCTTTGCCTGATTGAATCGGATGAACGCTAAACGTTCGGTCTCGACTTTGACATACATGTCGACAGCGAATTGCTGGAATAGCCGACGGCACTCCAGAATGACATTCTCCTCATTTGTACGAATCATCATACGATATGCATAGTTATTCATTGCGCTTAGATTTTTATTCGTTGATACGCCTGAAAATGCAAAATTAAATGAATTGCTAATGGAAACCAATAACACTGTGGAACATTTTTGGGGTTATTGTCTGGGGGGTGAGAAATTCCAAGTCAGGGTGATGGTACTAGGTCAGTATAGTAAAACCCTCAAAGGGTTTGGCGTTCGTATGTGTCAGTTTTTTTTTATGACCTTTTAAATTTTTTCCTTATCTTGATGTTTTTTCGCTTAGTTGTAACATTTTGGCAAAAACGTAGTTTAACATAACTCGCGAACCACTATTATCTATTTTTCCAATCCATTAGACGGTTGTAGCAGCTTTTACACACTATATTTGGTACACATACGAACGCCAAACCCTTTGAGGGTTTTACTATACTGACCTAGTACCATCACCCTGCCTTGGAATTTCTCACCCCCCAGATACGCTGTTGTACTGTGTAATAACAATAATAAGTGTGTGAATATTGTACCTGTAATTGGATCGACCATCTTCAACGTGATGTCGTATCCGTCTTGCCCTTGCCAATTAATGATTGGATATTGTAACGCATCGTACAAACGATGTGTCTCGTTTCCACGATGCATGATATTGCTTCTTCGCTGAACGACAATGTCTCGCGATTTAGTTGAATCGCTAACAATAGCTGCAGCAACATCATTAACGGTTGGTGCATTGAATCTTCGCACATGTTCACCTGTTGGGGTACAATCCGCTCTTATGACAAATTTGTGCGTATCCGATGGCATTCGTTCCAATGCTGTTTTGAACATATTAATCACAGCATTATTAGTGTGAAAAAATGCTTGTAACTGTTCAATAATTCGCCTCTTTAACTGTTGTGTTCCCTGTATATTGCACCGCACATTCAGCTGATCCACCATCGACGAAATGAAATATACATATTTGCAGAAATTGATGCGGTTCATCTGGTCTTGGCACCATTGAACCATGCAAATGATATATTTGTCCTTGTATCTGTAATTGCAAACCATCATTTGTTGAAGAATACGGTGTAACTTCTGATCGTATGATGGTGTAGTGTGTGGTGTATATGTAGTTGTTATGGGTTGCAATTCATTTTGTTGGTGTGAGTGATCGCTAACCTTGCAAGTCGGCATGAATCCGTCTTTTCGAATGATATTAGCTCCAAAGGAAGTCATGCGAAAGCAGTTATTGTATTCAAGGATGTGTTGAAGAAAATGGCTAGAATCGGGATCACTTCCATCAAACAATGGTTTCAGTGGCTGTGGTGGTGTAAGTAATGGATCCGGATGGTTTGACTTTTCCACTTGCGCAGCACAATCCAGCCGTTTCTCTTTTGAACTTCAACGCATTGCAATATCGGCATACAGTCGTCATTTGTCCAATATCTAAATTTTCATCATCACTGTAGTTCGCAGTGGGATCATATTGGAATGCCAAGCGATTGTATGATGCCAATGATCTTCGTGTCCTCACGCGTTGTCTCAATCGGGCATTTTCTCTTGTTGAATTTTGTCTTTCTTCGCTTAAGTTCTGTGAATAAACTTGTTGCTGGCTTGCATGTCTTGTGCGGCGGCCGATGTTCGCACGTCGTCCTTTAGGCATTTTGGACTATGGACAGATTGGTGAATTCAACCTCAAATGCACGATCCACATAATTTACACAGTCCAACTTACCTCCTTAATGAGAAATGCCTGCTGTAGAAATTAAATGAAAATTTTCACAATTTGATTTTTTCCAATTGAAGTGATGGAAACGAATAACTTATTTTTTTATTTTTTTTTCACAATTTCACAGTGAACACAATACCGGTTTGTCACATGAAATTAACTGAGCAGAGAACAATGAGTAGCTGATAAACAATGTATCATGCACCTGCGCCATCTTCTTAAAAACCATACATATTTGCTTGTAGTACATGCTATGTATCAGAGATGGCGCTGTATGTAAAAAAAGATTTTCCCGCTTTTATGTTGAAATTTTTCCTGAATTTTCTTTGCTATAAACCTCACGGAGCTCGAGACCTTTCCAACGAATGCAAAACCGAGGAAATCGGTTCATTAGATATACATACGTAGAAGACAGAAAATAGTAAAAAAGAAAAAAAAACAACAAACACAAGTGAAAATTTTCATTAGCTCTGCTCTACTACCGCTCCCAATTTTTTGCTACCGCTACGCCAGAGCAGAGCACAGCACTTCAGTTTTTGCTCTCGCTACAGCTATACTTTTTTACCTAAAAAAACTCGGAGCAGAGCAGAGCACAAACTTTTACATTGTTATGCTGTGGCTCCCGACAAAGTGAGAGCGGTAGCAATAGCAAAATGCAATTCCACGGGAGTAGCGTAGTTTTTCAAACGCTGGGTGGAATTTATAATGGTTCCAAGTTATACAAAGTCTATTCCAGTATCATTATACCAGGAATAATGGAATGCCCAACTCTCCTGTCACTGGAAATGTGAGAGCCGCTCACCTACCGAACTTTGACAGTTGACTGGATTGGGTAGGTTTTGACGTTTTGCAATTGGAATGACTGGAACGGCCAGATTGAAATTATACCAAAAATATATGTGAACGGAGAAATTTGTTGCCGCCGTTCAAGATCGTTAATAAAAATTTAAAACAATAAAAATCAAAGAAAATGCGAAATTTAAACATATTTCATGAAACGTTTTGTAATTTGATGCATAATAGAAATCATTTTCTATTACAAATGATTAAAAACATTCATTAATTGACAACTAACAGGCTTTATTCACCTTATTAAGTATTGAAAGATCGAAAGTCAGTTGTTTTAATATATCATAAAATCATAAAAAAGGATTTAAGTGGTTTCGCCATATATTAAAAGTCCAATATATGTATAATAATTTGCAATCGTAATAAACGTTTGGCGTTTTAATTTAAATGCCCAAAAATTCTTATTTTGTTCGATGTGGCCACAATGGAAAATGTTATAAAAAACGCTTATTTTGAGGCGCTCTCACACTGCAATAAGTTGGGCATCCCATTATTCCCGATTATACTTTTAGAGAAGACAGTGTCACTGAGGTTCAAAGTAACGGCAGGTATCACTTTTTCTAGCATTTTATTGAAAAAGTCGCATGGGAGAGAATCACCCTGTCTAAAACCTCGTTTGGTATCGAATGGATCGGAGAGATGTTTCCCGATTTTAACGGAGTTTGGTTGTGCTCCACGTCATGCGTAGACGTATGAGTTTGCCATGGACACCAAATTTAGATATGACCTCGAATAATAGGCAGTTTCTATCAGTGGTCTTGAAAGCGATAAAAAGATGATGGAAGTCGATCTATTTTTCACGATTTGACTTATTGTGAAAATCTGGTCTATACGAGTTTTGCCTGGTTCAAAGGCACACTGATAAGATCCAATCAGTTTATTTACAAGGGGCTTAAGTCGTTCACACAATTCTGTCGAAAGAATTTTATATGCGATATTAAGAAGGCTGATTCCGCGGTAGTTAGTGCAGACTGCGGGATCTCCCTTCTTGTGGATAGGGCAGAGTATACTTATATTCCAAGCATTGAGCATATATTCATCCGACCAAATCATGCTTAGCAGCTGGAACATGCGCCTTTCCATCTTCTCGCCACCGGCTTTAAACAGCTCCAGCGGTAATCCATCGGCCACTGGGGCTTTGTTGCTAGACGCTTTAGAGTTGTATTCACTCCGTTTTGGTCGACTGGCGGAACGACAATGTTGTTGCGGTAGATCGTTGATACGTGTTCTTCTTAATCCGTCGCAGCATTGCTTCCGCCATTTAGCAGGCTCGAGTGTTCTCTCCACATTTCCAGTGTACTCTGTGTATTTGCAATCAGGTTTTCCCACCAGCCACGGACTTGAAGCCATTTGTTTCCTTGCCTTGCAGCCGGGTTTCTCCGTATCCTCCTGATTAGTGTTGCCATTGAGTCGGGCTCCGAGGAATGTTTCTGCTGCGTTTGCGCTAAAAGGCTCCATCCAAACTCCACCTCGGTCAGGTGTAAAACATGCAATGGATGAAGCCATCTCAAGACCTGCCAAGGCCTTAAGACACATAGGGATTAGACCACAAGTTATGTGTCCCCATGTTAGCCTCTACGGCTGTGCAACCTGACATAGTTCGTGTTCTGCGACGCCACTCCACCCGAGTGACCTCTAAGGTCCATGGGAGCTCCGACAGGCAACATGACTCCCATTCCTTCATCCCGGTCCAATCCTCGTGCGTGAACCACTCCGAACATTAAGATGTCATTCCTCAATTACGTCGACGACGTTGGACAGTAAGCCGACCAGACCTCAGACGCAACAAAGTTTTGAATGGCGTACTCACTACCCATCCCAAACGAAGACCTCGAGTTGTCGCGAGAAACGCGAGTGACCTTTGCGCAGTTCTGGATACTGTAGCAGGTTAAACTCCCACTTATCCAGAATAGACCTCGACATATCCAATACATGTCCTGCATACAATGAGTCGCCGCATGACATTGGCCACCTCTTTGCATGCCCCATCAACTCCACTCATCTAACACCCCTCTCCCTTTGGTCCGACCCCGCTTCTTGGGGCTTCCGTTAGATGACGGCGACGACTCGATGAGGCTAACCCTCACCATCCAACAACAACAACATGGAATTTAGCTTTGATGTGGACTGAGACGTTCTTTTCACTCATTGGGTTGAATCTGGAGACAAGGTGGTGAAGCCTCCTACCAACTTTAAATCCTTTAAAGCATGTGATACAATTATCGCACATTTAGTGGTTTTCAACATTTCCCTATATAGGGAGTGGGCATGGTTTTTATCTGATTTTATCCATTTTCGCAGTGTTTGAAGAAGTAGTAAAAAGTATTCTTCTCAGAAAGTTGATACAGACAGACCGACGGATCGACAGTCACCCGCATTTCAACCCTTCTTGTCATCCTGAGCATGTACATATACATATATAATGTATATACAACTCTATATTTATCTCGATTACGTTTAGGTGAATTCATTTATATTCAGACATTTATTTTAATAAAATGGTATGTAACTTCGAGATAATTTTAAAAAATATAACTGTTTCAGTTTCTTACCGGTTATAAAAAATAAATTTTCTCTTTTTCTGTTCAAGGTGGTCAAATTTTTCGTAAGTGCGGTGAATTCACCGCTGAACAATTTCGGTCCTATCGCATTGTTATTATACGGCAAATAGAGTCCATAATAAATCGCCCTTTGACAGCCACCGAACAGGAGGTAGTATTGTTCCCACGGATTTGCTGCAATACAAGCTGCCGTGAGTACGATTTCAAAAAGCTAGTGGACTGCGAAAACTGTGGACAAGTATTTGAAATGTAAATTTTTTTGAATTATTATTACTACTAATATTTTTCAAGATCGCGTACTGTCGCGATAAGCCGGAACATTTTAACAAATCTCATCAGGATTGGTGCAAGTCATACCAACTGTTCAAGAAGCTAGAGTTAATGCAGGCCAAAGGTGGAAAAATCGATCCGGCAATGCCTATGAAAATACTGCATGATATACCGGGAGCTTGTTCTAATACTAAGCAGATTCTGAGCAAATTAGACTGTGGTAACTGTACTGAAGTTTTACAATCATGTATTTTGTTGAGTATTAACTTTTTATTGCCGTTATTAGCCGTTCAGGATGATTGTGAGTTTTCTGCGCTTAGTCAAATATCTACATGTCCCTTGACAGCTTGGTATGCTTTGAAGTTATGTGGGCATTTGAAGAAGTCGGAAGAAATTACTATACATCTCATCGGTAAGTATAAATTATTTTGGAATGCATATCTCTATTTTACTTGGACTATCTTAGCCAAAGTGGTTGATGGCTTTAGCTTTATTTATCTTTACCTTTTATGTCGATATACTGTCTTATAACAACTATAACCACGCTTAACTTACACTTAAAGTTAGATACCACAACTTAATCTACACAGCAAGTCGCGACTACCCAAACTCCAATGCATTGAGCATAGAAACTAACACATACACACGATGCACCTTATAAGCCACAAAGGAAATGGATTGAGTAATTTTGTCAGTTCGGGATTAATAACTGTAACTGAAATCTCTGGAAGTGGTTTTGTAGTCAACGTAAGATTTAACCGAGAGTTGACTTGCAAGACATGTAAACCAGAGAGCTGCAACGAGTATGATAAAATCAGAACAAACAGTCGTGCCAAAAACACAATCAAATCAATTCAGTTCAGCATAGACAACATTGTTAATCAATTCGAGTAGCCGCCAGCGTCAACTGACCTGATGCAACACGTACAATCTGTTCTTCGGCAATCACGATCGTGTAAGCGGTATGGCTGGCTTCGGTTGCAATCGTATCATGTCAGTTCATAGCGTTGCGACGATTGTTTGAATTGAAGTGAAACTTTGGGTAAACTATAAGTAAATCTACGAGTAAATTTATGGGTAACAATTTTCTGCTGGACTGATTTGAATCATGTGTGGCTTTGAAAATGTGCGCATGTTACAAATTTTCGATGCGTAAACAATGGAAATTCCATCGAGTACTTACATACATACATATATACATACTATACATTTCTTGTATGTATGTATGGAATTTCCATTACACATTAGATTAGATAAATTAATGAGGATTGCACCGCGATCTAGGGTCTATTGTACCCTGTGACTGAAATAAAATTCCTTTGTAAATAGACATAGGCCAATAAAGTAGAACATGTAATTGTTTCCTTTTTTCATTTAGGTACAATGTACATATTTTATTAGAATAAACAGAAATTAACATAGTAAATTCATTTTTAGAAAATCACCAAATACAAAGTATATACATAAAAGATAAAATTAAATAGTGTTAAAAATATTTACATTAAATGGAAAAGAAGGCCAAAATATTATGTTTGTAAATATTTTCTCCATTTGTATTCAAAAACAACAATATTTCAGTATTCCTTTCGCTTACGATCTTGGACCGACGATCACATACAATTCTGCCCCTGCTTTGGAAAAATCTTCTCTCGCAAGGAACGGAGGAGGCTAAAACACATAAAAACTTTTTTTGCTAATTCTGCCATTTTAGGGTATCTGTATTTATTTGCAAGCCACCATTGAAATGGGTCGCGACTAGGGGAAACCAACCCATCTTCCAAATAGCGCTGGATTTCAATAATGGCTTTCGCTTCTACACTACTATGTGGTTATGTTCATTAGCGTATTTATCGAAAGAACTTTATATTGATACTGATTGTTCTAAATTTCCTTCTGTTCTTTCAGTCTGAAATTTTATTTCTTCTCTTTGCATTTCTATTAGATAACGTTTTATAAGTTTTTTTGTGTTATGAGCTGCTGATTCATCAGTCAACGCCACTAATTTGAACCGGGGGTCTAGAAAAGTAGCTAACGTAAGTGTATTACTGTGTTGTAAACTGTTAAAACGTTCCCTAATTCCATTTAAAAAAATTTCTATCACTTTTTGTACAGTGTTTGAAAATGTTTCGGTTCGCAAGTGTCTATAGACATCTAATAGACCATTTGCGATTGGTATTATCAGCGAACCTGTGCAATATGTTTCACCACTAATGCTTACTGTGGCATCTCGAAATGGTTTACAAATTTTGCACAAAGCAGCAACAGTCGCCCACTCGTCGCTGGTTAATATAGGTAAATTTTTATTTATAATTACCAGAGTACATTTCACCGCTTCCTCCAACTGCGAAAAACGCTCCAACATTGCCAGTGTAGAGTTCCACCTCGTTTCAACTTGTTGAATTAATTTTAGAGGTTCTTTACCGCTGTTGCGCTGGTAATTTTCAAATGCTTCATTCGCTGAAGTACTTTTCTTGAAGTGAGCAACTGTTATTTTAACTTTATCAGTTACTTGTTCTACTTCAGGAATGCGTAATCCTTCTTTTACAATTAAATTAATTGTGTGAGCCATACATCCAAAATGCTTCCAACCTAACTTATTAATTGTAGTACTTTTTATATTACTAGCATTATCCGACACAACTAGCAATATTTTTTCGTTAATTTTCCAGTCACTTACGATTTGTTGTATCGCCTCACCTAAGTTTTCAGCTCTATGATTTTGCCTCAGTTGGGATGACGATAAAAGCACTGACGATAGTTCAAAATTGTCGGACACATAATGTACAGTTACAGCAATGAAACTAGACGTGTTCCGCGATGTCCAACAATCAGTGGTGATACAAAACTTTTCCCCGCTCCTAATCATTTCTCGCACCTTATGTTTACATTCCTCATACAACGCAGGAATCATTGATTTTGAAATCACACTTCTGCTAGGAATGTCATAAGATGGATTTAGAGCTGTTACAAATTCCCGAAAACCTTTGTCCTCAACTATAGAGAAAGGTTGCAAATCCACCGTAAACAGCTGCAATAACTTGCTTGTTATTTCACTTTTTGATTTTAGCCGCGCGACATTTAAAATCTTGGTTTGTGTTAAAGGCTTTGGTAATGCAGTCGAAGTTGATGGAATATCGTCTTCAAAAGTAACAGGCGTATTTTGCGGCGCTGGCGTAATTTCCGTCTGCAAAAATATTTTCACAATACCAATTTGATAATAACTTCAAAATTAGATTACCATTTCCAATCGAACAGTAGGATGCCTCCGTTCCATATGTTTTTTTAAATTTGATGTTGACGTTTTATATGATATTTTGCATTTACAAATATCACATTTTGCGAAAACAGCATCCACTTCTTTAAAAAATTGCCACACATAACTCGTTTTTGTTCTTTTTGACACAGACATCTTTAATTTTTATTAAATATAAGCAAACTGATTTGTAACCGTTTCGTACAAAAATTAATGTACATGATCCGTTATTTTTTTAAGACGCACATTTTTAAAGTCACAATAAATATATTCTCTGAAGGGTTTTTTCAATATAAGGATACTCAATAGAAACTATTTAAATTAAACGAAAACATACTTTTTAAAATATTTCGTTACTTATAAAATACTTTTTATAAGTTTTTTTTTTAAATTACTATATAAATTGATGCAATTTTAAGATTAAAAGTTTTATAATTGGCTTTACTACAGCATTGAGGTTTCTGTAATCAATTGTACATAAATATTACCCGTTTAAAGATAAATTAACTTTTTATATGTTAACCAATTTATACTTATCTGAAATTAAAGAAAATTCATGGCTTTAATGAATATGAATTCATCACAGTCGCATATTTTTATATTCCACGGTGAATGCTATTTTGTCACAGTCGCAATTTTTCATGTGATACTGTAACTGCTACTTTGTTCATTAATTCCTGTCACTGCTACTTTAGGAAACTTGTCACAGCTGTGACCAGTGATTTTTAAGTAGCAGTGACAAAGTCACAGGTACTCAAATATTTGCCATCTCTATTACACATTAGATTAGATAAATTAATGAGGATTGCACCGCGATCTAGGGTCTATTGTACCCTCTCCTGACTCACAGCGTCTCAGCTAGCCCCAGCAAATTGATGAATTCCAATATACTGCTAGGTGGTATTGAGGTGATGTGATCCCTATTTAGAAACATGGATCCAAGGGCCTTGGTCCTGCGTCTACAGATTGCTGTACAATCCATTAGCAGGTGTACTGGAGTTTCGGGTTCCAAATCGCAGAACCGGCAATTCGCACAAGAAGCTAGGCCCATGTTGAATAAGTGCTTCTTGAGTTTGCAATGGCCGGTGTAGAAGGCGATCAGTAGCCTGACTTTATCTCTTGGGAGATTGATTATGATTTTAAACCTTTTGAGGTTATAACCATTCATCAGCAACTTTGCGTGCCGCAAGCCTGGAAGGTGTTGCCAATGTATCTCCCTACCCACTGCTTCATCATTGCGGAGCTGTTCCTTTAGGGTGTGGGGACCCACCGCTATGAAAGGTTCGGGTCCTACCATGCTGGTGGATGCTGCAGAGCGGGCAAGCTCATCGGCCAGTTCATTACCGGCGATGCCTCTGTGACCTGGCACCCAAATAAGGTGCACCTGGTTGCATTCTGCAAGACTATTGAGCCGGTCTATATACTCCTGCACCAATAGCGATTTTAACTCGTATGACGAGATCGCCTTGAGTGCCGCTTGGCTATCGCTTAGTATAGCTATACGTTCGTTGCGATAGCCGCGTTGGAGGTTTAACTCTACGCACCGACTTATAGCAAATACCTCCGCTTGGAATATGCTCGGAAACTTACCCATAGGTATGGAGAGTTTCGTGCGTGGTCCTGCGACCCCTGCGCCAATTCCCTCCGACGTCTTCGAGCCGTCGGTGTACCTACTGATCGAGCTATCCCTGAGTAGCAGCTCGAGAGCGGAGTCGCTCCATTCGGCCTTGCTGCCGAGGGTGATCTTAAACTTCTTAGTGAAGTTCAGCTTTTTGTTAATGCCGTCCCTTGGAAGAGGAGCCAGTGGTATGATGCCACTTAGCTCTTCCATGCGTTGGGACGAGATTATTTCCATTACACATATAACATATGTATATACAAACATATGTATTTGAAGTAGAACAAAAGTGCACTAGTAAATCAGTGTTTAGGGGATGATATACAAACCAAACTCTATCGATCATTTCAATCATTGAAGCATGAGTTTGCGTCACTTCGAGTATTTTCTACAAATACCAACGTTCATAAACAAATCAGGTACTCGTATAAGCTGATCGCTAGTGATTCAAAGTTCGTGTACATGAACTGAACTGACAGAATCAGACAGAGTAACGGATCAGAACTTAAGTATAAACAATAATTTATTACTCGTTGCAGTTCTCTGATGGAAACCTATTAGCGAATTGGCATTAAAAATATCAGAACTGGTTAATTACCACGACTTCTTCTAAGTGTCATCCTACGCTTTTTTCACTCGTCTTAAAATGTTGAATACTTTTCAACGGCATTTTGACTTTAATTTTCTTTCAACAGGTGCTGAAATCGAGTTTGAAGTGGATGCTTTACACAAGTGGGAACTATTCTTCTTACATATTAATCCGAATACCAAAAAATTAAATGTGGTTTTTGTCGGTCCGGAGCTAAATCAGAGTAATGTGCCCTTTGAACAATTGGCGAAAACAAAGTAAATATAGAAATAATTTCTTCCGTTACTTAAAAGTAAATACTTAAAAAATGTTCGCAAAAAATTTAGATGTTGCAGGTCATGTCGTAAAATACAGCGCGTGGTAAGTTACCGTTTTCAAAACCAACTGTACCATGATTACTTCAACTTGCCAACATTCATGACACCCGATTTAAGTAAGTCGACTATAAATTACACGTATACATATGTATGTAAGTATTTCCAAACTGATTTGAAACTTGTCTTTGAAGTTTGCTTCTTCAACGCTGGCTTATATCGTTACAATGGTTTTCAAATGGAGGATACTTGGCCTGAAACTATACGTATTGCCACGAATATAAAATGCCCCATTGTCGTTACATCCTATACGGCGTATGAGGCGCCACTCGACATTTCACGATTGATTCAAGAATCCAGTCGAAGAATTAATGTTATTATGCCACCAACTCTAAATCCATTTGCTTCTAAGAAGCCAGAGCGGAACTTTATATCGGATGAGGAAGCACCATTGATGTTTAAGAACTATTACTGTTTCCTAGTAGAGTAAATAAACAATTTCTCATGAAAAATCGTGCTTCAGGCAACGATGAAAAATACGTTACTTACTTTAGCACGAAAAGCTTCCAAATGTCAATGTAAAAGTCTTCAAATCTGTAGGGTATATAAAATATCACCGCCGAACAAATCCCAATATTAATCTAACCTGTGAGAATAACTAATTATATATAAGGAAGGGCTAAGTTCGTGTGTAATCGAACACTTTCTACTCTTTCAACTTGGTGGATTAAAGCCATTCTAAGTACAAATATGGATCGTTGTTACACATATTGCCCGATATACATACATATGTAGTATAAAGTGACCCGGAAGTTAGAAAATCTTTTTATTAGGTTTATGAGGTCTAAAGGAAGTATTGACATGATTCAACCCATTTGCAACTCTCAGGCATATGTAGGGTTACCATATCGGTCTCAGTTGTTGAGTCATGTGTGTGACATATGATGCAGTCGCATTTCCATGTGACGGTATACATTTTCACACACTCGCTCAAAAAAAATAATAATTAAAAAAAATTTCCGATATTTTTGGTAAAATGTCAACTATTGCCACTGTGGCATTCGGGACCTAGAAGCTTTAACCGTTTTGGTTCGATTTGAACAATTTTTGGTCATAAGATGACATACTTCAAAGGCATTACTCTTGCAAAGTTTTATTTCGTTCTATTAATGGCTTCTTAACCCTATTCGTACCACGTGCTTGTGCGGACGTAGAGTACCATGTAGTGACTTAGAGTCACTCGTATAAATAAAGCGGTTTAAGTATTATTCAATTGGTTTTATTTCAATGGTTAAAGTAATTTATTACAACAAACATAAAATGCAAAGTTATTTAGGGCCAATTTATTCACTCTCTCTAATGGAGCATTAAGTTGTAATGGAGAGTGAATAAATTGGCCCATACATAAATAAATGAAACGAATTCGTAATTAATATTAAACTACTAATTATTTTGCACACAACTCACGCATATTATAGCCTTTGGCGAGTGTTCATTGCAAGCATTTTTGGTGCAAATTTGGCAACATTGCATAGAAACCCTGCATTTTTTGTAGGGGCAACTGTCGGCGGCGAACTGTTTTGGATGGAGGCGGTAAACACTTATTGGTAGATAATGATGTTGATATAGTGTCAGTGATAACTGCTTTATTAGCATTTGACAATCGGCTTAAACTTCTTCTTTCGATGTTTGGCATAATTAATTCCCGGGACAAATCTGTGAAAAGTAATTTGCGGCGAGTGCCTTTTTTTGAATCATCCCATTTTGGATGTAAGGACAACCAAATTACTTTGGTTGCTATACAAGCGGCGTCTATCAAATTGTAAAAATGAGCTACAGGTCGTCTGCGAATTTTTCTTTTGCTTGTAAAAGCATGGCACAATTGATCAAACGTATCTACGCCGCCTTTTGTGGCATTTTAATATAAATTTATTTCCGATTTTTTGTCTCTGCGTCAATATCGGCAGTGTGGTGCATCGACGAGAACAAGAGAACAGCTTTATTTGTTTTTTTTTGGGACAAATCTTACTAGAGTCATGGTCTTTCGAAAGCCAAAAAGGTTGCTTCCTGCTTCTCGTTGCCGGGAAGGCAGAAAATTTTAAGGAATACATGCTTTGTTCTTTCGAAGAGTTCCAACACATGTAAGACGCTTTGATAAAAGATCGAGCAATAAATCAAAACTGGTAGAGAAATTTTCAAAAGTAATGTTTCGATTTGTACCCTCATAGAATTCGCAAAGTTGTTTGATGACATTCTGCGCCAAATTTTTCTGTCTATTAGCGCCTTCCTTACCCAAATAAGGTATTCCATGCAATAGATAACTCGTCTCACTGTCGCATATCCACCAAATTTTCATTCCATACTTGTCTGGCTTTGCAGGCATATATTGTCGAAATGAAACACGACCTCGAAAGGGAACGGAGCTGTTCATCGATTGTCAAATTAAAACCAGGCATATAATATTTTCTGAAGTTTTTTATAATGATGTCCCAAATATCTCGTATAGCAGCAAATTTATCACCCGCTCTACGAGAATTTCTTGTTGCTTTTTCATCAAATCGTAAGTAGCGCGATAAGTCCGAGATCCCAAAACTCTTTGTAGTCACTTATTCCATTTTTTCGGATTCCAGCATCAGTCAGTAAGCCTATGAAGGCGCGCATCTCAATTTCATCAGTTTGCTTCCATTTTTGTTACAGCTGTTCAGTAGCATTTATATTTGTGCAATCAACAATAATTTTCAGAACGTCATTGTTAAAAAATAAGGTAAATCCATCCGATGGAGACTGAATGTGTTTGCCTGGCGGCAACATTACTTTGTTTACGCTTCCTGTCACTATGTTATGAGAAGGTGTCTTCCCGGTAATATTTGGAAGTTCACTCCACTCAGTCCCGTCTTTACCAACAAAAACATTTACAAGAGACTCCACTTCTTCAGTATCTGATACACACATTTATCATCCACTTCAGAAACAGTTTCACAGCAGTCCTCTTCGCTATCAGAAGACACTACATCTTCCAAATCATCAACAATTACTGCACATTCTGTCTTATTATCACTATTCTCATCATCACTATTTGATATATCTACGCGAATTTCCATTTCTGCCAATCCTCTCCTCTTTGCCATTTTTCTAAATATTTCAATAATTTTATAGTTAAACTACAAACTATAAGTTTGCAACACAAACCTTTAGTAATTAAAAATTTCAAGTATGTAACATATAACTATACCAAATTTTCTTTACATAAACATAAACTGCGCTAAATAATACAACCTGCTGCTACAAAAGACTGATTTTTTCTCTGTTGTGAATGATACAAGAAGAAATGAAATAAATATGTAGTAAAAACATCAGCTTTGCAAATTATGAAGAACTCAACTTTTGCACATGTTGATCCGATATCTATATCAAAACAATGTTTTCATACAGTGACTGTAAGTCACTACGTGGTACTGTGCGCAGCTATAAACATAAATTTATTTTAACAAATATCTAAAAAAAACAATTTTATTATGGATTATGAATTTTTTCAAAGGTGAATTATGATTGAACGAATACATTAAATCTTGCCCAAAATTAAAAAAATATTACAAAAAGTACACCAGTATAAATTTAAAAAGTGACTCAAAGTCACTACGTGGTACGAATAGGGTTAACTTGTATACTAGAAAGTGAAAGAATCCAGTGAAATTAAAATTGTGTTACATGGGAAATAGGCGTGGTTGTAGTTCAATTTCACTTATTCGCTGTAGCATAGATATTTTTGAAAAGATTTATATGTATATCAAATTTAGTTGAAATCGGTCAAGAAAGTCCCGAGATATATGATTTCACCTAAGGTAGGAGGCCAAGCCCATTGTTCAATTTTGACTCGCCTTTTTAAAGCCCTCATATACCATATGGAGGTAAAATCATTGTCGCTGGCGTATTTAGTTAGTGATTTACATATAGCGCTTTTTGTACTTTTTAACAGTACCGTTAGATGAGGAGTGACAGGGCCGGCCCGATACAATTTACCGCTATAGGCAAATACCAAATTTTGCGCCCCTTCTAAGCCTATTCTTCCACAACAATAAATTTTATTACTTTTGAAAATTATTGAGGTAATTTTTTTGAAAAAAAAAACACTCATAATTCAAAGTTTAAATGATTAACATACACCTTTATTACAATTTTCAACTATACAGGTAGTCGAAAAAGGCTTTTGCTATTTTGTCAGTAGAATTAAATTCGGGGAAGTTGAAAAAATGTACAGCGGTTCAAAAATGAGTGAAAATAATGAAGAAATTCGTTATACTTTGAAAGTTTTATTAAAAAAAGGGAAGAATGCCACGCCCACCACCAATGAAATTTGTGAAGTCTACGGAGACAACGCTATATCAGTTCGTGTATCACAACAATGGTTCACTCGATTCCGATCTGAACACTTCGAAATTTCGATTTACTCTGATGAAAGTTTTACACTGATGAAATAATGTCTCTAGCGGAAAAATGGCAAAAAGTGGTCGACCAAAATGGTACATATTTGTTTATTTATTTATTGGTATGAAAAAAATGAGTTAAAGTTTGATTAGCTATACGACTACCCAATTATTATTTTATGAACATCATTTTAATGCGTAGTACATAAAAAATAAATGACTGAAGAGGAGCAAAACATTTCCCACAGTTCCTTAATATTATATTTGCTGTTTGCAAATTCTAGCTTGCCTCGCCCAGATTCGGAATTTTTCTCCAGAGGCTCAGCAAATGTTTCACATTTCTAAGTATTTATACAAAAAAACTGATTAAAATATTTTTCATAATTAAATGCAGAATATTCAACTACAACTACTTTCATTGAGAGTTTTAGACCCAAAATCGGACAACCATACAAAGATATCAGCAGTCAAGAAAGCTAAAACTGAAAAAGTTGCAGAGAAACCGCCAGGCTGAGTAAAATGCTATCCAAAGAACATACCAATACTGCTTACATAAGGGCGGAAGGCAATGCTTGGACCTCCTCTACAAAAGAATCTCTGGAGGTATTTATTAAAACGCATTTCCCTGGAGTCAGCAAACGCCTTTAACGGGGTTCAACCAGAACCACCGGCTAACGCAGCTGATTACCGAGGTCATATAGTAAACAAAAGTAAAATTAAATACGTCATAAATAGTTTCTCACCATTTAAAGCGGCAGGTCCAGACGGGATTATGCCCATAATGCTGCAAAAGCTAGAAGAACCAATGGTTCTAAGGCTTGAAAATATATACAAAGCAAGCATTCAACTGTCTTACATCCCAAGAAGTTGGAATGGAATTAAAGTGGTGTTCCTTCCAAAACCAGGCAGAAGAACACAGGATTTTAGACCTATAAGCCTCACATCATTTATGCTGAAGGTACTGGAAAAGCTAATGGACTTATATATGTACCATGGCGGATACGTTATCGAAGTCCCAACATGCATACATAAAGGACCGATCAACCGAAACTGCCCTTCAATACACCATGGCTGCATTTCTAGATATAGAGGGAGCCTTCAATAATATAGAAGTAAGCACTACAATTAATTCTCTGACACATGGCGGCATAGACGACATTGTGTGCAGATGGATACAATCGATGCTTAAGAATAGGAATATTATAGCATCAAACGGCGCTGCAAAACAAACAAGTTATGTGAGTAAAGGGACTCCTCACGGAGGGGTCCTTTCCCCGCTTCTATGGGCAGTAGCGCTGAACGAAATACTACTCCAACTAAACGGTGGAGGATGAAGGCAGTAGCATATGCAGACGATATAGTGTTGTGGTATCAAGCATGTTCCCTTCAACAGTCAGTGAGATTATGGAAAGAGCACTACAACAATGGACCAGGTGTTAGTCCTAATAAAACAGAACTGATGCTATTCACAAACAAAACCTGTTTCAACTTACCGTACTAAATGGTACAACACTCTTTCTATCCCCCTCAGCTAAATACTTGGGGGTGGAGATTGACTCCAAACTGTCCTAGAAAATAAATATAGAAAAAAGAATAAAAAAAGCATATATAGCCTACTACACTTGCAAGAGAATCGTCGGCAATAATTGGGGCCTTAAATCTAGTATAATCATGTGGATGTATACCGCTGTCATAAGACCTATACTCACATATGGAGATCTGGTATGGTGGCCAGCGCTAAAGAAACAATACAACATTAGAAAATTAAATGGAATACAAAGAGCAACATGTGCAGATGTTACTGGTGCAATCAAGTCATGATTTAATGTTGAGCTTTCAATCTCAAAAATTTCTTAAAAAAAATAAAACAAAATAAACAAATAGCTAAAAAGTGCATTAAGTGCAAGCGTTAGGCAATAACGCCGAAAGTGATAATCAAAACATAAAAAATCACTAAAAAATTAAACTAATAAAAATAACAAATAAATGCGAAATAAAGCAAAAAAACAAAAGCATGTGCGCAGCGCAGCCCCACCAACAAGGCTCCTTTCCTAGGATCCTTTTTTTCACAAATGTATTTCTGGGAAAAATAAGAAGTCATATTTTTGGACTACTGTATAATAATTGCGGCATAAATTTTATATACAGTGGAACTTCCTTATAGTGAATTCGCAGGGGACTTGAAAATCGCTTCTCTATATGGAGACTTCATTATATAGAAATTAATTTTTTTCTTTCGTAATTTTATTTAAAATAATCAATATCTAAGTTTGGTTTGAATTACATTCTTCCATTTTTCATTTTCAACAAAAGCTTCCAAATCATTTAGACAGTTAAAAACATTAATCGGTACGTCAATTTTCATCTCCACAAAGGTTCTAATACAGTTAATGGAAGAAGAAACTTGTCCTAATGTAGGTAATGCCTCATCAGTATCTGCCATTTCTTCTTCAGTGTCCAAATCGACTTCATCGATATCTAAAAAGGAAAAAAAAGAAATTATGTTTATTACATAAATATTTGTTTGGTTACAACAAAAATAAATATTCACCAGGTACAGCTGGAACTCCGCGACTTTCTAGAACGCTGCTAAGGATATCTTCCTCGGAGGGGTTTTCCGAGATCGGCACATCAATATCAACATTGACATAGTCCTCAAATGATGCCTCGATATTTGTCACTTTTTTAAATGAAGACTGCAAAGCAACCAAATCCGCTATTGAAAGGTCTTCTTCATCCCACTGCTCAGATGGATTCTGCATGGCATCTTTTGAAAATTCTGCCTTTCTAAAACAGTTGGGAATTGTTTCTGGTTTAACATAGACATCCCATACAGAGCTTAAATTTCGAATAGCGTGGAGTAAGTCTATGGTAAAAACAGAAGTTCCCCCATCCAGCTGAGCCAATATATTCGTTAAATTACGTTTTCTGTAATGTTGTTTCATGTTGTAGATAATGCCTTGGTCCATTGGTTGCAGTAACGAAGTCATGTTGGGAGAAAAATAAGCAAGCTGAATGTTTTTTAGCTTGTCTTTTACATCTCTAGGGTGCGCAGTGCAGTTATCAACAAAAAGTAAAACCTTCCTGTCTTGTTTACCAATTTTTTTGTCCAGCTTTAGAATCCATTTGGTAAAAATCTCACTGGTCTTCCATGCTTTTTTGTTAAACTCATAATCGACATCTAACGATTTTACTCCCTTAAAGCACCTCGGATTCTTCGCCTTTCCGATTACAAGCAATTTAAGTTTTTCCGATCCAGTCATATTGCTTCCCACCATGACAGTTATTTTCTCCTTGCTTTGTTTTCCTTCAAAGCATTGCTCATTTTTGAATGTCAGTGTTTTATTTGGCAGGCATTTGAAAAACAATCCAGTCTCATCGGGCTTTAAGATGTCGTTTGCGTTGTAATTTTCAATCAATCTTGGTAAAACGTTCATTACCCATTCTTAGCGATTTTGTAGGTTGGCGTCAGCACTTTCTCCACATAACGTTTTTTGAACAATACCATGGCGTTTTTTGAACTTATCTAACCAACCTGTACTTGCCTCAAATTCATGGTGTCCTAGTGCTTCAGCAAAATCCTTGGCCTTTTGCTTCAATATTGTTCCAGATAAAGGAAGAAAGGAATATCTTCAAACTGGCAAGTTCGAAGCCTTTTACGTTTTACGCTAATTGTCGCATCTTCAATCATTTCCTTATTTTTTAGAATATTTGATAAAGTGCTGGGAAGTATTTCAAACTGATTAGCAATATCTTTTTTCGTACCTTCCCTTCTTTAACTTTGTTAATAATTAATAACTTTTTTTCAAGGGAAATGCTGCTTCGATGCGTCATTTTTACTTCAATTTCTTAACCTCAGTATATACAGTAATAAACCTTTTCTTTGTTTACATACATATACTCACCTCCAGAAAATCTTAGGGTGTTGTATTGCACTTTTTTTTGCTACTTTCATGGTAATCAGGGTGTTGTGTTAGCATTTAAACTACATATAAATTTTAAATTTTGATGACCGCGACTTTAAAAGATATTAAATAATGCAAGTGTTTACGTTATTTAAGTGATTATATTGAATTACTTTGCATATATGTTCAATTTTATTGCGATATTAGTTGTTGTTTAATGTTAAATCAGTTGTTTTTTTTTAAGCAATTTCTAAACACGCTTCAAGTATTTCCAAATTTTTGCATGCAGTGGGATACAATCCTGGGTGGTAATTTGTCGTTTGACATATACAAATTGACAACTCGTTAGCCGTTATAGGAAAACATCAATTAGAAATTGAGTTTGAAATGAAACATATGTCGAAGTTTTTAATAAGAATACATATTAGTGTTAATAATAAAGTTTATATTCAAAATTTTAGAGCCTTTTTATTGCTGCGAAAATTCACAACCCGACGTTTTAAAATACTTTTTATAATATGTTTATTTTAAGTTGTAAAGGTGAAAATAGGCCTACTGGGGAACCGAACACCTAAAAAACGTCGGTAACGCGCTTTATTGCAAACCTCTGGGTAGGTGTGGAAAATGCAAAACTTAAATATTCAAAAATAAATGATCAAAAATAGTATACGGATGAGAATTAGAACGATGTATTAAAAATTCAGCTTCAAATGCCTAAATATCTTCTTTCTAAATTAAAATTATTGGTAATAATATTTCAAAAGCTTACGAATACAAACCGTTTTATGTTTTTTGTCTGTCAATTGTAAACAAAAACATTCAGAAGAAAACTCACCACCGAGAAATCTAAAAACAGGGCTGCTTTTTATTAATAAGAACTCACTAAATAAAGAATATATTACTATCAGTAAATAATATTTTTATGGGCGAAACATGACACACTATAGCGTTTAAATCAAATATTAGTAAATATATGTCATTAATAAATTATTTCCTTTTATATTAAGCAACAATATTTATAGTTTTCATTATTTAATAGAATAAATTTGCTAAGTATTTACTACCTCTGAAAATCCAAGATGGCCGCTATTCACCCCTCAGAAAGCTACCACGAAAAGGTTATCTACTGTATATACTGTGTTCTTAACACAACTGATCTCCTACTACAATGTACATATGTATGTATGTATTTTCATTTTGGGATTCCCCGTATTACATTTCGTTTATTTCTGAGAATACGCAGTTACAAATAATTGAGTGTAACCGAAAACATATTTGAAAAAATTCACTATACGGAGACAAAAACGTATGAAGCTTGATTTTCAAGCAGTAAAATTTGTTCATTATATAGAAAACTTCATTATATAGAAATTCATTATAAGGAGACAAAAATGCACCGAAAGTAGAACCAAAAAGCTGTGTCTTCAAAATGACTTCATTATAAGGAGAGCTTCATTGTAGGGAAGTTCACTATAAAGAAGTTCCACTGTACCAATTAAAATGATAAATTTAAAATGAGCAATAATATTTTATTTATGCTTGTATAAGTTTATTAAATTTAAGACTTCTAAATTAATATTTCAAATAAATTATATTTATTTCGACTATTACAAAGTGAAGATGTGCCAGATGAACTTCATTTCTTCAAAGAAAATTGATGACCTTCATGAAATATGCATATTCGTTATCATTTCCATATATGTATGTATACCAATAGAATTTGTATGGCATATATGTATGTATGTAAGTACATACATATATTATTTCTTTTGCACATTTGTCTGTATGTTTGCGAAAGCAAATGCGAGCCATATGCATACATACATACATACATATACATATATGTATACATTCATAATAACAAGTGTCGCACGCATCTTTCGCATGGCCGAAACTCACACTTTGTCAAAGAGTCAATGTGTCGAAGCACTGACACGACGACAAAGCGTCACAACATTGTGTTGCTGGTAGAAAATCCGAGCTGTGCCGAAAGAAACTAACAAACGATCGCCGATTGTCACCGCTTCCCTTGCTGCTCGAAATATGTAAGCGTTAAACGTTTAACGCAACCTTTTCCAAACTCGCATAAGAAGTATAACTTCAAAAAATGAATAAAATACCTATAAAATAAATTATCCAAAGGTCAAATAGCTCGTGAAATGGGCATAAGGGATTGGAAAGTGCGTATTATTATACGTATTTTAATTGATTAGCTCGAAAAAAGGGCAGTGGACGTCCGAAAACTCTAAAACCTCGTCAAGAACGACAAATTAAACGGATGTGCATTAGTGATCGCTTTCAATATGCTGGAACAATCAATGCAACATTTTATGAAACCACTGGGGTAAAATTAACTACAAGTTCTATGCAAAATGTGCTGAATAATCTTGGATTCCGACCGCGACGTCCAGCAAAAAAGTTTATTTTCAGGATATTTCAGCCCCTTGCCATAGAGTCAAAGCGGTAACCAAAGCATAAAAACATTTAAATAGATTTCTCAATAATTTATTACAAACACTTACAGGTTTCAAAACAAAAAGATTTTTATGGAATAGGGTCTCTCACGTGGCCAGGAAACAGTCCAGATCTCATTCCTATTGAGAACTGCTGGCATTAATTGGGCAAAATGATGGGCAAAATGATAAGAGAAAAGCGTCCAAAAAGTCTAAAAGAAATAGAAAACATTATTGAAGCTGTGCCGAATGAAGAAATCAATAAAAATTATCTTCAACGCTTTTTTGAATCGATGCCTAAATTAGGAGGAGGGGGTGTTCTACAAAATACTTAGAATTTTTTTATACAAAATATGTTATTTTGATTTGTTATGTATTCTAATGCTAAATAAAAATCATATAAAACATAAAATATGTAAATAACTTGTTCTAAAAGTACATTATTGTTCATAACAAAATTTACTTCTGTGGTTTGTTATAGTGTGTTTTTACATTTTTCACTATAACAAGTGTTAAACTATAAGTTTTTTATATAAAAATGCTTGAAACATAAACTAAATAAAAGTGGTTGACCCTCAAAGAAAAATGTTTAACTTAGAATAATATGAATCCAAATTTTGCGCTATATAAAAGCACTCGGTAGAGTGCGTGGGTTTTTTTTTTTCGCCGAGTGTATATTATACATATACATACATATGTATGCAGAAGGAAAAAGTGTTCACACCCCAATTATAGATTGAAAAATGTTGGAAAGTATTTTTTATTATAGGTTATATAGAAAAAAGAATCACGCGAAAATACAAACAAAGAAAATCCTACATATTTGGTGTTTAAGATGTGGCACGCTCGTTTTCCTCATAATTGCGGGGCATCTCGACAGGCTGTGCAAGCGATAACTTGAGAAAAAATGAAGACATTAACAATCAAATTCCCTAGAGCAAACATTATAAGAGCTCCTACCAACATATAGGCAAGTTACACAATTGCCTAGGGCGCCAAAATCTTAGGGCGGGATTTTGGCAAATTTTTTTTACATAGGTATAAATCTACGATTTCTTATTTCTTTTTTGTTGACCCCACCATGATCAACTTTATTTATTTTCACAACTTATTCAAAAGAAAATACCGCAAATTCTGTAATAAACACGTGCGGACACTAACGGTTTTAACAATAAAGGTAAAATAATGTAGTGACATGACAAAACAGCCAAATAAGACAAATAGTGAATTTTGAGCAAATAGTGCCAGTTCAAAATAGGAATATTAGAAAATTTTCGACTGCGTGGGTTTTTTTCGCCGAGTGTATGATTTATACTCGTATTTAATATACACAAGTAAGTAAAACTCTTTGATAATATTATAAAATTTATATCATATCGAAGTGACTTTCGCGGAGTATTTCTTTCTGCATTGGCGGCCTTCGGCCGCGCTTTAAAAAAATAACCCTGCACGAGCAATACAGAAGTGCTGAACCCATTGAGCGCGACACGACATGGCAGCACGACACTGAACTGTAAATGGCGTCGTGAATCTTTCTACATGAACATTTGTAAGAAGCAGCGACATAACAATGGCCAGCATGTTCATAAGACAACATAGCTGTCCATTTTGTAGGTACATAATTTCGTTGTGGGCATACTAATACCTTTCTTTTCAATGAAATTTTAGTATTTTGTTCCAAAGTGAAATTTTTTATGCAAAAATTAAGAAAATAGGTAAATTTATTTGTTTTAAATTATCAATTGTTATTACAAATGATACATATAATAGGGCTATTTTATGCTTTTATTTGTAAAATAATGTCAGGTTTGTTAGATCTTTGAATAATTTTACATTTTACATATCTCATATCATAAGTCTACTGTCGTTGGCAAATATAAAAATATATTGAAGTTAGCGAGAGCGACAACTGTCGGCCTGCAGTCGTGTAGTCGTGCAGCTGTCAAAATAGCTATGTAAGAACGTGTGTATTTTAATATTTGACAGATGTCGTTGCAGTCTGTTGCGCTCAATATGTTCAGCACTTCAGGGTGACTGAAGTACTTTTGCGTAGTACTCCTTTATTATCTACGTATTTTATTAGGTAATATTATTATTTAATATTACTAAGTTGTTTATTAAATTTAAATAAGAACATATCTATATGCATGGAAAGATTTTTTACACTTATTTTAATTTGAAATATAATTTATAAAAGCTTGTTTTTATTAGAACTAATAGCGGGATCCTGTAACCAGTCTCTAGTCTCTATTTGAGACATTTTGAGGTAAAGTCTCAATTTGTGACTAGTTACTATTCACTAAACAGTCTCTAGCATTAGTCTCAAACTATTGCTTCAAATTTGAGACCTGATAGTTAGCAAGTCACAAAACTAACAGCCCTATTCTGAAAAAACCTCTCAACTGAGTTGAGAGGAAAAATTTGAGAGATTTCTTGTGAGGCATATTTTGTGAGGCTATTCTCGCTCAAACCTCATAAGAAAAAAGCTTAAAAAAGTCACCACGTGAGGTAAAAAGCTTTTTGCTGTCAAACAGCTGTTTTAATAAAAATAAACAAACAAAAACACAAATGGATAATAAAGATATGTATGCGTCTGTGCTTGAGGGTGAAACAATCCCAATATGGGTACAATCGATTGCGCCGATTGTGCCCTTGATCCCAAATTTCGTAAGCTAAATCTTTTTGACGAGAAAATTGATTTATTTATTTATATTTATTTTTTTTTATTTATCATCTGCTGAAACATGCGCTTGAAGGGAAATAAATTTCACTGCTCCTTATCCATACTTAATTTCAGAAATAGCGGCAGAGCTCCAGACACAGAGGATCTGGCTCCATAGGAGAGTATATAACTATTACTAACGCATTTTTGGTAAGAGCCATGCCCGTAAAAATACAAACACGCCAGGAAACGTGAGATCAAAAGATATACTACTGATCTCTCTGCACATCATGCGGCACCAATTCACCTATAAGTACTTTACATAGCGATTTTGGGAATCGAAATGTATTTATAATTGTTGTGTCTTGCATAGTAAAAGGATCGCTTTTGTCTCGTAAACCCTTCAAAATTTTCCTCCTACCCCCGATTCCCCTCCTCAACAATTTCCGCATATGTACACAAAGATGAGTTCCTCCATGCTATAACATAACATCCATAACACTCAAATATTTTTTAAAAAATGTCAAATATTGATGTAAAACAAACAAGCACAGATGTTTTTTATTATGATGGCTGCTTTCACACGTCACAGATATTTGTGATAATAGTGAGCATTTGAGTTTTTGAATTTTTGCCAGAATAAGGTAACCCTCACTATAGTGAGAAACATCACTGTAGTGAGGTTGGTGACTTTTGTGAGGGCATGAGAATAGGGCTGTAAAAACAACTCTTGTCTGCTATTTTGAATATACTGAATAGATATTAATCGATTGTCGTTTTTTATATTTTGTAAGCAACTCAAGCACGAAAGGGTTAGCGTCGTTTTTTTATATTTTGTAAGCAACTCAAACACGTTAACCCTTTCGTGCTTGAGTTGCTTACAAAATATAAAAAAACGACAATCGATTAATATCTATAAATCAATTTTACATAAACTTCGTAAATATTATGAAACAAAGTGAACATATATTTTTATTTTTACTGATAATTATGTTTTTTGACTATGTTATAGAAAATTTAATATTTGTTATATTCTATATATATATTCATTGAAGTGTAAAAACATCTCTGATTAATGAAATGTAATAGATTTTGTGACTGTTACTTACAGAGTAGCAAAATCGTCTCAAGTCTCAAAAATTGTCTCTAACTTAAAATCTCAAATTTAGAGACTTGAGACTGTATCACAGTACAGAATCGCACGGTAAGATTGCTAAATAAAGAAAGAGGAATTATAACGAAAAAGCGAATTGCTCATATTTGCTTATTATCATATGGCAGAGCTCCATTTCCTCATAATTGTTAGTCGGCTATTACACGAAGCAACTTTTGTTGCGGCAACTCTTGGTTTATAGGCGAGGGGGCGACGAGGAGAGGAGAATCGTGCCGAGTTTCCAGTGTTCAGCAACACACTTTGTCTTCTTACTCGTAACAGTTCGCTGCGACGTTTTTCGGCATTCGTGTTCTTTCTTTCGTCGTACATAGTTGCATTTGCGTATCTTTTTTTGAAATTAATATTTTGAATATATTTAAAAAAATTTAATTTCATCTTTTGGTAAGTAATTTGCAAATATGTATACAAATATACATAATATAACATAAATATTTTAGAAAATGGAGTATGATGAAAAAATCGAATTGATTAAAGATACTGATTCAGACGATAGTGAAAAGGGTGATATATGTCAAGGTCTGTTATATACTCTTTGTTTTAATTTTGAATCATAAATAAAATGTATTTCTTAATTGATAGAACTGATTAATATACATATGTGATAGAGTGGCCCAAATATAAGGAAAAAGAAACGATAATGGGTTAAAGTAAAGAGTAGACAATGGGTCAAAGTAAAGTAAAAGAGAATGAGAAAAAAACTCGAACAAAGTTGCGCAACATAAGTTGCTCGTGTGAAGGTAATGGGCGACAGCAAAAGAGAATCGCCCGAGAATTAGCAAACAGAAGTTGCTTCGTGTAATAGCCGACACATTAGCACATAAATTATGCTCATTACGAGTGTAAAAAGTAATTTTTAAAATAAAGATTTCTTAGGTAAACACCTGCAAAAAGAGTAAAATGTGGATGTATTTAAATGTTTATAGTTTAATTTAATTCTTCCTCTTCTTAATTGGCGTAGACACCGCTTACGCGTTTATAGCCGAGTTAACAACAGCGCGGCAGTCGTTTCTCCTTTTCGCTACGTGGCGCCAATTGGATATTCCAAGCGTAGCCAGGTCCTTCTCCACTTGCTCCTTCCAACGGAGTGGACATCTTCCTCTTCCTCTGCTTCCCCCGGCGGGTACAGCGTCGAATATTTTCAGAGCTGGAGTGTTTTCGTCCATTCGGACAACATGACCTAGCCAGCGTAGCCGCTGTCTTTTAATTCGCTGAACTATGTCAATGTCGTCGTATATCTCGTACAGCTCATCGTTCCATCGAATGCGATATTCGCCGTGGCTAACGCGCAAAGGACCATAAATCTTTCGCAGAACTTTTCTCTCGAAAACTCGCAACGTCGACTCAACAGTTGTTGACATCGTCCAAGCCTCTGCACCATATAGCAGGACGGGAATTATGAGCGACTTATAGAGTTTAGCTTTTGTTCGTCGAGAGAGGACTTTACTTTTCAATTGCCTACTCAGTCCGAAGTAGCACCTGTTGGCAAGAGCGATCCTGCGTTGGATTTCCAGGCTGACATTGTTGGTGGTGTTAATACTGGTTCCTAAATAGACGAAATTATCTACAACTTCAAAGTTATGACTGTCAACAGTGACGTGAGTGCCAAGTCGCGAGTGCGACGACTGTTTGTTTGATGACAGGAGATATTTCGTCTTGCCCTCGTTCACTGCCAGACCCATTTGTTTTGCTTCCTTGTCTAGTCTGGAGAAAGCAGAACTAACGGCGCGGGTGTTAAGGCCGATGATATCAATATCATCAGCATACGCCAGCAGCTGTACACTCTTATAAAAGATGGTACCTTCTCTACTAAGTTCTGCAGCTCGAACTATTTTCTCCAGAAGCAGGTTGAAAAAGTCACACGATAGGGAATCGCCTTGTCTGAAACCTCGTTTGGTATCGAACGGCTCGGAGAGGTCCTTCCCGATTCTGACGGAGCTCTTCGTGTTGCTCAACGTCAGTTTACACAGCCGTATTAGTTTTGCGGGGATACCAAATTCAGACATCGCGGCATAGAGGCAGTTCCTTTTCGTGCTGTCGAAAGCAGCTTTGAAATCGACGAAGAGGTGGTGTGTGTCGATTCTCCTTTCACGGGTCTTTTCCAAGATTTGGCGCATGGTGAATATCTGGTCGGTTGTTGATTTTCCAGGTCTGAAGCCACACTGATAAGGTCCAATCAGTTTGTTGACGGTGGGCTTTAATCTTTCACACAATACGCTCGATAGAACCTTATATGCGATGTTGAGGAGGCTAATCCCACGGTAGTTGGCGCAGATTGTAGGGTCTCCTTTTTTATGGATTGAGCAAAGCACACTTAAATTCCAATCGTTGGGCATGCCTTCGTCCGACCATATTTTACAAAGAGGCTGATGCATGCTCCTTATCAGTTCTTCGCCGCCGTGTTTGAATAGCTCGGTCGGTAATCCATCGGCCCCCGCCGCTTTTTTGTTCTTCAGGCGGGTAATTGCTATTCGAACTTCTTCATGGTCGGGCAATGGGACGTCTGCTCCATCGTCATCGATTGGGGAATCGGGTTCGCCTTCTCCTGGTGTTGTGCATTCACTGCCATTCAGCAGGCTGGAGAAGTGTTCCCTCCATAATTTAAGTATGCTCTGGGCATCGGTCACTAGATCATCTTTGGGGGTTCTACAATAGCATGCTCCGGCCTTGAAACCTTCTGTAAGCCGCCGCATTTTTTCGTAGAATTTTCGAGATTACCCCTGTCGGCCAGCTTATCAAGCTCTTCATACTCACGCATTTCGGCCTCTTTCTTCTTCTGTCTACAAATGCGTCTCGCTTCCCTTTTCAACTCTCGCTATCTATCCCATCCCGCACGTGTTGTGGTCGATCGTAACGTTGCGAGGTAGGCAGCCTGTTTTCTCTCCGCTGCGGCGCGGCACTCCTCGTCGTACCAGTTGTTCTTTTGCACTTTCCGAAAACCAAGGGTTTCGGATGCAGCTGTACGTAAGGAGTTTGAAATACCGTCCCACAGTTCCCTTATACCGAGTTGTTGATGAGTGCTCTCAGAGAGCAGGAGTGCAAGCCGAGTAGAAAAACGTTTGGCAGTCTGTTGTGATTGCAGCTTTTCGACGTCGAACCTTCCTTGTGTTTGTTGGCGTGCGTTTTTTGCTGCACAGAGGCGGGTGCGAATCTTGGCTGCAACAAGATAGTGGTCCGAGTCGATGTTAGGACCTCGGAGCGCACGCACATCTAAAACACTGGAGACGTGTCTTCCGTCTATCACAACATGATCGATCTGGTTGGTAGTTTTTCGATCCGGAGACAGCCAGGTAGCTTGATGAATTTTTTTGTGCTGGAATCTAGTACTACAGATAACCATATTTCGGGCCCCGGCGAAGTCGATCAGCCTCAACCCATTTGGGGATGTTTCCTCGTGGAGGCTGAATTTACCGACCGTAGTGCCAAAGATACCTTCTTTGCCCACCCTGGCGTTAAAGTCGCCAAGCACGATTTTGACATCGTGGCGGGGGCATCTCTCATAAGTGCGTTCCAAGCACTCATAAAAGGCATCTTTGGTCACATCGTCCTTCTCATCCGTCGGAGCGTGGGCGCAGATCAGCGATATGTTGAAGAACCTCGCTTTGATGCGGATTGTGGCTAGACGTTCATTCACCGGAGTGAATGATAGTACTCGGCGACGGAGTCTCTCTCCCACCACGAATCCCACACCAAACTTGCGCTCCTTTATATGGCCACTGTAGTAAATGTCACAAGGACCTACTCGTCTCTGTCCTTGTCCCGTCCATCGCATTTCTTGGACGGCGGTGATGTCAGCCTTTATTTTCACGAGGACATCAACCAGCTGGGCACCTTCCCAATTAAGGGACCGGACATTCCAGGTGCATGCCCTGATATCGTTGTCCTTATTTCCTTTGCCATGGTCGTCATCAAAAGAGGGGTTTCTCATCCGAGGCTGTTTGTCGCTTTTCATTGGGATAGGCTTTTTACGTGGCCCCCTATGCAGGGGATGTTTCGCCTTCTCACTTTAGCTCACCTTCGAACGGATGTTCTTAGGCTACCCAGAGGATACTTGGTCAAAGACCGGAAGTCGTGAGCTGCTTGAGTCATATGTTCAAACAGAATCGTTTCTGGCCACTCCCAAGTGAATGGCGATCAGAACTTTCCTCACTTGCGTGAATTAATTTGAAGTAAAAAATGTGCGTAAAGTGTGTTTAATGTGGTGAAATAGCGTGTGGAAATTTTGGGAATTTTTGAACTTTGAAGTCAAATATCTCGTAAACTAAGCGTTTGCGGTACCTATAACCCTATACATTTTTTTATCAGGAGGATTCTTTCCAACGGTACCTTCAGATCGCGGCGTCAAAAAAATCGGAATTGTGTCAAATTGTGTAAAACAAAACCGTATAAAAACAGAATTAGGTGTAATATATGTGCCGTTAAAAAATATTTGTCCTACAATCTGACAGTTTTATATTTTTTTCCAAACTTCAAAAATATCTATGCTGCAAACTTACTGTTTTTAGTTTTTTAGGACCACCCAAGCACTTAAAGGTTTTTATTTCAGTTACCTTCAAATACAACACTGTAATACGAAAAAATTTTGAGGGTCGCCCTGACTAACAAATGAAAACAAACATCTGTCAAAAATTAAGACTGTGAACGCATGTGTTTCTATTTTATATTTAACTTATCGTATAATTCAAAGATTTTTTAAAATAACACTATGAGTGACGAGGAGGAGCAATTTAATCCCAAAGCACATAAGAAACTATTGCAAGGCATCAGCAGCCTGGGCAAAGCTCAACATATTAGGAAAACAACACGTAATGAACCTATACGTCAGCAGGATGAGTTTCAATTGGTAAAACCTGGAGACGAATTAGCTGCACGTTATCCAGTTGGCTTGCATGATATTGTAAAAGTATTGCAAACAACTAAGAAACATGTAGAAGCCGGAAAACAACTGAAAGTTGTACAGTCTTCAAAAAAAGTACTTGATAAGCCACTAGAAACTCCACAAGCAAATCGTCTTAAACGAGGACTCGGCTATGATAAAACGAAGAAAAATTTGGGACGTTGGGACGCCGTTGTGTCTCAAAATCGTAATGCGGAAACTCAAGTATGTATATAAATATTTGAATTGTTTTATTGACATACATTATTTTTATAACTCAAGGTTTTTCCTCTACGGTCCGAAACTATTTATGTTGATACGTCTTTATACCGTAAACCATTGGAACGATCGCTTAAGTCTGAATTAGCTATCGCGTTGGAAGCAGAACAAGCACGCCTAAAGGCCGCAAAGCGAGAATCAGCAGGTGACACAGAAAATGTAGAGGAACTAGCCAAAAGAGAAGCAGAGTTATTGAAGAAAAAGCTAACAAGAGACGAACTTTTTGCGCGCCGTAAAGAGTTAGCATACTTAAAAATTAGAGAGTCCCAAAAGTCATTAAAAGCACGCAAGCAAAACAAAATAAAATCGAAAAAATATCACAAATTGCTTAAAAAACAAAAAATGCAAGACCAAATCAAACAATTTGAGATTCTGCAAAAAACAAATCCTGAGGCAGCTTTAGAGAAATTGAATGAGTTAGAAAAGAACAGGGTTTTGGAAAGAGCTAGTTTGCGCCATAAGAACACTGGGACATGGGCAAAGAATTTGCAAATACGTGCAAAGTATGATAAGGACGTAAGGAAGGACTTGTCTGAACAATTGCAAATTAGTCGTCAATTAACGCAAAAGAAAGTCGATAGCGATGATGACACTGATGATGACAATCCCACAAAGGCTTCCCACATCAGCACTCAAAAAGAGTTGAATGAATCTGATCCCTTCAATCCATGGACGCGTTTAGAAAGCATTCAAAAAGACGGAGGTACTAATGAAGTTGAAGGTGAAAACTGGAGAAAATATTGGCTGGATCGAAATGAAAATGAAAAAATGTTGGATGAATATAAAAAGCTTTTAGTTGAAGAAGATATGTCTGATGAAGAACAACAAGAAATCAAAGAAACAACAAAAAACGATGAAAAGTTCGTTGATGAGGTTGATTCAAGAAAAAAAGCTACTAAACAGAAAGTGAAAAAAGCTAATAAAATAAGCAAAAAGGTCATAAAAGCAAAGAATAAAACTACAGTGGTCGAAAAAGAAATTAAATATAGTGGAGCTGGTGAATGGTTAGTTGAAGAGACTAACATTTCCAATTCGGAAAATATTTCCAATGATACCAATATTGATGATATTTTTGATAAGCAAGAGGACAAAATTAAACAAAAGGTGACTAAAAAAATGAAAGAATTGTCCAAAAAGGCTAAGCTTTTAAAAAAGACTCAGTTGAAGGATACAAAACAAAAAAAACGCCTGAAAAAGGATGAACTGAAGAACTTAAAAGATTTATCCTTTAAAAAGGAATTGAAACGGCCAATAATAGACGAAGAGCTCGGTATTGAAGGAAAGAGTAAAAGCAATGTTGAAATCAATATGGAAAAATTTAAAAAGGATAGTCAGTCTCTACAGACTGAACCACCAACAATTGAAATAAAACCTTCCTCAATTATTGATCCAAACAAATTGGCTGATGTGAAACTTAAACAACATGTAAAAAACTTCATTGGTTTGAATGAATCTATTGGTGCTGTAGACGATGACGTGGACGTAAGTGGCGATGAAGACAATTATAAGGTTTACTTAGATCAACAAATGACAATCAGCCAAGCATTTGAAGACGATGATATTATTGCCGACTTCACCCGCGATAAAGCTAAAGACTCGGAAGTAAAAGACGCAGAAATCGATTTGTTTATGCCTGGTTGGGGTTCATGGGCTGGCGCTGGTATTTCCGCTGAGCGACAAGCTGCTATTAAAAACAAACGTCTAGTTCTTAAGTTAGCTAAAAAGGAAAAGCGTCGTGATGATAATAAAGGTGGCCTTTATATCAACGAAACTGCGAGTAAACAATTACGATCTCATCTTGTTTCTGAAGTGCCATTCCCATTTACCTCTGTAGCTGATTATGAAGGAAGTATTCGCGCAACTATTGGACGAAATTGTGTTCCGGAAACCGCTTTTCGTATGCTAACACGACCGGCGATCATAACACATAAGGGTCAAGTAATTGAACCCATGGATCAAAGTGAAATAACAAAACCGCAGCGCAGGTTAAGACATGTAGTTGATAGAAGGATAGCAAGAATGAATGAAAATCGTCCAGCAAAAATGGTTAAAACAAAATAAAAATACTACAAAAACATTTTAAAAAATGCGTATGTATTAATATAAATTTTAGTCTTTAACTGCCGTTTTGTCATATCGACTATACAGCTTAACTGATGCTGAGTGAAAAAACTCGTTTGTTAAAATAATTGGTATACAAATAAATTACAATACAGGAATATAAGCAATCGTGTAAACATTTACATTCATATCTATGTATATAAATAAAAACAAGTAAGGAAAGATAGTTCGGGTGTCACCGAACATTTTATACTCTCGCATGATAAAGTGATAATCGAGATTTCATTATACGTCATTTACATATTTTTCAAATACCGTATTTTTGTAAACTTTTATTCCGCTATCATCATTGGTTCCTAATGTACTATATATTATACAGAGAAGGCATCAGATGGAATTCAAAATAGCGTTATATTGGAAGAGGGCGTGGTTGTTAACCGATTTCACCTATATTTCGTACATGTCATCAGGGTGTTAAGAAAATATTATATACCGAATTTCATTGAAATCGGTTGAGCAGTTCCTGAGATATGGTTTTTGGTACATAAGTGGGCGAGGCCACGCCCATTTTCAATTTTTAAAAAAAGCCTGGGTGCAGCTTCCTTCTGCAATTTCTTCCGTAAAATTTAGTGTTTCTGACGTTTTTTGTTAGTCCGTTAACGCACTTTTAGTGATTTTCAACATAACTATTGTATGGGAGGTGGGCGTGGTTATTATCCGATTTCTTCCATTTTTGAACTGTATATGGAAATGCTTGAAGAAAACGACTCTGTAGAGTTTGGTTGACATAGCTATAGTAGTTTCCGAGATACGTACAAAAAACTTAGTAGGGGGCGGGGCCACGCCCACTTTTCCAAAAAAAATTACGTCCAAATATGCCCCTCTCTAATGCGATCCTTGGTGCCAAATTCCACTTTAATATCTTTATTTATGGCTTAGTTATTATACTTTAGAGGTTTTCGGTTTCCGCCATTTTGTGGGCGTAGCAGTTGGCCGATTTTTCCCATCTTCGAACTTAGCCTTCTTATGGAGCCAAGCAATACGTGTACCAAGTTTCATCGTGATATCTCAATTTTTACTCAAGTTACAGCTTGCACGGACGGACAGACAGACGGACGGACGGACAGACAGACATCCGGATTTCGACTCTACTCGTCACCCTGATCACTTTGGTATACATATATAACCCTATATCTAACTCTTTTAGTTTTAGGACTTACAAACAACCGTTATGTGAACAAAACTATAATACTCTCTTTGGCAACATTGTTGCGAGAGTATAATGAATCGTCAAACTGTATGTACGCTCATAATTCAATAACACCTGGACCAATTTGGCCAATTCTTTTTCTTAAATGTTCGTTGAAGTTCAAAGATGGTTTTTACGGCCAGAAAAATTCGAATAATTTCCGGAAAACCCCTAAAAACAGCACTTTTCTTTTCCCCATACAAACGTTATATAAAAATGAATGTTTGTTTGTTAGTAACACTAAGAGAACGGTTGAACCAATCTTGATGAAGTTTTAAAAGGTTGTTTGTTGTGGATCGGGAAAGCTTTAGAAACAAAATACCTTATACTTTTCATGAGGAGATATCGGAAAATTGGACAATTCCAAAAAGTAACATTTCCATACACATTTTTTAAATTTTTCTTTGTTTTGTTTTTCAATATTTTGATTCGTAAATTATTTGAATCGTTCAATTGCGGTCGCTTGCTTTTTTATTCCGGCTATCCAAAGGAAAAATGATTGAAAACTATTCAGAGAAAACTTGTGTGTTTAGCACAATGTGATCAATTGCATATTGAAATTTGTTACGAAGCCACGAAGAGGTCGCGCTAATATTGGTCGGCGTTCTTTTTGCCATCAACGTATGGCAGCCCAAAGAAAGGCAAGAAGTACTCCCAAATGCGATGACATACGTGCGGAATTATAGATCGCGGTCAATCAGCTAGCGATCGTAACGATATCACAGCACGACTTTTTAAACAATAGCTGCGATGTTTGATGGTCTTTATCTTGAAGCAACCTATGGTATATATGGTGCTGTTAAATGCTGAATGTATTCTGTTGAGTAGCAAAAAAGAGGTTTGCCGCACGCACACATTTTTATTTGGATGCGGATGGTGATTACACCAGATCATATTGTGAATGGTACAGTGTGTGCAACTTTTTGAGAAGCATGCCAGCAATTGGATTTGCTGGAACTGTCGAAGATCATTTCGACATATCAGCCTTCAAATGTGCGTTAATTATGGGATACGAAAAAATGACACTGCCGATGACATTTTACATTGTATTCGCTAAGAATTGGCAAATTCCGGTTGATACTTCCAGTGGTTTGATATCAATTTCACCTCCCTTTTGTCAATGCACTTCAACGGAAGATGAACTCATCACGAATATTTATCAGAACATTGGCCAAATTATCGTAACTACGATTCCTTAAGTGCACGCACAATTTTAGCTGCCAAAATACTGGTGTTAATAACTTAAACTGGAAGATTCAAAGTCAAATTCCGGGAGGTTTGTGCTCATATAAATCGATCGATCGTCTTGACAAGGAAGACGAAACCGTAAATTATCCAGTGGAATTTCCAAATTCTTTGGAGAGGCTTGGTATGCCCCAGCAACATTTGCGTCTCAAAGTTGGATTTGTCATTATAATGTTTAACAATCTTCATGCGCCGAAACTATGTAATGGAACCCGACTAATTATGACGCAGTTAGCGAATACAGGGGACAGCCATTTCAGTTCAAACGTCTTCAATTTCCAGGCAAAATTGCCTTTGCGCTAACAATCAACAGGACACAAGGAAATCGGGAAATGCTATGTTCCAGATATATGTGGCGTGTTGACGAGTTGGAAACCCATCTTCTATCATAATCTTATTATGTATACGCATGTGCGCATTCAGAAATTCAAATCATGATTTTATCACTTATCAATATAGTAATGTATTACATATAGTAATGTGTTCATGCATTCATATATATTTATATGTACATACTTGCATACACTTCCGAACAAATAATGCACAAGCATACAAAGATACATATGCGTACACATGTGAATATGTCACCAACAAAAAATTTAAACATTGTTCTACAAAAACAACAATTGTCTAAATAGCAGAAGCATCACAAGTCAATCAGGGGTGTTGTGGAATCTGATAGTTGTCGGTATCAGAATTGAAACCGATCAAAAAAAAGCAGTAGGTGTCATGAATTCAGACATTACTGGTTTGATATTCGAAACAGAATTTGTATCGGTTTTGGGTGTCACGGAAACCAATTTTATCGGTTTTGCTGTCAGAAACTAAGCAAGAGGATAATCGCACACAGATTTGAAATGCAAGTTAAGAAATCAAGTTATTTTATTGTTACGAATTAATTTATTTTTATTTTTATAGGCGAAAACATAAGAATAAAACACGTAATATTTTAATTATTGAGTTTTGAAAAACAAAAAAATTGGGATATTTAAGGGGGGAGCCTGCTTTAGCGGCTTAAAAAATCGATTTTTTTGAGGTTTTTTTTGGGAGGGAAAGAACTAATTGATTAAAGCGAAATTTCTAGGGTTCATAGTTATATATTTAAACAACATCCAAACATTTTTTGAATACGATTTCTTTGATATTCTGCCTTAGGGAAGCAATTGTTCGATGCATTTCGCATGTGCATTTGTCGGACGGCGGGCAGTATGCAGGTTGCAATTTCTATCGGAAACAAAAAAGAGATTCAAATTTGTTAATAACTTATGTTCAAGTTAAACTAGGAAAATTTCAAAAACAATTGTAAAATTCTAAAAATTTTTTAATTCGGAATTGATTAAAAACTTTAATAGGATTGCTTCCTAATGTATTCGTTTGCAAGTTTTGTAAAATTAGTAAACAGCTGGTTCGAATATTGGTTTTGCGTATGTTCGAAAAGACGAAAATCCAATCAAATTCTGTGACATCATTGATAATCAGAATTGGTTTGCAATTCTGACAGCTAAGCAATTCTGTCTTGGATTCCACAACACCCCTGAATATGTCAGCCAAATTGGCGAAGCCCAAATGTAGTAAATTTTACAACAAAAACGATTTCATTCATAAACGCAGGCGCAAATTCCACAAGCGACCTCGCTTTATTCATAAAAACTGACGCCGTAACATCTCCCCGAGCAAGCCTTTGCTAACAAGCATCTTTTCGCGACGATGGCAAAAGCTAAAAATCATAAATTGAACATCTTTCTGGTGTTTGTTCTAAGAAAGAAGTGAGAAAAGTGGCAACATAGCTGTTGTCGATTTGCAATATTTGTCAATTCTAAAATATTTTTCCGTGGCTCGCAAAATGCAGCGTGGATATGTATGCAAGCTCATACAAAAACATACATATTTACGCTAGCTTGTTGGCGAAGCTGTTCGAGCAGCAAGGGAAGCGGTAACAATCGGCGGCCATTCGTTTATTTTTTTCGGTACGGCTTGGATTTTCTGCGTGCAACACTGGTTATTATGAATGTATGTACATATGTATGTGGCTCGCATTTACTTTCGTAAACATACAGACAAATGTGCCAAAGAAATAATATATGTATGTATGTATATGCCATAGAAATTCTATTGGTACAAATATGGAAATGATAACGAAATAATGCGAATATACATATTTCATGAAGGTCATTAATTTTTTTTGAAGAAATGAAAGGAATGACCCAAGACGTGTTTATATGAGCACATTTAAGTTCATTTGGCACATATTCATTTTGTAATAGTTGAAATAAATATAATTTTTGAAATAATAATTTATTTAAAATTATTTTTTATTTATTTTTTCCCGATTTTGTAAAAAAAAATTAGAATTTTTACCATTTTTCGGAAAAAAATGGTTCATGCGATACAAAATAATCACTCACATGTGACTCAGAGAATGCTTTTTTTTATTCTCTGTGTGACTTTGTATATTTTTCTTCAAAACATTTCTCTTTATTCATTCTCGCATGAATTCAGTCGTTTTCATTCATTCCTTCCATTTCTTTAAAAGAAATTAATGACCTTCATGAAATATGCATTTTCGCGTTATTTCGTTATCATTTCCATATTTGTACCAATAGAATTTCTATGGCATATACATATGTACATACATATATTATTTCTTTGGCACATTTGTCTGTATGTTTACGAAAGCAAATGCGAGCCACATACATATGTACATACATTCATAATAACAAGTGTCGCACGCTGTTCTCTGGTACAAGTACGTCCGAGCAGCGAGCTTCCGCCTGTACGACAGGTTCAGCACGGTGGTCATGTGGCTACACAAGCTCGCAGCCACCGGGAGCAAGGATGAGGTTGCGAATCAACCCAGCGAGAGCAGGGGTGAGAGGTCCTGTAGCCAGCGAGCAGAGCTACCCTTCACGCAGGAACTCCTCGATGGTCTAGGAAACCCACTGGATGGCAGCGCATTTGACGGCGGGTATGAGGATCTGCCCCTCATCGAACCACTATTATAGTGGCCGTCAACACGGAAGTCGCCTATGTGAACTTGCATCACGCGGCGGCAGCTTCAGCTGTCATAACGAGCAGGTTCACAGCGGATAAGATGGGCATCCTGCTGATCCAAGAGCCTTGGGTCTACAGAGGAGAGGTTAAAGGCCTCAAGACGGAGTTCAATACGGTAATCTGGGATCTCTCAAGCGAGAGACCTGGAACTTGCATAGTGGTCAGGAATAATATTGAATTCTTCTGCATTTCAGAGTTCCTGACGCAGGATCTGGTGGCGCTGCAAGCCAGGGACTTTGAAGGCAAAGACTTCGTTCTGGCATCCGCCTATTTTCCAGGGGAGGCATCCACAGCACCCCCAGAGGTGGTGGAGAGACTGGTGGTGTACTGCAGAAGGTACAGGCTGCCTCTGATCATTGGCTGTGTCGCGAACGCCCACCACTTGGAATGGGACAGTACAAACTGCAACGCAAGAGGTGAGTCGCTTTTAGAGTGCATATTAGGTAGTAACTTAGCTATAGAGAATGTGGGGTGTGAACCATAAGCAGGAGAGAGGTGCTGGACATCACCTTGAGCAACGAACCTGCGAACGGATTAGTCTCACAATGGAGGGTTTCGATGGAACCCTCCTTGTCAGACCACAGAATTGTAAGGTTCGCGCTAAGGGTAGAGGTCAGACAACTCCCCCCAAGACGCAACCCTCGGAAGGCAAACTGAGATACCTTCAGGGAGATGCTAAGTCAGGAATTGAGAAGGGAGGAGCAGACTGACAATAGCGTTACAGGCCCAGGAATGGAGAGTAGGTTATCGCGCTGAACGGGTCTATAATTAACGCGTATCATAGAAGTTGCCCCCTAAAAGTGCCCACAGACAGGCGCAACTGTCCCTGGTGGTCATAGAAACTTGCAGATCTCCGGAAAAAAGTACGGAGTCTATTTAATAAAGCAAAACGTACGGGGGTCTGGGAAGAATATAGGGGCAACCTCACCCTACATAATAAGGAGATTAGGTCTGCAAAGCAGGCAAGCTTCAGGAGATTCTGTCAAAATGTCACCTCCACACCTGAAGCGGCTCGGCTGCATAAGGCTCTGGCTAGAGGCACGACTGACACAGTTCTAGCAATCAAAAGAAGTGATGGGACATTTATGACCAGTGCAGAAGACAGAGCGCACTTCCCGGAGACAATTCGGGAAGACTAGTGTCTACCCGTGATCGAACACAAGCCATCCCGCGCGGATTGGACAATCGCTAAGCAATTGTATACCGCGGATTCGACCAAGTGGGCAATGGCGTCGTTTGAGAAATTCAAGTCTCCGGGAGTGGATGGCATCTTTCCAGCGCTACTACAACAGGGGGAGCAGATTCTGCTGCCATCCCTTGTTCGGATGCTGAGGGAGAGCCTCGCCATGGCGTACATCCCTGAATTATAGAGGACGGCTAAGGTGATCTTCACACCCAAAGTCGGAAGGAAGGACTATTCACTGGCGAGATCCTTCAGGCCAATCAGTCTAACTTCTTTCCTACTGAAAACCATGGAAAAGATCGTAGATCAGGAAATAAGGTCGAATACGCTGAAGAGTGCACCCCTGCATGCTGCTCAGCATGCTTACAGAGCGGGCAGATCTACCAATACTGCTCTGTACCAGCTAACCTCTGAGATAGAGAGTTCACTGGAGAATGGTGATGAGATGCTTTGCGCTTTCTTGGTTATCGAAGGTGCCTTTGACAACACGTCTCACAGGAGTGTAGCCAGGGCACTGGGGAAAAGGAATGTGGCAGCACCGGTGAGTAGATGGATAGAAGCCGTACTGCGCACCAGAATTGCTGAGTCCACAGTAGGAGATAAAGGAATTCGTCTTGGCACAACAAGAGGCTTTCCACAGGGGATGTTACCCCTGCTATGGAGTCTAGACGTGGACGACCTCTTAGCACTGCTAACGGACAATGAGATCCGCTGCCAGGGGTATGCGGACGACGTTGTAATTATAGCCAAAGGTAAATTTGAGGACACTCTCTACGACCTAATACAAAGAGTTCTAAACCTGGCAAAGGGGTGGGCGTTCAAGAGACGCAGGTCCCTACCTGGTCTCAGGAGCCTTACACTTGGGGGTAGAGAGATAGAGATGACCAACATGGTCAAATATCTCGGTCTCACGCTGGATTCTACTTTGCGGTGGAAGCAGCATGTAAACCTGACCTTGATCAAAGCAACGAAAGCATTAATGGTGTGCAATCGGCGGGCGGGAAAGTGCTGACGCTGTAAGCCAAGGATCGTTAGGTGGTTGTACACCATGATTGTTCGACCGATAATCACGTACGGGGTGGTGGCCCCTCGGAAGCAAGGATGAGTGGAACGACTCCAATCTCCAGCTGATGCTGAGGTATAGTACGTTGAGGTGGTACACCGACGGCCCGAAAATGTCGGAGAGAATCGGTGCAGGGATCGAGGCTGCACGCACCAAGCTCTCCATACCTATGGGAGCGTTTCCGAGCATTTTCCAGGCAGAAGTCTTTGCCATAAGTCCGTGCATAGAGATAAACGTCCATCACAACTATCGCATTGAGCGGATAACCATACTCAGCGATAGTCAAGCGGCACTAAAAGCGATCTCCTCCTACGAGATCAAATCGCCAATAGTGCAGGAACGCAACCAGGTGCACCTAATCTGGGTGCCTGGTCACAAATGTATAGCCGGTAAGTAACTGGCTGATGAGCTCGCCCGCTCCACAGTCTCCATCAAAATGGTAGGACCCGAAACCTTTACTGGGGTGGGTCCCCATACCTTAAAGGAGCTACTCAGCAAGGTAGGAGTGGGCAGGGAATAGCATTGGCAACGAGCACACGGTATGCGACACACCAAGTTGCTAATTGGAGGGTACAACTTGAGAAGGTTCAAAGTTGTAATTAACCTCCCCAGGAATAAACTCAGGCTACTGATCGCATTTTATACCGGCCACTGCAAGCTGAATAGGCATTTGTATAACATGGGCCTATCCTCTTGCCCTAACAGCCGGTTCTGCGACAGGGGGCCTGAAACACCGGAACACCTGCTGATCGACTGCACAGCAGTCTGTAGACGCAGGATTAAGGCCCTTGGATCCATGTTTCCGGATAGGGATCGCATCGCCTCACTAGAACCCCGTAGAATATTGGACTTCATTACAGTGCTGGGGCTAAGTGAGTCTTTGTGATTTAGGAGAGGGCACAATAGACCTAAGCTCACGGTGCATTCCTCATCTATCAATCTAATCTAATCTAATTGAGGGTAATTGTGGAGAAAAATATTGCGGTCAGGATATTTATTTTTTTTTCAATAAAAATACCACTTTTTCTGGCAAAGAACACATGTTTCATTAAATTATGTGCATAAACAAGCGAAATGTTGGCCTTTTTATAAAAAAAACTTCTTAAGAGCTTAAATTTCCATAGGCGATACATTACTGGGTACAGAGTCCCAAGTCACGGTTCTAAGATTCTTTTGAATAATTTAAAAGTACTTCATAATAAGTGTGTTACGGCAACTCTGCCAAAAGTGACACTGCTGAGTGCACACCTTGTACTGTCAAATTGGAATTCTGCATTGTGTAAATTCAATTCGAAAACGACGGCGAAAAATATTTCGAAGCATTAGACATTATTTTAAATTTATATTTCTTAAAAATAATTAAACAGTGGTTTGTTGTTGTCTAAAGTTATTAGATAGTATATAAATCGACAAAATGTATGAGCTTAAAACACTTTTACCGGAGTATGATATACAATTGCCGACTTGCATGTACCCAATGAAAGTGCTCAACAATTCGGTAGCTTCAGAAGTGATAAAAGCTGACGCATGCAGCGTAAGTGTAATTTTTCATGATGAACTAAATAAAAGTGTGTTTTAGAAGATATAAAATGTAATAATCATATTAAAGGGTTTTTACAACAGCAATGGTAATCCTCTTGCCACGTCCGCTGTCAACTCTCTTGGACCGAAGAAAAATGTGTGTGCGCTTGATTTGGACAATTTAAGTGCACAAATCCAGAATTTACTCAAGGTTAATTTTCAAAATTGATTTATCAACTAAATTTATTTTCCATTTGTCTTTGTTTGCATATATTTTTATATTTATTTATATTTTGTAGTTTTTTTTAAACGCAGTGAACATGCTCATGCTGCACACCTAATAAGAACAATTTACATAATTTTCAATTATTTGTTAAATTTTGTTTATACTGCTTAGTTAATAACACATTTATTTGAAATCTAATATTTCGTTTATCTCTTAAATATTATTATTTTTATAAAAAAAATTTAGAGGCGGACGTGGCATTAAAGATTATGGGATTAAAGGATATATTTTGGCATTTATTTTATTATTCGACATGCTACTCATTCACATAATGTTATATTTAAGTGAAACGCTGCCTTTATTAAAATAGTAAAATTTTCGTTTACTAACATACTAAACTGCAAAGATTAAAGTGGCTAAAGAGCTGTTGTTTCTATCCACATGTTTCGAAAATAAATACATACATATGTATGTCTAATGTGCACAAAAATCTATTTTGATCCCACATTTGCTCGAGTATTTTTCAACAATGCAAGAATATCAAGAGGTTAGGTTGAGTTTATAATAATAATATATTTTTTTAATTTTTAACACCACATTAACGCAAATGTGATATTTTACATTAAGCTAACAATTTGACCATATTTTTCAAATCATAGTCATCTAATGATTTCGGTTCCGTATGCGCACGACAAGAAAAAGTTTTAAAACAATTACAAGACCTCAAACAACAAATGGCCAATATTCGCGCTTCTCTTGGTCTCTGCCAAAAAGGACCTCAGCACACTGGGCAAACAAGTTTGCGGAATGGAGGCTTACGTGAGGTTAGTACTATTCTTAATCGTTTCCCAACACGCTTCACTTTATATGAAATTTTAACATGTTAGGAACCTCTACATGATATTGTTATCAATGGACACCCTAATTTCATACCATATGCCCTATTAGCATTGAAGAATGCTTGGAAAGATCTTTTCACCATTGATGTGAGAACCTTTAAACATTCAACCATGCCTGATATTGGAAAAGATGCAAGTGAATTCGAAAAGAAATTGGCACAAGTGAAGATAGACCCATCAAAACCGAAAGTGAAAGTGTCACTTATTTGGAAAAACTGTAATCAAGAAATAGGATATTATACGGATACTTTTTAAAACACCTTTTTTTATTTTAAGGCGAACATACGGAAATGATCAGTTCACCCACTATGTACGTTCCCATTTATGGAGAAGTTAATATTATTCGGTATTTGGGTCGTGTCGGACCAGAGGAATACCGTTACGAAGATTTACCCAACTGCAACGAAATCGATGCTGTGCTGGACATATGCTATCAATTGTTGCGATGTAATACTTCCAAAAACCGCGCCTCAATGCTACGTGCACTTAATCTTCGGCTAGGCAAACAAAAATATTTTGGTGGTGACAAAATAACTATTGCTGATATTGGTGTTCACAGCTCATTGAAGCGTTTGCCGGCTATAACCTCTAAAGACCTTACACCAACTTTGACTGAATGGCAAAAACGCGTACAACTTGTTACACAGCTGTAAAATAAGATTGTAATAATTAAATATTCTTGTACTTGGTACATTCTTAATTATATACTCGTATGTGTAGTAAATGAATTCAACTGCTTTTTTTCTTTTGTAAAAAAGTTAACTTTTATTGCAAATTAAAAATGCGCATTGTTTGTATGTTCCACTTAATTCTATGACATAGCTTTACCCAGAGAGGGTGTTGCTTAATAATGTAAAAAGTCACATTTAATTGTAATTGCAAAGATCTGATCTTTGATATTTGCACTAAAATTTTTTTTAATAACAAGGTGAAATTTTAAATTTCACTCTCATGGGTTTTTCTTCTAATTGGCAGAAAATACCCACAAATATAAAAGCCAAAAGCGTTATATTCATCTCTCATATTTCTTACTTTCAGTCTATTATTATTGTCACTTATATGTATATATATTGTTTAAAGTAAACATTAGCAGAAATTAAGATTTCTGCTTGCACTTAGGTGAAGACTTGACTCTTTAATATTTCGTTGCTAGGCTGGCAGCCTTTTAAACTTTACGTATTTTCTAACAACATCGCAATTATTCAGAGGCGATTATTAGCAGCGCTCGCGCAAAGGGAGACATTTGTATTTGAGGACTTCCCAAGATTGTCTGAAATCAGTTAAGTACTACGCCATTTGGCTCCAAACACATACAAGCTAAACGAAGGCATTGTCCATCTTGTTGAATTAATAAATAAGATTGAATTCTCCGACTCAAACTAGTTAAATTTGCTGCTCATTATTCAATAGCTAATGGTTGACAAAACCACGATGATATTTTATGGTTTTAAACAAATGTAGTAGTTAAAGGCAAGTGTTAGCGCTCAAAGTTAAAATATAGGGGATCATATTGTCGATTTGCACTTGCCCTATTAAATTGGAAAAAAATAATTCCTCAATAACGTCCGACTCCAAGGCAGCTAGTGGTAAAAGTGTGATTATTAGTGTACTAAAACGTTCCTCTGCTTGTTGCTCGTCATCCAATTGGCTAGCAATATGTTTACGAAGACTGGATAGTACATATAGTTGTACACGACGCACAAAATCTCGCACATTGCGTTCACGCTTTCTCAACAGCATATGTGGATTGAAGAAAATAGCGAGACGAAGAAAAGCAAATTCCATATCATCCAAATCTAATGCTAGCGTCTCTTGAATGTAGGAATGTATGCGTGCTATATGCTCACTGAGTTTTCGTATTTTTTGTGGTTCGATTTTGTCAACCTCTGCCAATTGTCGTACATTTGCCACAAGTGTGGTGATAATTGTGGTAATTGAAAGACTTCGCACTTGTGCCAATGCTATCGCTAGCAAGCCAGGCCAGCTAGCTCGCAACAATTTGATTTGCGTACGCCCATCGAGTTGATCGAATGCTGCTATTTTACGCATCCAATATATGCTAAGGAAAATTACACGAGAACCAGTTTCGCATATATAGTGCAAATTGAGATAGGCGGACATTAATGTGGGGGTTTGCAGATTGAAAGCAGCTTGAGCGCTGGTCAATATTTCGTTTTCGAAGATACATTCATTTACAACGAATTCCTTTGTATTTGCCACACCAAGTATTGTTTCAGCTACTTCATATTCATCGTCTGCGCTGCTATCTGCAAGTTTGAGAAGAAATAAACCAATTATTTTACGAAAAATAGAAAATATGAGATATATACAATAGAAGTAGCGTTCCTTACATAAACGTGAGTCGAATAAAGAAATAATTAAGGAATGCTCATTCAGTTTTTAGAATGGCAAGTAATTTTAAAGTTAGTTGTATCACTTTAATAGTTAACAAATATCAATGCACGATATCCAAATACCAACCTTCGCCCATGTCGTCATCAGTTATTTCATTTTTGATAGCTGGGGAGCCGCCCGGACAACCATTACCAGCTGCTAAGGACAAACGGTCCAACTGATTTTGAATGGGGATCAGCAATTGCAATGCTTTCTCAATGATACATCTATCCAAAGCAGTTTGTATTTGCCCGACTGCTGTGGCAGGACTGTGTATCGCGTCTATATTGAGATTTAAGTTTTGTGTATTGTTATTATTTGCATTGGTAGTTAAATTTTGCAAACACGTGGTGCTGCTATTGTCCATGGACTCATCATCATCGTCCTCTTCATCATCAGCTTTCGGCAAGTCGGGGGAAAAGTAAAGTGACTGTGGTGGTGGATTTTGAATGGGAACCTGTTTTTCTTGTTGGAAGTTCTTTGCATTTTCTATAACTAAAAATAAATATAATAGTTAGTTTTAGTTACGCATATGCTACACACTTTAATTTTACTTTGTCTCATTTCGGCAAATGTTAGATGAAAAGGTAAAGGTGGAACTGAAACATCTGTGTTGTTTACAAATGCTGAAAATAATAAATAATCTCACTGTAAATAAGGAAACATATAGAAAGATAATGTTACCTTGTCTCATTTCCGGCAGAGTCATATTATAAGAGAATATAGAAGGCTTTGAAGTAGTTGGTGCCTCAGACTTGTTGACAGTAGCAGCGTTTGTAGTAAGATTGTGACCGAAGAGCAAACTCCCGCTACCCGTTGCAGCATTGTTAGCACCCAAAACGGCGGCAGCTGCCGCAGCATTGGTCACTGTTGAATTGGATGATCCAGAAGAAGAGCTTCCGGCAAACTCCTTCTTATCAACGATCGGCTTACGTTCATGTTGAACAGCTGTGTTAAAGTAATTGTAAAAAAAATAGTTTAATATTGAACATGGCGAAATAATTGTAAATAAATGTGATAATGAGCGTGAAAATGCTACGTAAACTATCAACGTACTACTTATATATTGAGCATTTAATCAAACTCCATTACTCCTGTGCGTACAATTTTCTAATTATTTATATACCATATATATTTAACTGATTCAGCAATGCATCAAAATCAAAATTTCATAAATATCAACATTGAGGGCGTGCTAATGACTACGAGACCGAAAACAGTTTGGAGGGCATTTATTACTGTTATAATGACTAAATCAATGCTTGGCCCAATAAATAGGCATATACAACCTGTTAAGATATGTATTTTTTTATTTTTAAGTAGAAAAAAACGTAATTAAAAAATCCAAATAAAGACTTCATATATAGTGAGAAAATAATTGCCAAACCTCTTTTTGACCTATTAGGTAAATCTTTAGCAGGAATCTATTGGGAAATAAAATGTGTTGTCGAAATAAATGAAAATTATGTACAATCACTTCGCATTCCGCTGGCTAAACATTTCTGGAGACGGCAGAATTGGCAACGATTGCGATGATGCTTGGTAACTTCACAGTTCATGGATCCTCGACACTGATATCCCAATTGTTTGCGTATTGAACGCTTGAAAAAGCCTTTACAACCTTCACATGAAATAGCTCCATAATGTCGACCTATTAGATAACATATAGCTGTATTACATTTCATTACATTGCACATTACTACAACTATACATATACATTATCTTTGATAAAGTACCTGAAGCACGATCCCCACACACCAGACACGTTTCAATGCTCATATTGGTCGCTGTTGCTGTGTTCGCTACTCCACCACCACTTGTACCATTACCGCTTCCAGTAACGTGATGAACAATTGTTGCTGCTGTTTTGTTATCTACGAATATGGTGGAGAGTGAAATAGTAAACAATGACATACAACATGAAAAACGGTATGCGCTTACCTTCGTTTTTGAAACCACTTGCTCCCATATCTGACGATATGCGTTAATATTAACGCTATAGATTTTGTTTGGTCTATATATTAATATAAAACTGAAACCAAAGTGTGTCATTAATATATATACATATATTTAATATTATATCAGCTCTGTAGGTACCTATGACTGATTATTCTCACTGATTTATTTGTATTCTTTTATGCTGCTTTCTGCTACATTGATGTTCTTGGGAGGTCGCTCAACTTCAGTTCATTCGAGGTCAATACTAACATAACTAACACACATTTACATGGAAGCACTTAAGGAAAGGTTAACTTTGTCACGACATATTTCCAATTGGACCATTAGAAACTTATTGAACGTAAAAAAAATTACAAAAATGTGAATAATTCCACCAAAATCACTAAAATAAGCTTCCTGCACATATTTTTCTTTCCGCTGTTGCACTTGCTGTCATTGAATAGCAGGGTTGTATTGGAAATTAAAGCAAAAAATTCTTGTTGATGTTGCCAGGTATAATAATAACTATTTGATGGAGGTGATTAATTAAGAAATGAATTATTTGAAAATTTTAACGAAATATTATAAATTTATTATTAAGCATTTTTTTTAAATTGGAAAAGTAATAATATCATTTTGAATCCGGGTATTATATGTTATAAATTCAACTATTATGATATTTGTTGTAAATTTAATCAAGCTTTTTACATTATTTTGTGCCAGAAAAAGCTTTATTTGATTACATGGGACAGAATAAGAAGTATTATCAATTATTTTTTTATTGTGATACCTAACAATCTATCAAAAAACTTCCTCGTGAATAATTCTTTCTAGTAATACAATAAAACTCTGATATATTTTCCAAACCTCCAAATCAGCATATGAAGATAGAATTAGGCATTCATTTTTAGAAACTTTAAAAACGAATTCATATTTAAATATCTAAGTGTTTTGAGTAATCCAGCTCTTTGTACATACACATTTATATGTACATATAGAGCAAACAAGAACAAATATAAACAAAAATTGGTTAATAGCAACAATCAAATGTCAAACTGCGGCAAAGTACTGGCGACGCATGTTGGCGATGAACTCTGAATATTAAAAAATTTCGCCTAATTGCCCTATCAGAGTTCCATATACCGCAAAGTTACACATGCATAAGAATACGCACATTTATGTACATGTCAACTTGGCCGTGGACACCCAATGACTGGTATGTGTGTATGTACATGGATATGTACATATATTCCAAACGCTTCTTTGATTGTACAATTGACATTGAAATTACGGGCCGTCAGTTGAAGTCCGCTTCATTGGCTATTTATTGCACGTGCAACAAACGAGTTCACCAACTCGTCTTTTATCAATTATGAATTTATAAAAAAATGTAAAAAAGTAACGCTATTTTGGCTATTTCGTTAATGACAAGAAATGTACACCCTTTACGAAATGAGATGCCAATACTTTTTGAAATGTTAAATATTAGGACTGAAGTTAAAATATTTTGCAAAATTTAGTTATTTAATGCTTATAATTTAAAAATTTATTATTTCTTTATTATTAAAAAAATAAATAACAATTTTTAGTTTGTATCTAAAATTTTCACAACTTAAATTTATATTTTTAACGGACTTTAATCAACCCCATATTTACTGAAAACTCAGTTTTTAATTATTCAAATTATTTGGCATATTTAGTTTTACCTACCCGCTCATGTTGTGAAGGTCGTAAATAAATTGAAAATATTGAATGTACATATGTACATGCTGGCGCCATTGGCGGAGGTGAGAGCAGTTCCGGTTCTGCCTAGAACTTATGCAAAAAAAGACTGCGAATTTTTGAAAAAACTGTGCATTACAATTTCATGATTTTTTTATGCAAGCCAACTGAATTAATATTCATATCATGTTGAACGAGTTGGCTACCATAAAATTGCTGTATACTGTTGCATTTTTTTAATGTACATACATAAGTATGTACATACGTACGACTTAAATTTCTGAGTGGATTATATTTAATGGCACAAAATTTGCTAAAATACATTATATATACATACTATATATGTATATACATACATATGTACAAATTGAATATACTTGATAGCGATATTGACTATAATGGTAATAAAGAATTAATTTTCATAAAAGGTGATTTCATTCCTAACGAATATGTCTGAATTTCGGGTTCTAGCCGTTACTATTGCGCAGATTTATGTATGTATTTGATTCTACAAAATTTGTAATGTGTTTTGTATGCTGCTCCTTGCTGCCATATTCTCAGAAGCAGTTCGCGCATGTTGGGGCATACATATGAGTAATATTTTCCCGCCCGATTGACCGCTATATAATTCTTAAATCCCCGTTGCTTGAAAACTTTTTTCGTAACTGTTATTAATATGCCATAATTATATATACGTAATAATAAATAAAATGTTTGTAAGTAATATTAGTTAAGTATTTGCAGATAAAGTGCGTCGAAAAAGTAAATAAATGTTATAAATATGCAATTAAGTACTATTTTTAGCTATCGGCTATCGGCTATACTATATGTATGTACTTACGAAAATACTTGAGAAGTATAGTGCTATTAGAACTCTGGATCAAAAGCTTTAGTAAATTAAAATCTGTCGAAATCTGAGATAAGTAATGATCACGTCATGCAGAATAATAAGAATGCAAAGAAAAGCAAAAATAGAGAGGCAGTTTTTATTGGCTTTTGTTAGTTAATTGGACAAAAAATAAAAGACATCGTTTTCCTTCCATTTTTTGTTCAAATTTGACAAAAAAGTCTACTAGACTCAAAACAAGTCAGGAGGGGCTAAGTTCGGGTGTAACCGAACATTTTAAACTTTCGCAATTTGCAAGAATCAATGTCCTGGAAATTCCTTCAGCTAGTGGAAAACTGTGTATTAAATAAATGACAAGTGCAACTTGCAGGAATCAAAGCCAGGGAAGTACTTCGGGTAGATAAGGCTTGCTGGTTATATGGGGTATAGGGAGAGTTTTCACCTGCTTTATTCATTCCAAGCACAACAATCTACCGTTATAAGAAAAACACGCAATCTCATTTTTATTAAGATATCTCACATATGGGGCGATATATGCGGTATAAAGTCACGCAGAATTTCGAAAGTCTATATCTTTCTGTTAAGCACTTGTACATACATATATGTACATACATACATATGTGGACTAGGGGAAGTATTGAAACGATTCAACCCATTTGTAACACACATATGTACACACTACTAGCAGGAAAGAGTTCGTTTTGAATTTCAATTATAGTATACATATCACACATTGACCGATATTTTCAGTAAAAGGTCAACTATATGCAATGGGTCCACGTATACAGTACCTAGGGGTTTGACAGTTTTGGTTCGGTTTGGGAAGTTTTTAGCTTTATTTCACTTAGTTTGATACTGTGACATAGAAATGTCAAAACTGTGACATAGAAATCGGTTGAGCGGATACCGAGATATGTGATTTCACCTCAAAGTGGGCGGTGCAACGCACCTGTAGTGGTTTAGGAGAAGCTTATTATAGGGCGAGCTCACGTATACTTTTTCAAACTTTTTTGCCCACTGTCGTTCCTTTCCACTACGATCCCCTGTGCCAAATTAGAGTTTTATATATGTACATACATATGTATTAATTTGGTGCTTAGTTATGGCAATTTATATGTTTTCGGTTAATGGCGTTTTGTTGGCGTGGCAGTGGTAAGATTATGCCCATTTTCAAACTTGTCCTCACTTTTCTGCCAGGGAACATATACATATATTCACAGAGTCTGGCAGTCACCAGGATTTCAACTCGTCTCGTCATCCTGATCATTTATATACATATATACATATAACTTTATATCTATCACGATTAGTTTTAGGTGATACGTACAACCGTTAGGTGAACAAAACTATTATACTCTGTGGCAACATGTTGCAAGAGAATAAAAATGTTGCGAAAGAATTAAACGACAGCTCAAAATATATTAAAAACATCTTTAAATGAGATATGGTGATATTAACTGGACCAGAGGATTGGATATAATTATATTGGGTATATTTCAGCGCTAAAGCAAATCATTTTTAAGAAAACTTTGCCATTTAGTTTCATTAAAATATCACACATTTTGATTAACCTGAACGGTTTAAATATACATACATATGTATGTAGTAGGTAGAAAGGTGGAAATCGTTTTATGGGGTATGCTGTCGGATAAGAAGGGATGGGCTGATTTCATTAATTTTAACATTGCTCATGTACACCAGAGAACATATTTTGAAACAATTTTATTAATGAATAATATTCGTTGACTGACATATTCGGCATAAAACTTTTTAGAACAACGGAAATTATTATAAGAGTTGGGAAGTACATATATTATTTTGAACACTTTGTTTGCATCGACGTTAGAGTTATGCATTACAAAATTAATCACTCAAAATTCAAAAATATATGGTAAGGAAGGAATATAAAAGCCTTTATAGCAACAAAACAATATTTTACATTAAATCGAAAATTTTTGTAAAAAAAATTTGAGGACAATATTTATCATAGATATTGGGCTCTTGCTCACAACAATTAAATAAATATTCCGATTTCCAATAATAGTTTAGAAAAAGAAGAGCACACATGTTTACAATATTTTAACATACAATATAATATTTCATATATTATTTGATCTGAAACCAGTTGATAACATTTTTAATCTTTTTCAATAACTAAATTTAAAAAATAAAATAAAATTATCTTAACATTCCCGCCTTTATAAGTACTAAGCAAATACAGCGAGACAAGCAATTCAAATGCTCAAGTTGTGTGCAACCGAACAGCAATACTCATGATGTTTCTTTTTATCATCTCGCAAATTTATTTCGCCATAAGCATATTATCTTATAATAAGCTCGAGTGGCACGACGATTTCAGGGCGCAAATTATACCACATAAACTGCTGAAAATTACAAAAATAATATCGCGCTCTCTCCTTTACTGTTTTGTTCCACTTGCGTGAAATGAACATTTGATGAAATTAATGAAAAATTTGATGGCACATAAACGACTTGAGAATAGAGCTACAATTACATATGTTGACATTGGAGATCTGTAAGTTGGGAGGTACGTGAAAATATATGAGGAGAATGGAGAATATATTAAAATGTATGTTTTTTGCAGTATTTAGTTAACGAATATTTATTGTTTTGGAGAGCTTTCAAATACTTTTATGTCGAATTATATGAGGTTATATTATATTAAGGATTTGCTATCTCACGATTTTCTCATTGATAACAAAATATAGTTTTTATAAAAAGCTGGCTTCATTAAACGCTGTCGTGTATAAAATCTATCATTTAATTAAAAATAATTAATAAATTTCAGTTTAATTGTTTAGAAAGATATTGCGCAATATGAAAACCACATACTACAAAGCTTATACTATTTGCAATCTGGTATACATAGATACTTATGTACAATGTACATATGTATGTCCAGTAATTAGGTTTCATTTCGTAGGCTAACTAATAACTACCGTGTTCTCAAAGAAAGCAACACCGTCAAAATAAATTTTTAAACGTTTGGATGAGAAAAAATAAAATTTAAATAGATTAAAAGAAAAATTGCAGAATAAATTGTTTTAAAGACCGATTGAACCAGATCTCTTCTAGTAGCTTTTTAGATTAAGAAATGTTCTTCCAGCAGAAATTTGGCTAACTATTGATAGTTGATAGCTAAAAACTTTTTTTTTCAACGAGAACCATTTTACGATATCAAAGGACAACGATTTGGAAATATTTAAATATCTTACAAGTTTATTGTTTAGTACACTAACTATTAGGGTTCTTCAACCATAGAACAAATATTTTCTTCCAACCAAGGCTATTTCTTTCTCTTTATTTAGAAATAAAAACAGTCGAATGTAGCGCAACATAACTTTCAGTAAACCTTGTTGAGTATCTCGTAAAAATATAATTACCAAAAAGCAGTGATATTGCGCATTTTGTGGTATTCTTCAAACGTTTCGCACCCATCCACAGCAGCCGCGCCTTCAGGCATATTAGCATAACAAAAAGCGGACAATTCAAGGGAAAAATCACTGTTTTGGATGCAAGTGTGACTCCAAGAAAGCCAAACTGAATGCCACTTACATAGTTTATTTAGCCACCCCTCGTGTTATGGCGTAACTCCCGATCATCCCTTATGAAAAACAACAAAAATGTTTTTTTTTTTTTATTGTTTATGCACGGTATCTGTTAAGTATGCAGTTAAGACAAAAATACTTGCGGTAATGCTGCCAGCTTATATTCAACACTTTGTATCATTTCGCTGTTGTTGTTATTACTGCGTTTGTAATATGTTTTTATGACTATGCGGTTGTTACTAGCGCTTTTTTAAAACCATACAATCATTGCACAATTTGATGTTAATAGAGTTTTGGGGTCTTCGGGTCTAAATTTATGCGTTCAAGAGAGTGTTGGGTTTTCGCAAATCATGTGTGCACTAATAGAACCGAGAAAGTTATGTTTCCCATATTCAAGAATGTATGTACATATGTACTTATGTACGTATGTATAAATTGGGACGTTGTAATATAAGGTTCTTCTGTATTCTCAACCACCCGACAGAAGTGATTTACTCGCATTTGCAAGCAAAGTGTTTGCTAAGTAGGATATGTCAGTAAGAACTGCGGGTCCCATCTGTGCGAAGGGTGGCAGTAATCACGCGCTAAGCTGCTGCATAAATTTGTGTTCTAGAAACGAGGGAGTTTTTCTCCCGAAACTAAACTTCAAATAATACTCAATAAAACGGATAATTATTGTTCTTGTGCTTGTACTGCAAATACCTTTATTTAGTATATACTAGTTTCTACAATCATATACTATTTTCTACAATAATATTTTTTATAGCACATACTCGTTGCGTTCTCAGTTCTAAATCTAGTTAGACAATGGTTATTTTATATAGAGCTCGAACTAACCTCCATTGTCCTCCTTCTCGAACTATAAGTCACCAGGTTGGGACGCCATCTTTCCAGCTTTTTTGCAACAAGGTATGTATGCAAGATTTTGGCTTACTTTGTAACGCTGAGGGATAGTCTTGCTATTTCGTATATTTCAGAACCATGGAGAATAGCGACTGCAATCTTCATCACCAAAGTAGGATGGAAGAATTACTCTCTGGCCAAATCGTTCAGGGCAATTGGTCTTATTTCCTTCATGGGATGGAATGGAAAAGATTGTGGACAACTATATAAGATCGAAGGGACTGAAAATCGCATCCCTACACGCCAGTCAGCACGTTAACACTGCTCCCACTTTCGGCTGAACTTCAGAATTCGCTGGTAAATTACGAGGTTGCGTTATGCGCTTTTCTTGACATCGAAGGTGCTTTTGATAATGCGTCTAACGCAAGCGTCCTGAAGGCACTGGAGAAAAGGAATGTGGCGGCTCCAGTATGCAGATGGATAGAGGCTGTACCTCTACTAGAAGAGCTGAAACCACAATGGGAGAGAGTAAGATTCGTTTTGGTACCACGTGGGGCTGCCCAGAGGGTGGAGTTCTATCACCCTGATATGGAGCTTAGTACTAGATGGGATTCATAAGTTGCTCACTAACAATGGGATTCGGTGCCAGGGATACGCCGATGACATCGTCATAATGTCGCGAGGTAAATTTCAGAACACTCTTTGCGGTATACATTTCAAAGGGGCTTAAGTCAAAAAACAACCGTTTTCCCTTTTACAAAGCGAAGATCTCCTCCGGGCTTGAGGCCAGGGAGTTGGAGGTGTCTAAAGAGGTTAAATCTCTTGGCTTCACAGTAGACTCAACTTTACGATGGAATAGGCATGTGAAATTAACATTGTCCAAAGCCATCAATGCACTGATATGCAGACACCTGGCCGGCAGATGATGATCCTAAGGCCTACTGCTTGGGTATCTAAGGCAACGCAGTCTTCGGTAGGCCTTCAACTATCGAAGCTGAAACGGCTCGCCTGTGTCTGCACTTCAGGGGCATTGCGCACTTGTCCAACCGCAGCACTTGAAGTCATGCTGGAGATCAGACCGCTGCAAATAGAGATCAAATATACCATGCTTCTCATGGCAGCAGAGGGTTTTGGCAAAGGGTAGATAATGTCGCCTCAACAAATGAAGCCCCTATGGGACACACCACATACCACACCACTGACACTTCTTCAAAGGGAAGGCGATACGAAGATGTTAAACTTTACAAATAAGGCGGAGTGGAGTGATTTCACGATCGAAGGGCAGCACCATTCAGTGGTATACTTACGGCTGCAAAACATCGGAAGGCATTGGAGCAGGCATTGTGGGACCGCATACCAAACTATCCATACCAATGGGACGTTTTCTGAGCAACTTTCAAGCAGAAGCCTTTGCAATAAGTCAGTGTGCAGAAATCAATCTCCACCGCAATTATCGTAACCAGCTTATCGTTATACTTAGGCACTAAAGTCGATCTCAGCTTATGAGGTCAAATCACTTTTGAACAGTATAGTTATATGGGGAGTGAGCGGTGTTTTCGGTTAATAATGTCTTGAGGGCGTGACAGTGGTCCGATTACCCATTTATGAACTCGTACTTTAAGTTTCATCAAGATATCTCAATTTTTACTTTTACTCTACGGCAAAACGATCTTCGCTGTTTTTTAATATTCAGAAAAATACTTCCAACATTTTTTTTACTAAATTTATTATAAAGAGTTGTACACTCATAATGTAATAATCCGAATAACAATAAAAAATATTAATTTTTACTCGAATACTCTTCAGTGGTTGAATTTGTCTTATATCTTTTGGCTTATATCTTTCTTAAAAATAGTAATAGAACTTAAAGATGCACTTTTCTAGCTTCGTCTAGCGACGTGTCACTCTCACAGTTACCCTATGCTTTGAATGTAACAAATATTTTTATTTCTCCAAATTTTCAAAAATTGTATTTAAAAACTCCAATTCGAGCAAAAATTCCTGCAAATTGTGTCAAAACTGTAAGATATAGGGCGAAAATTGGTTTTTTCTATGGCTTTTAATAAGATGTCTTGTAAATTTGCTATCAATTTCCTCAAAAACCGTATTGTGAGAATTTTGGAACTTAAGAATTTGCGTGGCTTCTAGTTCCTAAATTTTATATACTTAATATCGAAGATATTTTGTAAAAATTCACTTTTGTTCGAACCACCTCATGAAACTTGTTGGTAGGTAGATAAAGGGGGGCGGCAGAACATCCTTGGCCCCGGGCGCCCGAAGTTGTAGCTACGCCACTGTTAGTGGATGTCCTTTAAGATTAAAAAAAAAATTAAATACCATCTGCTGGATATCCAGTGAGCTTTCTGTATGAAGAACATTTTAATAACGAACTGTTTATTTGTATACTCAGTATGTATAATTCGCCATCTGACTTCTTCGACTAGTTAAAAATGGGGGATGTTTTCTGTTTCGAATATCACTACCTGATTTGCTGCTGTTTCGTGTAATGTATTTGTGTAAATACAATCAATTGAAATCAATACGGCAATTTTGCGGGGAAGACACAAATTGCCGGAAGTAAATTTGTTGAAATGGCGTGGGAAGTAATTTGGCAATATAAGGTGATAAAGTCAAGACACGTTGACACGTATTGAGTCAGGTGGGTGTGAAAGAGTAGGAGTATTTAAATGGAAGTCCTGCACTCAATCTGAGGTAGATTATGTTGAACGTGTTTGGAATATATAATAATAATTGTTTAAAAAGTAATTTTTTAAGCAAATTAAAATTGGTACGATTCGAAAGTATTTAAAAAGGTCTATTTGGGTTAATATAAATTGCATTAAATGGTTAGGTCTGTTTATGATTATTTATTTACTTACACATGCTGGGGTTCTAAAACTGTTTTTCTAAACCGCGCTGTAGTGTCGAAGCGTTTGTGTCAAATTTCAAACACGCTTTTCAAGAAACGGAATTTTTTAAGTCGGGCGAGGATGGTACTAGGAGTGTATTGCATATTATTCACTTCAAATTTCAACCGTAACTTCACAGAAATATTATTTCGTAAAGTATATAACTGTTTCATTATTGTTACTTAAAAAATATATTTTTTTATAAACTATTTACGGTAAATTTTTCAAATATTTAACATTTTCTTTATAGGCTTACCGTTGTACGAGAAATTGATTTCCAGCAAGTCTTGTGTACTATATTAACATCGCGTAAAAGAACAGAAATATATACTACATACAGAAATTCATAGGGTCTAATCAGTGAATCCGTTTCGATAGAAAAACTTGCCGAATCCATCGAAATAAATTACGATGAATTATTGAAACCGCGTAAAAAATAAAATTGCTCTAATATCGAGATCAATGCAATCGTAAAATCGAGAATTTTTGTTGAAATTGATTCGTTGATTAATTTAAAGTACACATTTAAGAGAAAATGGGAAATGGAAAAGGTACGAAAAATTCACACGTTTTTACTATCGGTTCATTTACAGGTCAGTACAGTAACTTTAAGTCCGCTGAAAAAGAAGGTCAGCAGAGTACATACATACATCTTTTAAAGGAGTAAAAGACATTAAAAATTTTGGTAGGACCCAAATCTCAGATGAAATTCCTGTTAAAAGTACCAGTAATAAGAGATCAATTTATAGCATTCATTCCAGCCCAAATACAAAATTAATCATTATATTTAATGCCTGACCAAGCAATGGAAACTAATGAAGATACTGATGTTTCCCCTACACACCTTATTCTTTCCGAATCGATGTTGATAAAACGGTTTACTTACGGTAACGCGGGTTAACTACGGTATCACTGAGTGCATGAAAATTTTCAATCGGAAATTCTTTCCGTAGTGAATTCGATTTCGATGCGGAATGAGTGATTCGACCCATAGTACATATTTTTAAATCCTGAATCCTGAAAGAGGGAAATTCTAAACTGAAGTGAGGTGTTTTTTGAGGGCTCTAAAGTGTCGCAGCCCCTTTGATGGAAAAAATTATGAAAGTATTTTAAATTTCTACATTTTTCTGCTTATTTGTGTAATATTCTACTTAACTTTTACTGAGTGGGCTAACTTTTAATTAAGCTGATGCTGCGGACCTAAATAAATAATGCAGTTTTTAAGCAATATATTTCACAATCTTATCTTTAAAGTTATAAAAGCTAACTGGAAAAGAATAAATCTGTAACGAATGCAACTTTTAACACTTTCCGCAATTTTATAGGAACGGGAAGTGTGAAATGTTCCGCTATATGCGCAAATGCAGAGCTGGCGAGTGTGCAATGCGGAATTATAAAATAAAATAAAGAAAAAGGAATGTTATTCAGCGTTTTTTAACAGAAATTTATTTCATTCAACAGTTTTTGGCTTATCAACATACGCCATCGCCCTTTGCCATTATCACCAACTTTTACCAACTCCTCCAATTGCACGCCGTTATGTACAGTGGTGTGAAAGTGCCCCTGTATGTGCGCACACAAATAGCCATCAAATGGACATTACGCTCTACAAGCCCACAAGGTGCTTAGCAATGCATAGCGGTTGGGGAGGCGGCACATAGGTTGGAGGGTGCCATAATCTTATGGTTTTATCGCCACTTGTTTGAACTTTTGTTGTCCGACAAGATGTCTTTATTAAAATATAAAAAAGACGAAGTAAAGAAAATGCCAACAAATCGCTGCCGTCCTCTTTTTTCTTGCCATTTATTTGGTGGAGATTTTCACCCAAAAGCGGACAGATTTTTTGCTTTGATTATATTAAACAGTTGCAGTTTGAAGTAGTCTAGTCTGTGTAAACCCGACGTCTTCGTCATCTTATCATCATCTTCAACATAATTAAATAAAGCGTTGAAATTAAAAAAGGAAGTCCTGCGCCGGAAGCCAGACGTTATTTTCTACTTTAACGGCATGTTTTGAGCTGATGAAATTCCAATGATTGTGCTGGCGTTTTTTACTTCAGCAGAAGAAAAAGTTAATTTTTGGCCTCACTTGTCAGCGCATTATGTGAACATTGCCGGTAGTTGGCGTGCTAGGCGTGAAAGTGGCAAAATTTGCACAAAATTAGGTAAATGCTATTAAAATATGTTACTAAAAAATTGTATGTGTCTGTTTATACGGATTCGAATACTTATATAAGGATGCAATTTTCAGTGATAGTCATGACCAGTTTTATTCTCATACGGCCTAAAAGATTGCCGAGGTCATTACAGCACGACAATTTTGTCACCACCTCATAATTTGGCGTCAGTTCGAAACACTTTATTTCAACCGTGATCCAAGGAACCATGAGCGATCTGTATTGAGTGTAGGCTTGGAACTGCAACTATGTACCTGTCCAGTAGAAAGTAATGCAAATTGAAGTTGCTGATGCAATTGTGAAGCTGTTCCAAGTTATGCTTTGACAAATTTGGAGCACTGCTGTCGTGATTGCCATCTCGAACCAAAATTTCTATATTCTTTTATTTACGGAATAATCGGAACACCTTTGCTATTTATATATAAAACTTTAGGAACTTGTTCTAGCTGACTTTACTATCAAGAAATAAGTCACGCGTCCTTGAAACTGGTTTGAAGGATCTGTTCGCGATTTCGCAGAATTCCAGTTTCTTTACATTCCCTATCACTAGTATACTCAGGATAGGAACCTATACCAAATGCCATTGTGAACGTATGTAAATAATTTTCAAAGCTTTTCTTCCTTACCTGTTTTCAATTTCGATACCAATTAAACGTTTTTTTGAACTTGGTGTGACTGATACCAGAGTCGAATAATCACAATGCTTGCTGTTTTTGAATGACTTGATTGATTTAATTAACAATTTTTTTCGTCTGAGAAGTACTTATTAGTAGCCGTGTGACATTGCTGGCAAAAGAGCGAAGGCACGGCTCACTGTAATGCTCTTATATGTAGTATGCTAGCCCGATGGTGGTTTATTAAGTATTTGTGAGGCTGTTGTATTCGCTGTCACTCATCTTCTCAAGATGTTCAAAATAATTCTTGGCGAAGGCATTCACTGCATAACAAACATAAATGTATGTACGTATATGCAACTTTCTTGTTTATGTAACCTTCAATATCTCGGCCTTTTCTACTTTTTAATTAAAACGTTGAAATCGCTAATTATTTGCTTCGCGGTGTGGCATCAGATTGCAATGGAAGCGCTTTGTGTGTTTTCATAATGTCGCGCTCAAGTATTTGCATTATTAGATTATTTAATTTCTGTCACCGCATTTTCACCCATTTTTTACACATTTTTATTGAAGATTGTCTATGGCTTGAGCGTTTAATGCTTAACTTAATGGTTTGGACCGGCGCTCGACATCTTCCATCTTTTGTCAATGTTTCGCTTCCGTTTGCATTCGCACTGTTATTTCTGCCATTCAAACGATTTTTTCTTTGCTTTCACTGACGGACATTGACACTTTACGTGCGAGATTGGTGGGAGAATTTTTTATTGCGTTCACGAGATTTGACACACTTTGGTCAATTGAATTTGTTTGTCGGCTCTTCCTGGCGGGTGGTTAACATCAAAAGATTAAAACAGTCAATGATTTTTTCTTTACTTAGTATTTTATATATTTATTGAAGCGCAAAAAAGGTTGAGCAGACTATTTTCACAACATGAGTAATTTCAAATATTTGCTTTAAATTTCATTTAATTACAATTCGTGTTTGGCCCGACACCTTAGACTAAAGGTCATTTTCTCAATGTCTGATGAGCAGCCATTTGTCTCAAAGTTCTGGTTAACTTAACCAAGACTCCTTCTTGCGGTAAAAAAACCTTTTTTAACCGCAACTTCACTGGCAGTTGGCATTAACATTGAGAAAACGCGATGAAGTAAATATTAAATATATATTTTTTTAAGTTAAATAATTAAACTAAATCTTAATAGAATCCACGAATTCTCACAACTTCTCGTGTCTTAAAAGCTTAACTGCTGCTTTTACGCTACTAAAAACTGGGTATATAATACCATTTTTGAGGAATATTTCTCAAATTACATACATTTAAAAGTTCAGTATTGTGTTCTTTATGATTTCAGCGCACTCGCGTGTCTGTTCCTCAGTAATTACCAGTGGAGGTGCGAAGCGAATGATGTCGCCATGTGTAGGTTTGGCAAGTAGACCGTTATCACGTAATTTCAGGCATATGTCCCAAGCATCGTATTCTGATAAGTAATAAGTAATAAATATTTGTGTTACAGTAAGAAATTCAAATATTTTAAAATACTCACTTTTATTGACAACTATAGCATTGAGCAGACCTTTGCCGCGCACGATGCTCACAACATCTTTCGGCAAAGTGCTGAGTTCGCTGCGTAGTAAATTTCCCATTTTTTCTGCGTTCTCCGCCAGACGTTCCTCCAACAACACTTCTAATGCGCTAAGCGCCACTTTACAACCCAAAGGATTGCCACCATATGTAGAGCCATGGCGACCCGGTTGTATGCACTCCATAACTGGATCGTCAGCCAAAACAGCGGAGACGGGATATAGACCACCAGAAAGTGCTTTACCCAAAATCAAGATATCGGGCTTAACTTCTTCATAATCGACGGCTAGCAATCGTCCAGTACGCGCCAGACCGGTTTGCACTTCATCCGCGATCCACAGTACATTATATTTTGTGCAAAGCTCCCGAACTTTCTTTAAATACCCAACATCGGGTACCACCACACCGGCTTCACCTTGAATGGGCTCAACCATGAATGCACAAACATTGGGATCTTGTAGAGCTTTCTGAAAAGTTAATAACATTAAATATTCGTAACTATAAACGAGAAATATTAGAAGCCACCTCTAAAGATTCTGAGTTGTTATATTTGACGATTTCGAAACCCGGCATATAAGGACCAAAATTTTCATAACTCAGAGGATCAGTTGATGCTGAAATAGCAGATAAAGTGCGTCCCCAGAAATTATTCTCGGCAAATAGAATCTAAAAGTTTAATATACATACATATTTTATAAGTTCTTTTGAAATTTAATTATGCGTTTCTAATAAAAACCTTAGCTTGGTTGTCTGGCACTTGTTTCTTCATGTATGCCCAAGCACGTGCGATTTTACAAGCGGTTTCTCCACCTTCCACGCCCGTGTTCATTGGCAAAACTTTGTCATAATTGAAGAGTCTTGTTATATATTCTTCATATTCGCCAAGCACATCGGAGTAGAAGGCTCTGAAAATAGATAAACAATTATATAGCAATTAATAAAAATATTTAATTTTGATGGATTTTATACAAATTTCCAAATACTTTAGATAAAAGAGAAAGTAAGGAAATTGTATGAAACATTTTGAGGTACGAAATATTCGAAAATTATCTACCAGGGTTCTCGGTGGTTACGTATACAACTTAGTTATTGGACAGATAACATTATTCCAGAATCATAGACGTATGTATAAGATTCAAAGACAAAATCTTTTATCAGATCGTGTCACAAGCAAAAAATCTTTCTTCTTGTCGTAATGTAATCTTAACTAACATACCGATAATCATTTATTTCATTACATTTTTCTGAAGTTGTTGTTCTCAAAGTCAAGCTATCTTTCCTATTTTTGTTTGCAATGGAAAACAAATATATCCAGTCAGTTGAGTTCTGGTTAAAAATATTAAAAAAAAAATATTAAAAGTCTTTACAGAAAGAAGTAGTCTTGGTTAAGTAACCAGAACTTAACTGACAGATGGCTAAGCAGACTGTGAGAAAACGCGTCTAAATTAGTTAAGGTTATTGACATCATATATTGTCACACACGATGGGTGTTGCGTTTACGGAATATCGATTCAAAGGGCGATCTAGTACTGATCAAACGCAACAAGAACAAGTTTCTATGACGATTTGAGAGTTATGTATGGTAGATGCACAAAACATCGTTGTTTTTTTAATGTGTACATATATCACTAAAATTTCGATGCATAGTGACAACTCCATGTTGCTATCAGTAGATTGTCATTTTGGTGGCTTGAAAGATCACTTTTCATTTCTACAAAAAAAATTGGAGCGGAAATCCGTACGTTATTTCCGACGCATGGTCCTAGTGCCTAGTGAATTCATATTTTATATGTTGCGTAAATTTCAATTTGACAAAATGGGATTAAAAATTGAAACATAATATAAGAACACTAGCTTCGCCCCGCGATGTTACTCGCGGTTTATTAGGGAAAATAAATTGAATACGAGTATTAACAGTAAAAAAATGACTATTCACATTTTTAAGCATTAAATTTGAGCATCGGAAAGATCAATTTACAAAATTTGATGTCTGACAGAACGGGAGAGTTGGTAAGAAATTATTTTGCTGCAGTTGATTCCAGTAATCAACATTGCGGGATTTATTGTGTTTAAGAAAAACCCACACTGTCCTTGGGAGAAGCAAGGGTTGCACAGGTGAGTGGTGGTTACTTTTAGAGTTTGTCATTGACTTTTATTTATTGTGGTAAACAAAGCCACTTTTATAGGAAATTGCAGGCGTTTGAACTGGAACGGTAACTTTGTGGGCATTATATGGATTCTGGTATTAATACTGTCTCTTTTTTGATCATCCATTGTTACTGGTGGCCTGAACGATGTGCCGTCTCAGCTCTATGATACAAAACCTGTATCATAGTCTGGGGCGTCCAGGTTATACATCAGTATGACAAGCACACCAACTTTGAGTTTTAACTTTTGGGGGGGTGGCGCTCACAAGTCGAGGGATCTTAGGAACTCTACAGGGTATATAGTTTTCTGATGACATTGCATGTGTGAATGCAGTTAGAAAAAAATAGAGAAATTATGAAAGTTAATGCTATTGCAGAAGCCGAAGGGGTGAACACGGATTATTCAGATAGTTCTGATATCATAATAAGTTAGTCCAAAAAAGTTGGAAGAAAAATATAAACAATGTGTTGAAAATGCCAGATGAGCTATATACATATATATATATATATTGGAAGGCTACCAGAAAGTCCGTTAGAAAATTGGAATGATTTACAAACACAATTTCTTAAATTACTTAAAGTAGCTTTCAAATAATTAACAACTGTTGCTATATCAATTCCATCCGAACGTTTATTTTTGAAAGTTAGTCAGACAGTGTAAACTCGGCTATAACTGCGTAAGCGATGTCTATGCCAATAAAGAAGTTCTTCATACATTTCATGCTTTTCTTGAGGCACAGATGTCGGAAGCTTACGTAGCGCACTGCGCATCGATGAATGTGCCGCACGATTTAAGAGCGGAAGGGGGGATAAAAAATTCAATATCTTTGGAATGGCAGGAATGAACAAAAATTGTTTTGCAGATTATTAAAGGTGAATGTTTTCCGCGTTGTGTAACATACTTTTCTGTTTTTTTTTAGCGTGAAGAACACCTGAAACATTTCAATTGTTTAACAAAAAATTATGTAAAATATTACTATTTAAACAAGTGGACTCTGAAAAAATATCTAAAATATCTTTTCACATTTTTCTTTGACTTCACATTATGAGAAAATAATTATACAATTTTTTCAATATCTAAATTTCAACCCTCAATAACTTTAACAAAAAAATGAATTTTGACGAATTTTGATATCACAGGGTATGCGTCTGGTCCGTCGCCTTATGAACTGTTAATTTTCAAATCGGTGATTCAGAAATCAGACAGTGAGCAAAAAAAAATTTGAATTTAACCTAAAATTAAATTTTTGCAAAGCCTAGGAAAAGAATATTGGGATTTATAAAAACATGTATTTATGTAGATGTACTTTGTAATAGATTATTTTTATTAACTTAAAGTACTGAATACCATAATTTCTAGATCTTTTAATAAAAACTGTTAAAATGCAAGTTTCTCTAATGATATTCTTCACACACTTACATGAGTATATTTCGTAAACATATTCAAATAAACAAATGAAATTTAATTCGCGGTTTTAATATTTTTAAACCAATTTATTATTACTTCCGGTAAAAGTGGTACTTTTGATGCATCGCATAACATCGATGTCAAGTTTCAATGTTTCTTATCAATATTACGGTGCGTTATAGGATCAAACGGACGACGAAATAAAAGTAAGACCATATTTTTAGTAAAAATCGAAATGTTTATTCGAGTTATTGTAAGTTAATATACACGTTATCTCCTAGCAAGAGTGATAGTATTTTTTAACTACAAGCGTATTAAGGTAATAACTAAAAAATTCCTCTTTATAAATATTGAATATTTTAATTTGAACTGGTTCGAACCGCTATTTCTATAAAAATTACTAAAAATTTATGTTTATTCTTACTGATAATATTGGTAAGCAGAAATGTACTTCCGAACAATTCTAACATATAACTGAATCTAATTGATCATCAATTTAATCAATCTATAAACAAACACATCATGATTATTACAATCATAGTCATAGATCGTGTGTTTAAATTGAATAGAAACAAATGGGTGGGTAAAAATAGTTTTCGGATCGCGATTCTCTGTGAAAAAATTAATGTTACGAATGGAAGATAAGAGCGCTTCTAATCTTTGTTATGGCGGCACTTCTGTTCGATTACAATTGCAAGGGGTATCAAAACCATGTCAAAGATTGATTGTAGAGAGCTGTTTGGACTGGCAAACTCAGACAACTCAGTTAGTAAGTATACACATTTTATTATTTCCTTTCCTGAATTACTCGAAAACTTTGGTGTCAATGTTTTGAAATGTTAGAATTCTGCAATTAATAGTACCAATGAAAGGCAGTGGTCAATATAGTGCTTGGTATTCATTACGTCAAATTGAGTGACAATCAAATTGAAACAAATGACGTTTGTTATTTAATTTCTATAGACTGCCTATAGCTCTATAGGCCTATATAATATTGTACATACATATATGCTTCCAAGTCTCGTTATTTTAATGTTTATGACGCTCCGTTTTTGTATTACAAGGTCTCTTTTATTGTGTAAGCTTGCATCTATATTTTTCAGTTGTAAGCTTTGAGATATCGTTCATTCAGTAGCCATTCTCCGAAAAAGCGTTCAAAACAGTAAAGTATGCGATGCGTTGTAGAACTACATATATGTATGTATACTATATGTAAGTATATAACTTATACACTGACCGACATATTCGGCATAAGGTTGGTTAGAAAAACGAAAATCATTATATGTACATACATGCATACTATGTAGTAAATGGGAGTTGGGATAGTATCGACCCGATTTTATCTATTAACTATTATCATGCCACATATTTAAAAAATTTTGCCTGTGTTTCATTAAGGTGCCTCAGATAACTCAAGCATAAGCCGATATATGCAGTATAGAGTAACCCAGAAGTTCGAAACTCTTTATATCAAGTATATGGGGGCTTAGGGAAGTATTGATCCGATTCAATTTAATTTTGATACACTGAATTACTATTGTAAGAAAAGGATTCTCTCTGAATTTCGATTGTATATCCCATACATAGATCGTTATTTTCGGTCAAAAGTCAACTACATATGCAAATATTCGGTAACTAAAGTCTTGAACAGTTTTGGTTGGATTTGGAAAATTTTTCGTCATAAGGTGACATATTTTATAGGAATTATTACTATTATTGTTATATGTGAAAAGTAGGCCTGGTTGTAGTCCGATTTCGCTCATTTTTGCACTGTATGTTAGGTATGTGAGTTCACGAGATATGTGATTTCACCAAAAAGTTGGCGATGTTACGCGCATCATCTAATTTTTACCCCGGCTCCCATAAAAGTTTATTATACCATCTCGAAGGTAAAAAATCTCTGGCGTATTTAGTTATAGGTTTATCGCGATTTTTAACAATCCTATCATGTCGATAGGCGTTTTCATATATGTACATATATATTGGCAAACTTAGTTATTGTAGATTTAGTGGTTTGATAAGCTGGGCGATTGGGGTAATGCTTGAAAGTTCTACGAAAAGATGCATCGACTAACATAAGGTTTCAAGACTGCAGCATACTCTTGTAGAACCCCCCAGAGTTGATATAGTGACTGATGCCCAGAGCATACTAGAATAATAAAGGGAACACTTCACCCGCCCGCTGAATGACAGTGAAAGTATAACGTCAGGAGAAGGTGAACCCGATTCCTTAATCGATGACAATGGAGCAGACGTTCCATTACCTGACCACGAAGAAGTTCGAATAGCAATTACCCGTCTGAAGAACAACAAAGAGGCGGTGGCCGATGTATAGCCCGTCGAGCGGCGAAGAACTCATAAGAGGCATGCATCAGCTTCTTTGTAGAATATGGTCGGACGAAAGCATGCTCAACGATTGGAACTTAAGTGTGCTCTGCCCAATCCGCAAAAAGTCAGACCCCACAATTGAGCATGGACTCGACCACCTTCGTGCACAGACCCCCGCTAATATTTTTCCAGAAATTTTCAGCCTTCTGCCATGAATCGTTAAGATTCGACACTCACCTGGCGTATCAGAAATCGTACGCTCACTCTTGTTCGATTGTCTTACACTTCTAGCCTCCTACATAAACCTTGTTAAAGGATGTCAACAAGTGGAATGGCATCTATTTGTCCGGCAACCCTGACCCAATTTTTCATGCACGCCAAATTTAATCTGGCAATTTCCGGTAATTGCGCTATTACTAACTGGCACCTTATTAGTATTGTTATAGTAGTATAGTACTTAGTAAACTTATATTTTTTATTCAAAAGTTTATTTTAACAAAGAAAGAACAAAATTTAATATATTTGGAATTTAATCTGACCAAATAGTTGACATACCGTAATTTTATGTCTACTAATAACGGTACACGAACGATGGAAAAGCGAAGTTTTTAAGTTACTATAATTTTCCCTTAGTATAATCACCATACGAAAATGTGTAAAACAAACTTAACTTTTACGTGTCCAAATCTATAGCCTCAGTTGTCACTTCTGACAGCAATAAACAAATATTTACTCACCTGGAAGTTAGCGCTAGCTTCTTGGCTTGCTCTGTCAGAGTATTTACAATTTTTGGATGACAATGACCTTGATTGACAGCCGAATAGGCACTTAAAAAGTCGAAATATCGTTTACCCTCCACATCCCAGACAAAAATACCCTCGCCACGTGTCAACGCCACCGGTAGTGGGTGATAATTGTGTGCGCCGTACTTATTTTCTCGGTCGAACACTTGTTGTGATGTCACTTTTTGAGCGGATTGTTGGAGCTTTTGTTGTTGAGCGCTCATGTAGCGCACTGCCACGTTCATGGATAATTTTGAGAACATATTGGATTCAAATTAAAGTTCTGTAAAATTGAAAAAAAAAGTATTTATATCGTATTTGACACTAATTACTTCGGTGTTTAAAAACAACAATTGCATTTGATGAAAGTTGTAAATGAAATATTTCTTACCCACTTTTAATAAAAGAAGAAAGTACCTTAAATTTCGTAAGTATCTGCGTATACTTTATTTTGTTTTAGATTTCGGTGTAGTTTTCAGCTTTCCGATTATCGTACTTTGCGCCAGCGCCTCCACCATATGACTGAAACTGATCAGCATTCGAACGATCGCATATCTCTCCACTGGACTGTGCTTTTTGTCTCAATTTGGCGCTCTCTTTTGTATTGTTCTATTGTTTGTGTCTGTCATTTATGCTTTTTGTTTATTTCGCATGCTTTATGGCAACTGATAATATAAATTGTTTGACATTGGCATATTGCCGGGCCTCTTTTTTCTTTCGTCCTACCGCCCAAATATCACAACCTTTTGATTTGCTGTTATTCAAGCACTTTCTTATAGCCAATTCACATATAACTTCTGCTTCACTTCGCGTCAGACATAAGATTTAACAAAAAATTGGATGTATGTAGCTTTGGTATGAGTACGTTCACATAAAAAGTGTTCGACGCGAAGCCAAGCAAACCCAATTTTTTTAAAGAAAAGCACTGCAAGCGAAGCGTTCATTGTGTGTTTGTTTTCTGCTTTTCGTTCTTTCAGTATGAACTCTCACGCAAAGCGAGGAAAGTTGTATGTGAATGGGACTTTCTTCTCTTTCCGCTGCTATGTGGCATATGTTTTTTTTTAAATATTCGTTTATCTGTAAGCAAAAATCTAATTAATAACAACAATTCTGCTAAAAATAGAAAGTCCAAGACCCATTGAGAGCATTTCTAATTTATGCGCCTTAGTTGCTGCAAATTTTTGTTATCAATTAAAGTTGTTGATTTTGAAATCAACTTGTGAAAACTTTCCATTGACCGAACGAAAATCATCAGTTGTGTTTATATTATATGTATATACGATTAAATATGTACATACATAGAATCCGATGAGTGAATGTTATCACAAGTTAAGGCGTACAACACTGCATATTGTTATTAAAAATTAGTTTCTTTCATACATACATATATATATATATAATTTTTAAGTTTTGATTGATACTTATATAATTAGGCAGTATTTATTTAATCTGAAAGTTTTTTAATCTATCAAATTTACTTTTTTCTTTCACCTAACCATTGTTTGTTGGTTCACCTAAATTTAATCGAGTTAGATATAAAGTTGGGAGGATGGAGTCATGTGTAGAAGTTCACGCAAGTGAGGAAAGTTCTCTGATCGGGTTTGGGACCTGCCACGTAAAAAGCACCCCCAATGAAAAGTAGCAACCAGCCTCGGATGAGAGACCCCCCTTTTGATGACGACCATGGCAAACGAAATAAGGACTACGAATTGAGGTCATGCACCTGGAATGTCCGGTCCCTTAATTGGGGAGGTGCCACTGCCCAGCTGGTTGATGTCCTCACGAAAATAAAGGCTAACATCACCGCCGTACAAGAAATGCGATGGACGGGACAAGGATAGATACGAGTAGGTCCTTGTAGCATTTACTACAGCGGCCATATAAAGGAGCGCAAGTTTGGTGTGGGATTCGTGGTGGGAGAGAAACTCCGTCGCTGTGTACTATCATTCACTGCGGTGAATGAACGTCTAGCCACAATCCGCATCAAAGCGAGGTTCTTCAACATATCGCTGATTTGCGCCCCGACGGAAGAGAAGGACGATGTAACCAAAGATGCCTTTTATGAATGCTTGGAGCGCACTTATGAGGGCTGCCCTCGCCACGATGTCAAAATCGTGCTTAGCTTCTTTAACGCCGGGGTGGGTAAAGAAGGTATCTTTGGCACTACGGTCGATAAATTCAGCCTCCACGAAGAAACATCCCCAAATGGGTTGAGGCTGATCGACTTCGCCGGGGCCCGAAATATTATTATCTGTAGTATTAGATTTCAGCATAAGAAGATTCATCAAGCTACCTAGCTGTCTCCGGATCGAAAATCCACCAATCAGATCGATCATGTTGTGATAGACGGAAGACACGTCTCCAGTGTTCTAGACGTGCGTACGCTCCGAGGTCCTAACATCGACTCGGACCACTATCTTGTTGCAGCCAAGATTCGCACCCGCCTCTGTGCAGCAAAAAGCGCGCGTCAACAAACACAAGGAAGGTTCGACCTCGAGAAACTACAATCACAACAGACAGTAGAACTATTCGCTACTCGGCTTGCACTCCTGCTCTCTGAGAGCACTCGTCAACAACTCGGTAAAAGAGTACTGTGGGACGGCATTTCAAACTCCTTACGTACAGCTGCAACCGAAACCATTGGTTTCAAACAAACAGTCGTCGCACTCGCGACTTGGCTCTCACGTCACTGTTGTCAGTCATAAGTTTGAAGTTGTAGATAATTTCGTCTATCTTGGAACCAGCGTAAACACCACCAACAATGTCAGCCTGGAAATCCAACGCAGGATAACTCTTGCCAACAGCTGCTACTTCGGACTGAGTAGGCAATTGAGAAGCAAAGTCCTCTCTCGACGAACGAAAACCAAACGACGCACATAGGAGCATTTACCCTCAAAAACAGGACAAAAGTGAAAATAACAAACTTCAGCGATGGTACTCAAAATTGATTTTTTTGGTACCTAAATAACCGGTCTACAATGAACCGATTAAATGAATGACCTTCAGGCAGCTATATTGCCACACAAGTTGTCGAATCCTAGACTTCGTTCAGAACGCACATGATTATTCGCGAAACTCTCCATTGTTCTTGAGATTGCAAGTGGTTTTTTTAATGCGTGAACGGAATTCTTGGAAATATTTTTTATGGATGTGGTCCTGGTATGTATTTAATATTAATAATATAAAAAGGAGAGGATGGAGTCATGTGTAGATACTTCGGACTGAGTAGGCAATTGAGAAGCAAAGTCCTCTCTCGACGAACGAAAACCAAACTCTATAAGTCACTCATAATTCCCGTCCTGCTATATGGTGCAGATGCTTGGACGATGACAACAAATGATGAGTCGACGTTGCGAGTTTTCGAGAGAAAAGTTCTGCGAAAGATTTATGGTCTTTTGCGCGTTAGCCACCGCGAATACCGCATTCGATGGAACGAGCTATGACTTTTTTTCTTAGTAAACTACAGGATTTCTACTTAACATATCAGTTTAAACAGTTTCCCCGCCTTTCCCCCTCTGTAAAAAAAATGCGTTGAAAGGAGTTGATCTAAAAACCTTCGCGAGCAGATACCTGTTCAGAAGCTTACTTACGCAGCTAGCGTTAGTCAAAGGATGTCAGGTAATGCTGCTGCGTCTAAACTTATAATACATGTAACTTCTACACCTACAAGAGCCAAAAAATACAAAAAAATAATAGAACCTCAGAAGCCAGAAATAAAAAAGTACACACCTGCTGAAGACTTACAAATCTTTGTTGAAGGTGATTTTACAAGAAAACACTAGGAGTTATTACACGAATCAAACAATGATATTTTTCCTTGTTATACGCTTATTAGAGAAGCAAAGAAAAGCTGTTATCCAAAACAAGATTCAATACGAGTTACAGAGAGATGTGCTGAAGTCGTGCTCCAAGATTTACTCGACCATACTACAATAAGGCTATGTCTTTAAACTGAGGACGTTCTTCAAAACTGCACGGTAGCTGAATTAGAGAATCTTGAACTTATTTATGGGGTTGCGATGGTTCACATCAAGTTGTATATCAACAAAAATACTCGCTCTTTAGCTCTCCTGACGATGGCGACTCCAACATATTTCAGAGTTCATTGGTTCCCTTGAGGTTGCAGTCACATATAGGTGACACCAAAAAAGTTCTGTGGCAAAATCCTACACCTTCATCTATTCCTTTCTGCCGACCAATTCGAATTCGATTTCTGTATGAAACTGTCAATGTCACAAAAGAAGAGATATTATACGTAGAGAATCAGGCAAAACGATTGCTGGTGATCAAAATACCCAATCCAATACGAGATATTTTCGTGCGACATAGATTCCTTCCAAAAATGGTTGACGCAAAAGTTTGCAATGCGGCTACCGATACCACTTTTACCATGAGATGTTACATATGTAGGAAAACGTCGAAAAGTTTCAATAACTTTGAAAGTACTAACGAGGAAGATCCCGAGTCATTAAAATTTGGTTTATCAATTATGCACGCTAGAATCCATTAATTTGAAACCATATTACACCTTGCTTATAAACTTCCTTTGAAGAAATGGCAAGTCCGAACCACAGAAGAGAAAAAACTTGGGAAAGAAAATAAGGAAAGAATCCAAAAAGCATACAGGGAAAGGACTGGACTATTAATAGACTTGCCAAAAGCTGGTTTCGGAAATTCTAATTCGGGTAACACATCTCGAAGATTCTTCAGCGATCCAGATTTAGCTGCTGAAATTACAGGAATAAAAAACGATTTCATAATCAAACTTAAGGTCATTCTAGAAGCAATGTCATCTGGCCATAAAATGGATGTAATGAAATTTCAAATATTTTGCAAAGATACAGCAAAAATGTACGTGGAGAATTACTCCTGGCATCCAATGACGCCCACTCTTCATAAAATACATGCACATGGCCCAACAATCATAAAATACGCTTCTTACCTATCGGTCAGCTATCAGAAGAGCCAGCGGAGGCTCGAAACAAGCATTACCGTCTATATCGACAAGACTTTGCACGACAATTTTCACGGGTTCAGTGCAACCAAGATGTTTTAAACAGGCTTCTTCTCACATCTGATCCATTTTTAAGTTGCCAGCGAAAACGTCAACGAAGCAAAAGCCAACCCTTCTTGAGTGAAACTATAAAGCTCTTCGAGTCACAGGAACCAGAGGTCCACGTCGACACTGAAACAGGGTTGCCTGAACATTCTGATGAATCAGAAGAGGCTTTGTAACAACACACACGGAGGAATTATTATTTTTTTATTATATCCGTAATTTTATTTTATCATTTTATTTTAATATATACATATATTCAATACTAGCTGACCCGGCGAAGCTCGTACCGCCTAATACTTAATGAATGTCGTGTTACCTTTTAGTTGAACTAATTTAGGCTTTGATGAACGTAATACAATGATACAAAATAATTTTAATATAGATAGAAATATGAAAGTATTTTATTATGATGAATGATGATGAATACAACAGAAGAAATAATAATAATAAAGTACTTCAAACACATGTCAGAAAAAAATATTGAAAACTATGTTGTGTAGATTGGGATACACTCGGATTAATTCATTTTGCACTTTGTGGTAAACGATATTCTTTGTTTTTTGAACAGGCGCAAGAACAAATAAAGCGGATGGTTTGCCGACACGTGAGCATGCCACGTACAATTGACCATGAGAAAAACATGCATTTTCTAGATTGAGGCCACAAAGAGTCAAGGATTGGCCCTGTGATTTGTTGATCGTCATGGCGAAAGCAAGACGAATCGGGGATTGAATTCGTTTAAACTCAAAGGGAATATCCGTTGGGATCGTCGGAATCCTTGGAGTAAGAACTTCCTCATCTTTAAATTTTTCTTTAAGTATCGACGCGTGAATCACATTGCTCATCAGTTTTTTTATTACCAAACGCGTTCCGTTGCACAGTTTTGATTGGTTTACATTTCTAAACATGATAACTACCGAGCCAACCTTCAGTTGTAAATTGTGCGGTGGTAAACCAGGCACTTCGAAGGAGTTTAAAAATTCAGTTGGATAATTAGTGGCTTCTTCTTCGTTGGTTACACAGTCGATAGATTTGAATGAATACAGAGTACCTACGATTTGATTTTGAATTATAAAATTGAGATCATCTGCATCTTTATTTTTACTGGCCAAAATTTCTCGCTCACTTAACCATTTAGTATTTTTTTGGTTAGCAACGACATCTTGTTGATAAGCTCGTCCTTTGATGAGACGAAATTGCAAAAATTTGAAGGAAATGAAATCAAACCGCCCGATTCGTCAACAGGAACACGGCCATTACCGATAGTCAGCAATTGTTTCGAGAAATCGTCAGCAGCTAGATCGTTCAACAATGCAACTCTCATATTTACAGGCAGTTGAAGTTTCTTTACATATCGCAACAGATTTGATGCTTTGAGGTAAGCGTTTATTTCGTCGGCAGCAGTAGATCCTGGAATGACTGGTAGTGTTTGTCGGTAATCTCCAGATAACAAAATCATTGCACCACCAAAATATCTCGAGTCATTGGGCAGATCTTTTAATGTTCGGTCTAGTGCTTCCAATGCGCGTTTGTGCGCTATTGTGCATTCGTCCCATATGATTATTTTTGATTCTACTAAAACTTTAGCCATTGCGGAGTGTTTCGAAATGTTACATGTCGGCTGTTCAGTAGTTTGAAGGTTTAATGGCGATTTTAACGCTGAGCGAGCCGTACGGCATCCATCTAACAATGTGGCCGCTATTCCAGAAGAAGCAATTGCTACCGCAATTTCGGATCTCGCATGTACAGTGGCCAAAATTAATGACATGAGGAACGTCTTCCCAGTTCCACCGGGGGCATCTAAAAAAAATAAGCCACCGTTGCCATCATCAATTGCATTAATCAGTGTATCATAGACTTCCTTCTGCTTAGGATTCAATAGCGGTACATTCGATTGAACTGATTGGATTAGTTCATGTGGATCATATTCACGTTCACGTTCTATTTATGTATTAAATGCGCCATTCATTCCGCGATCTGGCGCTGGCATTCCTAACCTAACTAACAAACTACCGCACATGAGGTAATACATATTTTCGATCAAGAGCAAAGTCTGGTTATGCATTTCCTCATTCACCTCAAGATCGGAGCTGACAGGAATTCGATGTAAAATATCTTCCGACATGTTATCTTTGTATTTGTTCCATAGATCACGTGGGTTTGATGGGAAGCATGTCGAAATGATGATAGCAAATAATGTGCGTATCTGACTTGGAGATGCAGAAATAATTGCTTCAGCGATTGTCGTGTCCCAATGAGTATCGTTTTCAAGCAAATTCAGCTCTTGACATGCTGCACGAAATGTGGGGCATACTATACCATTAACAGCTCGTAGTGATTCAAATGATGTTGGCTCTCGACCAATCGCAAATAGAAACATTCATCATTCTTCGGATTAACTGTGTAAATACCACCAAGAGCATTAGTAGAACGCATGTCTGAATGACCAGGAACTGCATCGCCTTGCTTACGACGTTGAAATTTTTTCTATGTAACGTTCCAAGTGTAATAACGTGGCATTTCTGAGTAAAACAACGTTAGTGCGAACGGATCGCTTTGACAAATGGCAAAGAAGCTGGTCGCTGGAGGTGTTTCGGCACGTTGAGCAGCATTCGACCGTTCTCTAGATGCACCCCCAAATGTACAACAGTGGAAGACGTTCGTGAATAGGGAATGAAAATAAACGCCAAATTGCTTCATTGCAGTTCACATATCTACCAACTTGATAGCGCGTGATTTCAACGTTGATATTGGATGTTTGGATACCAAAAACCGCCATGTCGCTCCCTTTCGGGACATATTTGCAAATGTGTTTCATTGACTTGACCGAATTGCAATACTAAACATTACAATGTGCCTTGAATGTTTTGGAAAGAAGTGGCGAATATGGAACAATCCAACTGTTGTCAACTACGAAACCGTTTCCTTTCACTTTAGTTGTGATAGTACTACCATTATCATCGGGCGATCTACGCCGATACAATGGATAACCATCGTTGCCTGTAATGGTCTCTGCCGTAAATTTTCGTGGATACCGTTTGGAACACTTGCCGTCGACCATGCACGGTGATTGGCGGTTGATAGTGCCACACGGTCCATAAATCATATTCGTGATTACAACATCATGTAGGTCTGGAACGGTTTCAGGAGCAGGAATCTCCGCACATATGATGGCATCTATTTGATCTGGCCGAATTCTTTCAACTAACCAAATTAGAATGTGAGCATGCGGTAGGCCTCGTTTTTGCCATTCAACTGAGTACATCCAGCATCGAGTAATCCCAAAGACGTGTTGCTTAACAATGTAATTCATTAGTGACCGAATTTTTTGCCTGAAAACACGTGCGGTGATGTCGTGTCGATCACTTGATGTTTGTCCGGGAAGCAGCAATTGAATAATTTCCGTCCATTTTGGATTACATGTAAATGTAATGAATAGCTCTGGCCGACCATAATGACGAACATATGTCATTGCATCTTGCGCATATTCATGCAAATGACGCGGGCTACCTGTGTATGTCGGTAAATTGGTCAATCGACCAATATTTTCTGAATCTCCTTCTGTGCTAATTGCATCGCGTAAATGCATATACTCTTCCGAACGCAATTTAGCTTGATTCAGCCGAATGAAATTCAGGCGCTCCGTTTCGATTTTAACGTACATGTCAACGCAATATTGTTGAAGCTGTCGACGAAATCCCAACAAATAATTGTCACAATTTTCACGAATCATCAAACGATATGCGTAATAATTCATCGACCTAACCTTCTTGGTAGTTTCCTCACCTGAAACAAATACAGTAAGATTTGTATTTTAGAACCCCTAATAGGTTAACGACTCTTACAGCTACTCTCTACTAAATTAGAAATGACAACTTTTTTGGTTACCAAAAGTAAACAGAATAAAATGTAATCAAGTTAAAATGAAAACAATAATATTGATCTTACCATTCAATGGATTAATCATTTTGATATTAAAGTGATATCCATCGTCTCCTTGCCAAAACATCAGCGGGTATTGTAACGCGTCATATGAACGGTGTGTTTCATATAGTACTTTTTGTAGTTGCCCAGTATTGCCTCGTGTAAGTACAATATCACGTGTTTCCAAGTTTTCACCAACAACCAGGATTGCCACTTCATCGATTGTTGGAGTATTAAATTTGCGTTCATGTGTTCCAGCTGGTCTTTTATCTGCTCTGATCACAACCTTAAAGTCATCACTTGGCATGCGCTCTAAAGCAGTCTTGAACAGCCTGACCAATGCATGATGTTCATGAAGCATTTGCTGCAGATCTTGGAGAGTTGCTCTTTTCGTAGCTGTGTTGATCTCTTGACGCCGGTCGAGTTGTTTTTCCATATTGCCCATGAAATATATTTGCAAGAATTGGTTGTAATGATCTAATGCGATGGCAACTCTGGCCTTGAATCTGTAAAGTCAAGGCCATAGTTATAAAACTTACTTTACAAACACTTTTTTTTTCAAATATTAACATCCCATTTTAATTTCAGAGAAAAATACAGAAATCTAACAAACTACATTCCAGATTTTTTTTTACAATAATAGAAAATAAAGGTTTCAACGTAAATTACCTTAAATGTCGGATTATATCCGTGTTCTTCGATAATTTCCGCCCCAAATGAAGTCATTTGGAAACAGACATTGTATTTTTGAGTGTTCGTTAGAAAATGTCGTGATTCTTGTGTTTCGCCATAAAGCATGGCCAAAGCATTTACCAATAAAACAGCACAAACCAGGCGTTTCATGTCGATGGGTCGATGGTTGCAAGAATGGATATAGAAACGCTTCGATTCAAATCAATACTTGAACCATTTCTTCTTGCACTTCGAAGATTATTCCTCTGTTCATCTGTATGATAAGCTCGACGATTTTTCGTTTCCAACCTAGCCGTTTCACGGGCTGCATCTCTTTGCTCATGTGTTTGAGAAGCACGAATTAAGGCCCTTCTTTGCTTCATACTAACGCGGCATCCTTCTCGAACTTCTGAACGGACACATAAATATTTGTTACAGCATTTGACAGGACAACAAATGTTTGACATTGTAATAAACAAATCAGCATTTATTGAAATGTTTAAGTATTCATTACACATATCGAGTTTTCATTGTTTTTATACTCTCGCAACAAAGTTGCTAAGGAGAGTATTATAGTTTTCACATAACGGTTGTTTGTAAGTCCTAAAACTAAAAGACTCAGATATAGGGTTATATATACCAAAGTGATCAGGGTGACGAGTAGAGTTGAAATCCGGATGTCTGTCTGTCCCTCCGTCCGTGCAAGCTGTAACTTGAGTAAAAATTGAGACATCATGATGAAACTTGGTACATGTATTTCTTGGCTCCATAAGAAGATTAAGTTCGAAGATGGTCAAAATCGGCCTACTGCCACGCCCACAAAATGGCGGAAACGGAAAACCTATAAAGTGTCATAACTAAGCCATAAATAAAGATATTAAAGTAAAATTTGGCATAAAGGATCGCATTAGGGGGCATATTTGGAAGTAATTTTTTTGGAAAAGTGAGCGTGGCCCCGCCCCCTACAAAGTTTTTTGTACATATCTCGGAAACTACTATAGCTATGTCAACCAAACTCTATAGAGTCGTTTCCTTCAGGCATTTCCATATACAGTTCAAAAATGGAAGAAATCGGATAATAACCACGCCCACCTCCCATACAAAGGTTATGTTGAAAATCACTAAAAGTGCGTTAACCGACTAACAAAAGACGTCACAAACACTAAATTTTACGGAAGAAATGGCAGAAGAACGCTGCAACCCGGCTTTTTTTTTAAATTGAAAATGGGCGTGGCGTCGCCCACTTATGGACCAAAAACCATATCTCAGGAACTATTCTACCGATTTCAATGAAATTCGGTATAAGATATTTTCTTAACACCCTGATGACATGTACGAAATATGGGTGAAATCGGTTCACAACTACGCCTTCTTCCAATATAACGCTCTTTTGAATTCCATCTGATACCTTCTCTGTATAATATATACATTAGGAACCAATGAGGATAGCGGAATAAAACTTTACACGAATACGGTATTTGAAAAATATGCAAATGACGGATAATGAAATCTCGATTATCACTTTATCATGCGAGAGTATAAAATGTTCGGTGACACCCGAACTTAGCCCTTCCTTACTTGTTTTAATTTTTTTCCATATGTCAAATAGTGTGTGGTTGGCAGCTTTTTGTTTACAGCAGGAAGAGTTTATGTTTTCAATTCAATGACGGCTGCGGAAGTTTCTAAAATGTTTGTAGAGGTGGTTTGGGCAGTCTTCTTTATCACGAACACATGTATTTGAAACGCACAAAGCATTCGGTGGAAACTTGATTTATGCAAGCAGCAAACTGTTAACCAATCTAGCGAAACGGCTAATAAAGAGTACGACTTGGGCATTTTGAGTCATCTACGTAAAGCAATTCTTCGTAAACGGCCGGATTTGTGGACAGGTGGAAATCACTAAATCGGGTATATTTGGCAAGGTTTGTACAGATTGCATAAAATACATACTGGATATTAATTCTTTTAGAGTTACGAAAATCATTATATGTATTAAATGGGGTTGAAGTAATTCGGGAATCGATAAAGCCAAGCGAAAGTTGAAAATTCTTATATTGTGTAGTATTAACCCGATTGAATCCATTTTTCGCATTACGACATAGTATTAGCAGAAAGAAACCTTTATTTTAGATATGTCGAAAGTATTCACCCGATTTTATCCAGTTTTGACACAAGGGTACATTATTGTGAGAAAATGTTTCTCTTCGAATTTGAATTATATACTTGTATTTGCATTATATACATATTTCAAAGATTGAAGACAGATTTGCGGCAAAAAATCAACGATTGCCATTGAGGTCCAGATATTCCATAAATTGTGGCTTGAAAATTTACTATAGGGTTTCAAAATTTTTATAAAGTGAAAGAAACAAATTAAATTTAAAATATATATTTGAAGGTTGGGGTCCGATTTCCCAATTTCGACACCGGCTCCTATAAAGTCTACCTGTAGCATTTTGGAAATTTCATTAGTTTGCAATATTATTATAACATAATATTAAACATATCCGTTTTTTGGATTGATTCAATTACGTAGATGTCCTGTCGTTGAGTGAATTAAGTTCCTCATGTTATAAATTGGAGATATTCTTTCTCGCTTCCCATTGTTCAAATTGGTTTTGTTTCTTGGATCCCTTTTAGCAATTATTTTTAAAAATGGTTAAAGCCGAAGTTATGGGTCGGCGTGTGGGTAACTTCTAAGCAATTGTACATGACCCAAGTATTTCCCAACAAAGCTTGGTTCTTTGGATCACTGTATTGATTTAGCTTGTATTTATGTATATAATACTTCTTAGTCGTCATATTATTGAAAATAATTAACTTTTCAATGCTTTAGAAAAGGCATAGCTTATTACGCAAGCTTTCCAAATTTTACGTTTTCTTCTTCTAGGTTATTGGGGTAGACAGCGCTTACGTGGTTATAGCCGAGTTTGCAACAGCGCGCCAGTCGTTCTTCCTTTTCACTCTTTGGCGTCAATTGGAGGTTCCAAGTGTAGCCAGGTCTTTCTCTTCCTCTGCTTCCCCCGGGTACTGCATTCCATACTCTCAGGGTTGGAGTGATTTTATCCATTCGGACGACATGACTTAGCCGGCATAGCCGTTGTCTCTTAATCCGCTGACTATGTCAATGTTGTCGTATATCTCATCGTTCCATCGACTGCGGTAATCGCCATAAATCTTCTGCAGAACTTTTCTCTCGAAAACTCGTAACGTTGACTCATCAGTTGTTGTCATCGTGCATGCCTCTACACTAAATAGCAGTACTGGAATAATGAGAGACTTAGAGAGTTTAGTCTTTGTTCGTTGAGAGAGGACTTTGCCTACTTAGTGCGAAGTAGCACCTGTTGGCAAGAGTTATTTCGCGTTGGATTTCGATGCTGACATTGTTGTTGGTGTTAATCCTGCTTCCAAGATAGTCGAAATTATCTTAGCCAAGTCACTAATGCTACGACTGTTTCTGTTGGACCTTTTTGTATTGCTCAACATCAGTTTTCGCCGAAGTATTAGTTTTGCAGGTACAGTAAATTCAGACATAGCGGCATGGAGGCAGCACCTGTTCGTGCTGTCAAAAGCAGCTTTAATATCGACCTTTTCAGGGGTCTCTTTCTAGATTTAGCGCTTGGTGAATATCTGCTGAGTTGTTCATTTTCTAGACCTAAAGCCACACTGATAAGGTCCAATCAGTTTGTTTAATTTTTCATTCAATATATGCGGTGTTGATTTTAGATTTTACCACTTGGTATAATATTCTTTTATTGTTTGGCGTTGTTCGAATTTCTCCATTTTTTCCATTGTGTGTTATCATATTCTATTTTTATACTTTCGTAAAGTCCTATAACTAAACTTCAAATTAAGATAAGAATACTATGCATTGGTACACCACGCCCACTCCTCAAAGAACGATTGTGTTGAAAATTACGATATTTCATTAAATTAATACGCAGAAGCATTACATTTCACACATGAAGTGGAGCGTAAGAGCTGCATAGGTTTCAGTGTGAAAATTTTTAGTTAAGTTTGAATATCTCAGGAACTAATCATCATGAGGACATCGGAACAAAAATTTGCACAAACAGTTTTATTTAGGTATGCCACATTTTTTTTTGTTTTTATAAGTAGGGGGAAGCTTCAAAAGCCGAAGTGAGGAACTTATATCCGCTAAACCTAACCTACTCCCAACTCCAGACTCTCCCACGGAACCACATTTTAATCAAAAATGGTAGAAATTCGACCACTAATCTCGGTAAATCTTAAAAATATATATTAATGAAATTCTGAGATCATATTTTTCTGATCGTAAAATGGGCTTTATGGCCTAATCGCGTTGGAGCAAAATACGTTTCTTAAAAGAATATGACTTTTGACCAAAATCAGACTGCAAAGCCATACCGAAGAGTGATAAGCACAATAACATGAATTAATTGGACATTGTTGCAAATAAGTTGAGCAAGTTCGTGTAATCAGCCTGGTAACGTCGTTTCTGTCATCGAACCACAAACAGTGAGCATCTAAGAAGAATGTTGACATCATTCTGGTTTCAAAATTCATGTTTTCTCCGGAACGTAGATTGTTAGAAATAGTTCGCAATTTTTCCAAATTTTTCATTGCAGGCTACTTCAAATATTTTAGCGCCACTTTGAAGTATTTTGTGTTAACTACCTTCAAAAAAATGATTCGAAAAATCATTGCAAACCCTCAAGTTTCATACAAAACAATGTATGTACATAAAACAAAGTATTTATTTCACCTTTCCCATCCATATTCGAGTAAATAAACAACGTTTTTCCTTGAATTTATAATTTATTTTTAATGTGTTAGTTACTTTTTTAATTTTTTTTAGTACTATTCAATAATTTAAATTGTAATTACACTTTCTCTTTAAATACACTCTCTGCTTAAAAACTAAGTATGTCGTCTGCATTAACCTAATGTACACAGATATATATATATATAACAACTATAGCACACAATTATTTAAATATTAGATTATTAGTGAAAAACAAAGGATTAATCGTACTTTTTCTAAGTAAATTTTGTAGATTATAATTAAATATGTATGAAATAAAATTGTATTTAATATTTATTCAACTAAAATGAGGCTAATTTTTACAATGATAATATTTGTGAAATTAATAATTAATACTTAATACTAAGAAAAAATGAAATATCGAAATTATAAGAATTGCTGATCAGCTGTGTATTTGTATATACTATTTGAATTTATGTGCATACATTTGTTAGGGATGTTCGTATATTTTACAATGGAATTGTTTTAAAACGAGTGCCAAAAAATGTATGACTGTATACTAAATTTCCTGAAGGAACATTTGTATTTTTAAATCTCTTCGAAATAAGTGTGGTTTACGATAAGTAAATTGTTTAAATCAAAATTTACGAAAAGAAGTAACTTAGTATCCTGAAAACAATGAAAACAAAAAAATGTTAACTTCGACTGTATAAAAGCTATAATCCTCTCTGTAAAATATTGTTTTTAAAACATAGTAAGTGAACAGCGAAAACGCTATTCCCTTCTCTCTTTGCCGTAGGATGACGTAGATTTCCACGGCATTTGGACTTTTGCCGTAGAAACGTGTCAGCTGATTGCTCTCTCACAACGCAGGGTTGCCAATCTCGATATACTGTAGTAATTATAAATATGTTTGAAATTTTCTCAAACTAACTCAAAATCAGAGTCGAGTGCTATTATTTATAAATATATAAACTATTTTTAATAGTTTAATTTCAGTTTTGATATTTTATATTATGAAAAATTGTTATTGAAAACTTAGATGTGTACAAAACTATATGTGCGTATTCAGCAATGGCAACATTGTTCAAATGAAAACAAACAAAGATGGCTGATTTTTGCGTTTTTACCACGGCCTCAACTTTTGACACATTTTGCTCGCTAAGGAAGGCAAAGGAAGGAAGGGAGTAGCGTTTTTGGCTGTTCCTGCTATAAGAGCTAAGCAAAATTTCGTGAAGAAATCTTGTTAACTACAAAAGTTTTCCATACAATGTCTTGATCTTTTTTGAGCTACATCCCATTGTAGTCCGATGTCATTGGTTCGGACAAATTAGAAATTTCTTGCAAAGGAAAGGGCGTTTACTCAATTCTAAATCGATATCAGAAAGATTGAGGGAGTACTTCGCGTGTATACGGACAGATGAATGAAGAGACGAAATTTTAAACCTGCGAATGGTCACTAACTAGCCAAAAAATGCGAAATATTCTCCACAGTTAAATGTTCCATCTATGAAATTGACCTCCTCTGTAACTACGACTCGCTAAGTCAGAATAATCGAAAATTTTAGAAAACTGCTGGATACTAAAACTACTGATTCATTAAAAGATGCTTTCGCTTCGCTGTTTAAAATTTCGCTGACCGATATTTAATGTTAATTTATTTTATGGCAACAATATAAATTGATTTTTAGGACCTCCGGCCTGTGATAGACCAACATACAGTTGGCCATGAGTAAAACATTCCTTTCGGGGGTTAATCCCTACTAATTAGAAAGTCTGGCCTTGGGACTTGTTTATAATTAGAGCGAAAGATGTTTTCATCGGAAATTGAAGCCGTTTAAATGGGGCTGGAAGATCACTTGGGATCATCGGAATCCTCGCTATATGAGCTTGTTGACCAGCTGCTGGGCCGGTGATAATGGTTGCTACAATTAAATTGTCTTTCAATTCCTTAATAAGCAGCCTTGTTCCGTTGCACATGCTTGGAGGACTTAATTTATTCATAATAGGAATTCCAATTTATGTGGTGGCAATCCAGAAGGGTTTAATGAATTTAAAAATTCCTGGGGATAATGTACTGTGTCTTCGGGGATAATGGACTGTTTATCGTACTATCATTCCTGGGTGACACTATTGCCCTAGAACACAACCAATAAAATTCCTTTTCATGCAAATTCTCGATGTCAGGGTATACTGCATCTATTAAAATTCCTAAACTATGGACAATGTGCCTTAAAGGCTCATCCAGAAGAATATTAAAATTACTGTTAAATTTAGAGTGGTAAAAATTCCTTCCCCAAGTTTAAGCGGTTGCTGTGAAAAATCACCATCAGTGATTCCATGAAGATAAGCTCTCATATTCGTCTGTGATTTTATATTTTCAATCCAAATCCATAAGGGCGACGATTTTAAGCAGCTTTGATGATATCCGCTCGGATACCTCTGTTAATCACAGGAAGAGTCTGTCGGAAATCTCCAGCAAATACAAAAGTTATCCCGCCCATGAGAGCAAAGGAGTTTCTAAGGTCTTTTTATGTTCTGTCCACGGCCTCTATATGGTTTTTATGGCTCATAGTGCATGTATTCCACATAATCTTCTTCATCTTCTCTTGCAATCGTAAACCAAGAGGCCCATTTTTGCGGATAGAACATATTGATTGCTATTCAGTGTGTTGCAGCATAGCTAAAAATAATAAATAACATTCTCTGTCTAAATTTAACATTCTCCGTTATAAGTAATGATTTTTTTTAATTTACGCTCGTAAGTCGGTTAAAAATGAATATTTTCTGTATTTTTTTTTACAAACCATCCTCCCCACAGTTAAGCCCCATAATACAACTACCAATTAAAAATCCATTTTAAAATAAGAACATCCCTAATGTTGGCATGAACATCTTTGCGTCTTATTATTCGTCCCACCAGTGGTATTTTCCAGTTAAAATAACATTTAGTTTTTCAAATATACGAGCGAGTTCCGTGTGTGTTTTGTATAATGGTATATAGTATATTATACTATGTATGTATGTGTTGTGATTGTTGAATAAATTCTTAAAGATTCACCAATTGTTGTGGCGATGGCGACTTGCGTACCTCTTGTTGTTGCTGTTGCTGCTGTTGTTGTTGGTGTATTAGATTCTGCTGTTGCTGCTGTAAGTCTTTACTCAACCTATAGCTGCTCATCACATTGGCACAACTCTGATGGAAGTATAAATTCCGTCCACGGAAGAAGGACTCCGTGGCAAAATCCTTTATACCTGTCTTAAAGAGAAGAGCAGACAAATTTTGTGATTGCATTACTTCCGTAAGAAATATGAGCGAAACATGTACATACGAACATAGAAACATATGTACATATGTAGGTGAGTATATAAGAATTTGTATGTGCAAATAGAAATAGTAATATAGTAAAGAGACAGCGAGTATTTTAGAGATTAGTGCAGCGTTTTTTTTATATTTAATCTTTGTTTTTATCAAGACGGAAGACAGAAACTCAAATTATTCGTACCTTACAAATGAAACATTTGTTTTCATCGTCCGGTTTATTATCCGAACTAAATCCCACCTTTAAGTCCATTTGCTTGTGTGCCGTTGCCATTAAATTTGTATGAGCGCCACAATTGTCACCGCTAGCACCGTTACTAACACCGCCGCCCCCTCCACCAATACCGCCCATGCTGTGCGCATTATCTGCCTCTACTTGTTGGTGCTGTTGCTGTTTAGCTCGCAGCTCCTCGAAGGTGCTGTATTTGGAATTGTTGTTGTTGTTATTATTATTATTAGAAATGTCAATGTTTGGCTCAGTGCTGGTCACTTGCGGCTCCGAACGTGGTCGCTCCTGTTCGACCATCGGCGAGTGATTATCCGAAGTCCTTTAAGTTAAAAACAAAAAGATACACATAAATGTAGCAAAAGTAAATATTTTGCGTAAAAAAATTGGCGCATTCTTTTAATTGCCTGCTTACCTGCTACTAACTACCGTTTCATCGAACTTTCGTTTTTTTCCGCTGCAGAGATTCGTCATTTTAATAGAATCATCGTCATCGACAATGACGTCCTCATCGCTGTCGTTGGCATTGCATGTTTCCATCGCAACATCCTTGCCGTTACAATTGCCGCCGGCCGCAGCGCCACTGCTGGAGCGCTCATCAACGGCGCCACACGAGTCCGCGTTGTAGAAGTGATGGGTTGTCGATGACAGTTCGCTGACATTTTTCACTGTAATTGGTGGTGAGAGTGAGTAAAAATAAATCATATACATATGTACATACGTAAAGAGCATAGATGCGTATATTTGCTTTGCTTAAAATTTTATTTGTTTCCTAAAAGTTTTTGTTTTATAAACATGTCCGGATGTTGAAAACTTAGGGTAAACATATGCTCTGTTTGTAAGAAATGTGGACATACTAATTAAGAAATAGTTCCTAATTCTAGTCTGCATCGAAAACTTGGGCGGAGAACCCCTACAAAGATTATGTCTATCACCAAGGATTTTGCAAAATGCTTGATAACTTTCGTACATTATTGAGCCGTTCCATTTTTAACTATTTTTCATCTTCTGATAATTACGTAGATTATTAGGCTCATTGAAGGACCAGGGTTAACTAACTTCAAGAATTTCCATTTTCTATACAGAGTCTTGTCTATTTAGCAGACCTTTACTACTTTAACAGACTTTTAAGCCGAATTTGTTTTACTGAAGATATTCGGTCATCGGCTTTCATCCAAAATCCTAAAAGCCTACAAAACTCCAATAATTGTTATAACCCGTAAAAGTTGCTTACCACTGATATGTCCTTGTTGCGCTGTATTGGTGGGCGCTGAGTGGTGCTGCGCCTGATTCCACGTTTGCGTTATATTACCGCCACTGGTGCTGGTTGCATTCAAATCATCCTCACTACTTGCCGTGTCCTTATTCATTACACAAGCCGTTCTATATAAGATGCCATCCAGCTTTCCTGGTTGGCTATTGCTACTGTGCATATTGCTGCTCAATGTTGTGTTGACAATGTTGCTGTGATGCCCGTGGCTCATGCTATTCACGCTCAGTTGAGAGTGCGTCGTCAATTCGGAGCCCGAGTCCGGAACATCATCATTACAACTCTCAACGTCCACCGTTTCGATTTCTTCCTGCATTTTGTTATCTTCCTGCAATAATTTTTAAAACAAGTAAAAAATATGTCCAAATATAATACTCGTTAATATTTTGCTGTTCTCAAAGTAAATCAAAACCAGAACAAATTATAGGTAATTTTCTTAAAAAGAGGGATTCATCTCTAATCTTGCAAAATTTTGAATAGTACTTTAGCATAACCTCAGGCTCCCAGGTATTCACGATTTTTCGTACTTCATTTACATATACTTATGTATTTAAGACAGGGTTTCCGATTTGTAACAATTTTCAAAAGTCTTAATTTCAGAGATCTCTTCTGGGAATAAAAGTCTATCTAAACTATTCCAAAAAACTAGAAGTAAATATTACAACAGTATCAAAGTTTACTCATTTTTTGAATTGAAACTTTTTGTTGGTCAAAATAATTAGTTCGGAACGTCATGCATTATAGAAGGAGAAAGAATTATTTCTTATAGTTACTGTGAAAGTTTGTCAGTTCGTTTCATTATGTCGCAATATGCACACTCTATTCTTTTTAAACCTATGGTAAGGATAAATTTTGTTTTGATTTTGGTAGAAGCTTACCTCAGGTGGCATCTTTCCGGCTTCAATCGCATATTTTCGTTTGCATATTGGGCAGGAATTGCAGAAGAGATTTTCCATGAAATATAAATCATTTCCATATTTTCGTTTTCGTCCCTTTATTCTCAGACGATTTTGCCTATTATTGCGTATTCGCTGAAAAGTCTAGAAATAAAATTGACAATATTAATAAACCGTTAACTTTCTAGACTTAAGACATTTTAAATACATAATCTTTGTTCTTAATACATCGGCAACATGACACTCACCTCCCACCGATTATGGCTGGTGCGTATGGCGTTCTCCTGTGCCGGACACGGCGGTGCAAACATATAAGATGCCTGTAAATTCGTACGTTCCATACCCGAGCTCAACTTATAGAGTCGGTCTAGTTCGGTCAGAAAGTGTGAATTCCATTCTTCGGCCGAAATTTTGATACCACAGATTGGGCAAATATCTGGCACATGACCCGGCGGTAGACTGAGCGCACTCGCCAGACCGCCGCTACTATTGCTGCCACTCGAACTGCCACCGCTGCCAATGCCCACACCGACTCCACCAGCTGTGGTCAAGCCACTGAGACCACTCGCCACACTACGCAAACCGGCACAGCTTACCGGTATACCGAGACCGCCCATGCCGCTCAAACTCGCCGCAGCCAACAGACCACCATTCGGATGATGGTGATGGTGATGTGTGTGATGATGGTGATGGCCGAGATGACTTACTGACGCGGGAGAGGATGTGGTTGACGCCACTGAGGCGGCTACGGCAGCAGCGGCGGCCGCCATGGAAGTTGCTGTTGTAGTTGCTGATGACGCTTTGATGCCCACCATGCCACCGCTACTGCTACTGCTGCTGCTACCACCGCCATTGTTGTTGTGTACATCTGCGGTGAAAGAGGAATTTGTAAAAAATCAGTAGGAATCTTTTTTCAGCGCAGTGTTTTTTTTTTGTGGTCTGTTACAAGTGTTGGCAGGAAAATGGGTAGGTGAATTGTTGCCAATGAGTGATGAATTGCGTGACTTGGTACATTTTTTCGTGGTTTCGTTGCTCGTTTGTATGCTATGTTGGTGAGGCATGTCAAACGACAGCAAGGACAGTAATGTGTGGGCATTTAATTAAAGTGTGTTAAATTGATTTAATTGGCCAATCGACATGTTTGAATGAGTGCAGTTAAATGGAAAAAAATTGAGGTGCAAAGTTATGAAAACATATTTAATAAAATATATTACTGAGCAAAGTTTAAATTCCCACTAAATGCACATAAATACATGGCACTTAAACTATAAGTGACGGTATGAAAAAGTTCTTTTGAATGGGAAATGCCATTAAATTTTAAATAAATGTAGTCTGAAATAAAGTGAGATATTATTCCAAACTTTATATATAACTAGCAACTAATTTTGATAACTTATTTTTTTAATCACTTAATTAATTGTTCAGAAAACTAGCTTTATCCAATAATACGATATTTGAGCTTTGTGCAATGAATCAGTGATCTGCAATGAATGAGTTAAACACAACATTGAAAGTGTAAACACAATGGCTACGACAGACTGCAGCGGCACGACAGTGAACTGAAAACGTCGTTGTTCATCTTACTACATGTACATTTTGAGAAGCAACAACAACACAATGGCCGGCATGTACACAAAACAACGCAGTTGTCCATTTTGTATGTACACAATTTCGTTGTGGCCATACTAATACCTTTCACTTCAATGAAATTTTAATATTTTGTTCAAAGTGAAATTTTTATGCAAAAAATAAGTAAATAGGTCAATATTTTTGCTTTAAACTATCAATTGTTATTACAAATGATATAATAGAGCTATAATATAGCTATTTTATGCTTTTATTTGTAAAATAACATCAAGTTTGTTAGAGCTGTGAATAATTTTACATTTTACATATTAGTGGCATCACCACTCTACCTCCTCTTTCTATCTTCCATTCTACTGTCAACTCTACTGTCGTCCTACTGTCGTTGGCAAAAATAGGAGGATATTGAAGTTAGCGAGAACGACAACTGTCGGCCTGCAGTCGTGTAGTCGTGCAGCTGTCAAAATAACACTGCCCATAAGAACGTGTGTATTTTAATATTTGACAGATGTAGTTTGCAGTCTGTCGTAGCCATTGTGTTTACACTTTGAGCCACTTGCGAAAAATTGAGTATGAAGCGAGCAAATTATTCACGGAATGAGTCCAAGTGTGATCACTGCTCACTTACAATTATGAGAGAGAGAGTTTTGGCTTGTGAGCTGCTTAGCTTGTACGAAACATATATGTACAGATTCACAAGTTTTTGGTTATGAGTTCGCAATACTTATGAATCTTTCCTAAGGATTCTCTGACAATTATGAATACAAAACACTTGTGAATATACGAAGAAGCTCAATTGTGCGCAAGCCACTTGAGCCTTTAGAGCCGTAACGCTATGAACCAAAGGCTAAAAAATCCATTAAGAAAGTACTAAGAGTTACTATTATACATAGTGCATTATTATAGTTACAAGGATTTTGTAACTGATTCTAATAATAACTAGATATAATGAAATAAAAAACGGGGTTTTCATATTTTGTATTCATTTTCTCTATATTAAAAAAAATCACATATATGTATGTACATACATACTCACATTTATGTTATCACTTATAATATTACATTTTATTTTATAAAATGATAATTCAGTTCCTTTCGATGGAATTAAAATTAAGAATAAAAATACTAAACATAAAATTTACTTCAAGATTTATGGACATAGATAAGATTTAACTCCAACGATATATACTATAAGTATGTAGCACAGCACACATCTCATGTTCTTGCCTGACACAAAACCCACCGACATTTCTTGTATTTATAGTATCTCTTAGTAATTTTACTATGTTTTAATGTGATTTCTTGTGCTATTTTAAAAGAAAACTGAATAAAAGGATAAGAAACAAAGAAGCTTGAAATTTGTAGTCACTTCAATCACGCGTAGGTATAAAATATATTTTGAATAGGCGCGGAATTTGTGAATGTATTCATGAATAAACAATGTGCCACTTATAAGTGAATGTATTCATAAGCCTTTAAACTCATCTAATGGTATGCAACGAATAGCTCAAACAATTGTATACAGAGAAGCAAGCCAAGCTAAGTGGTCAAGTTTACGGTCGATAACTTGACCACACTCATGTGTCAGTCGACTGATAAATGGAAAGCTGTCAGCGAAGCGTCAGCGTTCATAATGACCAAACTGAGATCTTTTCAACAGACTAGGCGTCCGTCAGTCCGCGAAATAGAGGAGACTTAAATGTCTTGTCCCTCCCACTAAGTAATACCTAGCCGGTGGTTCCGTGGGAGAGTCCTGAGTTGGGAGTAGGTTAGGTTTAGCGGATTAAAGTTCCGCACTTCGGCTTTCGATGCTTCCCCCTACTATAAAAAAAAAAAAAAAAAAAAAAAGCCAAGCTAAGTGTGAGCGATAAGTGATTGTGACACATATTCACACTCTTTATTACACAAGCAAGCCATGTGATTGTGAGAAGATAATATTTTTAGTGAGAGCAAGTATGAGTGAACAATGGGGGTGATTCATGAATTTGAGAGTATAATCATAAGCCAATTATTCACTGCAGATCACTGCAATGAATTTATCGCATTTGGCATACGACAGCGGTCTAATAATTATTTATTTTTAATGATAAAAGAGACAATACTGTAAAACCCTGATAGTTTTGCCCGTCTGGATGCAGCCTGTGGACATCATACCCTGAAGACCGGGGAACGGTAGTCAATACCTTACCGGTAACTGGTCGACAGGGATGTGCTTGTCTTCTTGCCAAGCAGGACAAGAATCACACGGTCTTTGGAGATTCCTATTTCACTTTATAGCGAAATGAATTCAGCACGAAATACATATGTATCTACACGATATTTTCTTGTAATCTGAGAGAGAATTTTTTTTATATTTTAAAATTGTATGATTATATTTTTTTTCGAAAAACTGACTTATGTATGACCATGTACCATATCAGTATAGAAATTGTTCCAATAGTTTTTGTATAACTGCTTAATAATTTTCTTGACTAAATCATATATAGTACATACTTGTATGTATGATTCAGATAATTATTTCTCCTGTTTTCTTTTTCTAAAGTCTGCTAAAAATCTGAATTGGTTCAATTAAGATGGCAATAACGCCTGATTGATACAGTTAGAATTTTCAAGAAATTTATTTATTCTTTTAAATTTTATTTTTACACACTCCGGTGAATATTTAAGTTATACGCGAATTCGAGAAGGCGTTTTAGAGTGTTTGAAAGTGCATTCCAAATTTTAAACGCGTTTTTCTCAAAAGGGCGCTTTCAGAGTCAGTGACCAACATTACTCGAAAACGGCTAAACCGATTAGTCTCAAATTCTAACACGAGCTTCCTAAATATATTTTTTAGTAATTAAACCATGACTATTTCTCACCGAAAAAATTTTTTTTATAAACAATTTAATGATAAACTTTGGTCAAAAAACGATTTTTTTAAACTGCCATTTTGTAGAGATTGAGATGTTTTAGATTTGAGATTACCTTAACGAAATCTTTATGATTTTTTCATTTCACAGGATCCAGTTCAGGATCGTCTTTTTTAGAGGAGCTCCGGAGCTCAGCTTTAGTTTCTTTCCAAATAAATATTTTTACTAATACAAAGTCTTCAAATACAGTTAAAAGATACCATAATATGTGTACAAATTTTTGGACCAATAAATTTAAAAGCTTTTTTCGGCCTTCTAGCTGTATACATTTATAACCCCTTCATGGAAGAAATTGAAACACAATCGTGACTCGAAATTCTACTTTGAGAAAAACTTTATGCCTTGATAGCTCTAATGTAGCAAATTAAACTATTTTATATTATTTTTGTGAAAGAGTTTATATCGCTTACAACCACATATAATTGTGGTTTCGCCAGCAATGTTGCCGGAATAGCACTGCACTAGTAAGTACCCAATTATCTTAGTCTGTATTTTAGGCTTTGTGGTGTAGTCGTGCATAAACCATAATAATAAACACAAAAAATAAATAAATTTGGTTAATGTGTTTTTCTCATCATTTAAGCCAACTAATATGAGAGCGCTTTATTGCAGTTGACGGCTGAGTTGCATTTAATTCTAATTCATAAGCTCGAAATGGCATTGTAACATATCAAAAAGTGAAACAGTAAATAACGGTGTTTGTTATTTTATGTTTATGTGTGTGTGGCGAAACATAATTGTTCAAAAGTTATTTTATTTTTATTTTCCAACCGCTTCAACTGTTATGAACAGTTGCAAACAGGCTCGTTGGTTGCCCTTAACAGCGACATTTCACTTTGCGGTTTTCAGCTCAAAAAAGCAGTGCTTTGCTTGTGACAGTTTACACTTTTTTGTGGGTGTTAAATTTATTAAAATAAATCGCCGTTTTGGTGCTATCGAACAAAACATAATTTCATAGCATTTTCGTGTTATTGTGTCCATTTGAAATGTAATGCAACAAATTTAAATAAGAAATGTTAGCTGAAATTAGTAAATGTAATCGGCTCAAGTGGTATATGTAATTTTTCGAGCAGAGTATTTATATTTTTGAGTATAGTATCTTATTTGATTAGATATCAAATCATAGATAGTTCAGGTATCGGGAGTTGACAATGAGAGAAATAGAGAAAGTGTGATAAGAAGTCAATAGCAAGATAAGCCATTATAATAAATTGTGTCAATATCAATGTTACCGAAATGTTATCGAGAGTCTTTTAGTCAATCTTAAATTTTGCTTGAACCTTTGGAACATAGTAAAACACTTCCTCGAAAAGCAATCAAGACAATAAAGCACACAAACTCACTTTTATACTCTTTCAACATGTTGCTACAGAGTATAATAATTTTGTTCACCTAACGGTTGTTTGTATCACTCCAAACTGGATTAAAAACGAGTTTAAGTCCGAGTAACTGCCTGTCGGTCCGTGCGTCCGTCCGTCTTCTCAACCACTTAAACTAGAGAAACTAAGTTCGCTCAAAAATGGATGAAATCGGAAGATATATATATATATATGTAAGTACCATATACTTGTATATAACTCATACACTGACCGATATATTCGAAATAAGATTTGTTACAAAATGAAAATCATTACACATACATTGTATGTAGTAAATGGAAGTTGCTGGTAGTATCGACTCGATTTTGTCTATAATGCATGCTATTAACATGCCACATACTAATAAAATGAATTCATTAAGGTAGCTTACATACATATGTACCTGTACAATCACATCATATGGAGTACAGTCACCCGGATGTTATATGTCTGTTATTTGGGGGCTAGGTCAAGTTTTCGCCCAAGTTTTTCCATATTAGGCACAACGCTGTCTCATTTTCTTTCAGATAACTCACACGTCGGCCGATAGCCATTGACAAACACAGACATGCCATTGCCAGGAAAGGACTATCCCTGAATTTGCATTATATATCTCACATATTGACCGAAATTTGCGGTAAAAAGTCAACAATAAGTACCGGGAATCATCAAATCTTGAGCAGTTTTTTATTTTGGATTTGGACAATTTTTGCTTATAAGGTGGATTTACCTAAAAGTGGGCGGTGCTACACCCATCGTTTAATTTATATCCCGGCTTCTATAAATCCATCTAATACCATCTCGGATGTAAAATTCTATGTCTCTGGCGTATTTAGTAATTGATTTATCGCGCTTTTAGTAGTTTTTAACATTACCGTTCCATCGGAAATGGACGGAATCATCCATTTTTACAGTGCCGGTAGGGATCCTTAAACTACTTGTCTTGAGTGAGTTTGGTTATCGATTTATCGGACTTTAAGTAGTTTTCATTAATACCGTTATATGGAAGTTGGTTATTGCACCACATTTAAGTGGTTTTGGAGACCTACATTAAACCAATAAGAGGGCCATGCCCCTTTTTTACCCCACAAAAACATGAATAATAAGATAAACTTCAAAATTTTGTATTTGACTAGAATTTCTTCTAATATGATAGATAGTCAGCTATCTGGTATCGGGTTTGTAAAATAATGTGACGAATATGTACATATATCTTAATAAATTTTATAAAACGACAAATGTTTCCAAGATTTATTACAAATCTCTAATTATATAAAGTGAGTTCCAAAGTAAACAAGACTTAAAAAAAACAGAATAAATGGTTTTTTTTGGCAAAATCAATTTGTTTTATTCAAAATAGTCTCCTTCTGCTTCAATACAGCTTTTTGAACGGTCCAAAAGCATGTCGCACGAGTGTTCCCACGACAGGCGGTTATACGCACCGGAATTAACTCGGATTTTATCCGACCAAGGGCTGTTTTTTCGGCGATTTAACCTCGTTTGGATCGGTAAGTGTTAATCTTTGTTTGATCTCACTGGAGCAATGCATTGCAGCAGGGTTGCTCCGTATCCTCCTGACTCGTGCTGGCATTGAGTCCAACCGGGGCCCGGAGGAATTTTACTGCTGCGTTTACGCAAAAGGTTCCATCCAAACTCCACCTCGGTCTGGTGTAACACTTGCAATGGATGGAGCCATCTTAAGACTTGCTCAGGCTTTAAGACCCACAGGGAGTGGACCACGAGTTACGTACCCCATGTTGCTTAGGCAATACTGCGACACAAGCCTCTACGGCTGTGCAATCTGCACATAGTTTGCGCGCCGCGCCGCCACTCACCCCGAGTGGCCAACACAGGACCTCCACGGTCCCCAGGAGCTCAAACAGGCAACATAGCTCTCACTCCGACTTGTACCTCACCAACCTTCATCTCGCTCCATTCCTCGTGCGAGAACCAATCAGCAACTCTTGGTTCCTCGCACAGTCTGTTCCGTGTGTCAGACCGTCATATGTCGGAACGTCACATCAGTTAAGGGCAACTCCTGCACTGGCTGGTGACACTTTCCGGCCTGCGCACCACGCGTGAGTGGAGTGAGTCGTACGTTGCCCCATGCTGCAGGAGTCTGCCCCCGCAACGTACAACAGTGGCGTCGCCAACCAGGATCACCCTCGGACACCCGCGTTCTTCAATTTAACTGCAACGGACTCCAGAGTAAGATCGAGGAGATAGTTGCACTTATGAATCGGGAACGCGTATCGATAGCTGCGGTCCAAGGAACCAAGCTAAACAGCCGCTCAGATCTTCTGAGTTGTGCAGGTTTCAACGTAATTCGTAAAGATCGCGAGCGAGATAATGGTGGTGGCCTAGCCTTCATATTGCACAACTCCGTGCAGTATCGTCTAATCGATGAGGACATCGACCGCAGGGATACTACCCTAGAATGTCAGGGTATAGCTATCCGGTCAGGCGATGTCGAGTTCGAAATATTTAATATCCCCCCAGTTACATGTTGGCCTACAGGATATCACCCGAATATAGGAGTGTTACTTCGTGGTGAAAACCGTCTGGTACTAGGCGACTTTAACGCGCACCACGATCTTTGGCATCCCTGCCTGTCAAACGATCGTAGGGGGATGGAGCTGACGGAACAGATTGACGATTCGACATTCTGCACAATGAAGGACGAAGCCGCCACCAGAGTTATGGGCACCTTTAATAGCTCGCCCGATATTACCATTGCTAGTGGTGGACTGACAAATAGCATAACCTGGCGACCTATGCTACCTCTCGCATCAGACTATCTGCCCATATTTCTCTCGATCGAGATACCTCCTGATTTTGTTTCTGTGGACAACCGCACCTTCGTTAACTTTAACAAAGCTAACTGGGTCGGCTTCACCGAATTTACTGAGAGCACCGTTTTAGCTAACGAGCGCGACACCTTCGCCATGTCGATCCCGGGGATCCCCGAATAAGGGATCTCAATTTTGAGATTCGGCGAATGGTAAACCATCATAAGCGGACGAAATGGATAGAGCACCTGAAGTCCTGCAACCTCTCCACCGGTATGAGTAAGCTTTGGGCTACTGTCAAGGCTTTGTCTAACCCGAAGAGATATGATGACCGTGCTGAAGTTCAATTCAATGGTCATGCCTCTTTGGACCCGAAGAAGTGCGCGAGCTATTTTAGCCGGCAGTTTACACTGCGGCCTTCGGTAGACAAAACCAAGCGATGTGTTAACCGACGGCTGCGTAAAATGCCAAACGACTGCGCACTTACTTTCACCGATGACGAGGTTCACAATGCCATCAACAAATCGAAATCTTCTAAATCCATTGGCCCTGATGGAATCAACATGCTTATGCTAAAGCATCTAGGCTCGACGGGAGTAAGCTATCTTCAAATACCCGATGTGTGGAAAGTTGGAAGAGTGGTCCCACTACTGAAACCTGGGAAACCCGCCAACAAAAGGGAGTCCTATCGTCTGATAACTCTCTTCTCCCCAGTAGTGAAGACACTTGAGGCCTTGCTACTCCCGACAGTCACTCACCACCTGAGCATAGCCAGCCACCAGCATGGATACCGAAAAGTGCACAGCACCACCTCGTGGCCTCAACCAGAAGCCCCCTGTGAGAGAACGATCCTCGTAGCGTTGGACTTGTCAAAAGCTTTGGACACAGTCAACCACACAACGCTACTGCAGGACATCGAGAAAACTACGCTTCCTCTAAGACTGAAGAGGTGGACCATGAACTACCTGAGCGGTCGTCAATCATCCGTACTATTTCGAGGTGAAACATCTAAACTGAGAAGAATTTAACAGGGGGTTCCGCAGGGTGGTGTCCTCTCCCCGTTACTGTTTAACATCTACATCTCGAAACTCCAACAGCCACCAGAGGGGGTTTCCATAACCTCGTACGCAGATGATTGCACGATATTGACGAACCTCACACTTTCCCCCACCAAATCCACAGCGACCATTTTTACGAACTGGACAAAGGAGTATAGACTTGAACTTAATATTGCAGTCGATGGCGTTAAAATTCGGACTGTCAATAACCCTTAGATTTTAGGTGTAATTTTTGGTAGTCTATGCTCCTTCACTCCCCATATGACCGCGATTATCGCCAAGGTACAGAGCCGCAACAAAATCCTCAAGTCGCTAGCCGGCAGCACATGGAAAAAAGACAAAGAAACGTTGTTGGCAACATACAAGGCAATCGGCCGACCGGTCATCAATTACGCAGCACCAATATGGTCGCCTGAATGCAGTGGTACGCAGATGAGGAAACTCCAGACTTGTCAGAATACTGCACTCCGGGCCACGACGGGATTCCTCCTGATGTCTCTCATCGAACACCTACATAGTGTGACGCTTATACTCCCAGTTAAGGAGCATAATGAACTCCTCTTCAAGCAGTTCCTGCTGGGATGTTTTCGCATAAATCACCCTTGAAGCCATTTGCTTGGAGCGGAACCGCCTCTTAGGAGCATCATGAGGTCTTTCCTTGACTACGTCGACGACATCGTACAGTACGCCGATCGGACTTCGGACGCAACTGACTTCCGACTGGTACTGACCGATATTCACAGTGGAGCTATCAACACCTTCACCGACTCCCTTCCAGTGAATGGCGTTCTTGGAGCCAAACCACCACCCATCGCAAACGAAGAGCTCGAGTTGCCGCGAGAAACGCGAGTGATCCTAGCGCAGCTTCGTTCTGGATATTGTAGCAGGTTAAACTCCTACTTATCTAGAATAGACCCTGACATATCAAATGTATGTCCTGCGTGCAACGAGTCTCCGCATGACACTGACCACCTCTTTGCATGCCCTGCCAACCCTACTCATCTAACACCCTTTTCTCTATGGTCCGACCCCGTCGAAACAGCGCGTTTCCAGGGCTTCCCGCTAGATGACGTCAACGACAACATAGATAACCCTTGCCATCCTTACGGGGTTTGAGAAACCGTTAAAACTACTACAACAACAGTTTAGCTCGTTGGCCGGTATGGCCGCCAGTATGCCGGTGCAAGCCTTTTGAATGGCCTCTTCGTCTGCATAACGCTTTCCTTTCATGGGCATTTTTCCGGAAAGGAAGAAGTCGCACGGTGCCATATCAGGTAAATACGGGGAGTGGTTAATGGTTAAATATGATTTTTGATCAAATAATCGGTCGAAGCGTCGATCGATTAGAGCAATTTTTGGTCGTCAGTCAATTTGTGCGGAAAAAACCGTGCACACACCTTTCGTAAGCCCAAATGTTCGGTCAAAATGGGATAAATCGATGTTTTGGAGATGTTCAACTCCATTTCCATGAATGATGATTTCGACTAATTTTTGATGAATTCACGCATAGATTCGATGGAATTTCCGGTGATCACGAAATTTGATTGGCTCACATGTTGATCGTCATTTATGTCCTCACGACCACTTTGAAAACGTCGTGCACTCTTCTTGTTTCATCAATTGAAACGTTTCGGTAAAAGTTTTACCAATTTTAAAACAAAATTTAATGTTTTCTCTTTGTTCGAAGCTCATTTTCGCACCGATAACACAAACAAGCTGTCACTTAAAATGCAATAACTTCACTCCAATCTATGAAATGTCATAATTCTTCTCACTCACAATCGATAAAGATAGCAGATTCTAACGCACTAGTCCACATATAAATGGCGCCACCAGGGGGCGCTAGATTCAAAAAGTCCTGTTTACTTTGGAACGCAAATTGTATCTCTGCTTATACATATATAGGATATATGCTAAAAATTAAATATCCATACAAATAGAGAAATCATTAAGTAATCATTATTTCGCTTTTTTCATCTTATTCATCAATTCAATTAAAATGTTTATTAAACACCAAAAGTATATTTATTGGAGCATAAGATTTATTTTCTCTAAGCTGAACCAATAAATCCAGATTATTGGTATTCAATTCAATTCGAATTATACACCCATGTGTACACATGTATATGAAAACACCCCCTTTCCATTTTATAGACACAACTATATAGATCTACACGAGTAGAAATCGCGAAATTTTTCGTATTGTCAAAGTCAAATCAATTAATTACACCAATTCAAACATGTAAAATACGTGTTCAAAGTGACTGAGACGGCATCACTCGCGCCTCATTGATTCCATTTGGCCACTTATAATACTTTCCGCCGCGAGTCAAACCTAGAAAATTTATGACCACCGAACACATATACAAATATGCCTGTATATACATATATTTGTTGAATCAGTTTTGTTTTCAAATATCTAAACGATTACCTCTCCCCATAATCAAATAAAGAAATTTCTCTATAGCGGAAAATGGCTGGACTGAAGTCGTTACTCCTGCTGTAATTCCATACCCACATCGGCTATTTATCGCTCACCATTCGCAACCACCGATGCATATTAACGCTGCCGTTGGGGACGCAAGTTTGGGTGTGAGTTTTATAGATTTTCAAAAATGTAATGAAAACAATTTTCAAATTCCAACGGCACACTTTTGTTGGCATTCCGATTGCTGTTTTTGTTGCTTTTGCTGCGTGCTGCTCGAAATGCTTAGATGGGGAGTAAGTTTTTAATGCCAAATTTACCGCATATTTGCCTCTTGAATGAGCAGACGATTAATTTTTATTACTTTGTTAAATGGAACTTAGGAAGCATATCCCCCGTTTCTCTCTTTCGTTAGTTTGGTAGATGTTATTTTTGTGTTTGTGGATTATGCTTATGTCAATACAATAGATGATTGATAGATTATAATATAAAATTTGAAAAGGTTTCTTAATACAAGACCGATTTATAAAACCCATTTTTAATATTTGAGAGCGTAGTCATAGAAAGATGTGGCGTATTTCTATGTACTTCTAATCGCAATATACCACGATTAATTAATTTTTGAATATTTAAAAAAATTACTGAATTCTTCAGTACATACATACATACCTGTTTGGAGTCCTATCATAAAAAGTCAAACATGTCATTTTGCCTAAAATATTAGAACCGGTTCTTATGGAATTATTTTTTAGAATCTGAAAGTTTCAATTGCTTTCAAATAATTTGGGTTTAGTAAGAAATCTTGGAACCAGCATCAACACCAACAACAATATCAGCCTTGAAATCCAACGCAAAATCACTCGTGACAACGGGTGCTACTTAGGACTGAGTAGGCAATTGAGAAGTAAAGTCTCGATGAGTTCTATTAAATCTCTAATGTCGTTTACAGATACTTTTATTGATGAAATGATAAATATTGAAAAAAGAAATACAGTTGTTTTTCACCACCGAATCACCATAATCCACAAACAAATTTCGAGTTAAGGATACTTCGAGTTATAGAAGTTTTTAATAAAACATAAAATAAAAATTTACACACAGTTTTATTTATATACTTCGCATAAAGTTTCTTGCTTATCTCCATGAAACATGTATTCTGTAATTTGACTTCTAAAAGCTATTGTCAATTCAATAGTTCAAGTTAAGGAGAACTTCGAGTTATAGAAGTTTGAGTTACGGATGTTCAACAGTATTAACCTTAACTTACTTTCATATGTTAGCGAGAAACAAAAGAATGAACGTTTAAAAAAGTGAAGCAACAACACAAATGATAAATTTTCATTCGCAAAAATCAAAAATTAGCAAATGAAATTTTCAAACAAACACATTTAAATCCACTCATGATACTGGTAACGCTTAAAAATATTTTTTCCAAATACATTTTTTTAATAACTTCTTCTGTTATTCCTGATTTTAGTAAAATCCTTGAAAATTATAGATGACAGTTCCACCTTCTCACAATTGCTGTAATATAGAAGAATATACTTCTGTTGTGCGCGATCGTATACCCAAACTTATCCCCTATCGTTTACGTTGTACGAAACACATTTTTTCTATATTAGGTATTACAGGACAGTACTTCAACTTTATTGGCTTACATGCAGACAGATACTTCTAAGTTGTAAAGTATTTTTTTTAAACCACTAAACATATGTTAAGTTCTATACAGGAGTTCAATCCTTATAATAGTCTGTTGTTTTGTTTACTTCGAACGGCATATATGAAAATAACTGTTTACTTTTCTCGCAGCTTCAAATATCTGATAGCAAATACGAGCAGTAATAATAAGATATTTTTGAAATTATTTGTAGAGATTCTTTACATTACACACCCTGTAATAATAAGCATAAGTGCAATTATAATATCAAAGAAAAGTCATATTTTATAAAAGGCTTGGCGGCATGCTTTCAAACAAGCGCTATTCTTGCAACATTAAATGTTACTAAAATCCACCAGAAAAGTCAAGTGCTTGGAAGCGTCGGCATGAATGGCTAATTTTGACGGTTGGCAGAAGAAAAGTGAGCAGCTCAAAGGGTTCTATGCATGGTGTCTTTTTTTTGCAAAAAGCACAAAAATGCGCAAGTGGCGTTATGAAGCGCCGCTACAATAACAAAACATAATTGCCAGGAGGACACTCCAAATGCATAATGGCCATGAAGAAGTGTTTATTTATGTCGGCTCGACGCATAGCGGCATGCAAGTATGACAGGCACGTGCGACAACAGAATCATATTTATATCATACATATGTATATACATATAATAAATGTATGTGTGTGTGCACGTATACAATTATATGGCTATGTTCGATTTACTATATGTAAATCGTTTGATGTTGACATTTAAACAGTTGATGGCCTAATTTAGCTACAAATGTATGTAAATTGGTGTGAAATATTTGTAAATCCTTCAACGAAATTGATGTGGCAAGCCAATTAAAGCATTTCAAAAGTCCATGCATTTTCCACAGCATTCTCATGCCACACATTCACTCACATAGATAAATATGTATGCTTTCACTCTGCGATACTTGTATATCACAGTCGCTCCCCCGTTTTTGTATGTTGCCCGGGCTTGCCTGCTGAAAGGCTTAAATAAACGCATAGACACATACGTACATGTACATGTATGTACAGTTGCACGCATTCACCTTTTCCCCTTTTGGTGTAACTTTTGCCTTCTGACGCTTTCTGCGTGTGGCCACACTTTGAAACTTGTGACTTGTGCGCCCCGCACACTTTTGGTCGGCAATCGAACACTCACACACGCATGCATGCACCGAGTCATTGGCGGGCACTGCTTTGTGTGGTCTTTTTGTGACTTTGTGTATTTGTGAGCGCTGAGGTTGCAGTTGCAGTATGTTTGCAGCTTGCATTTGTATAATTTACGGTGCTTCATTTCAGTGAGCGTTGCCATATGGTCGCACATTGCCGTCGGTATGGCATAGCGTAAACATAACACTTAATTCGATATTTTAAAAAGTGTTAATTTATTGTACATCAGTGATTTTGATATTTTTGTGTTTATGATCCAAAAAAATTTCAAACAGACTACTCCGAGGAGCAAGAACATTCATGACAAAATTATAAAATACACGGTTCTAGTTAGCATATAATAAATTAATACATTTAATTTTACACATTTAATTTTACAAATATAATTTTACACATTTACTAGCACAATACCATCATTTTATTATATTTAAAGTAATAACCGTGCCTGTTATCATTTTGATCATACTGAAATCCCTGCTTTTTATACAAGGACGATAAAGTGATATTTGTCAAAGAAAAAGTAGCAATAACAGTAATTTACAGTAATTTTGCGACTGTGATGTTGATCGACACACACCATCTCTTCGTCGATTTCAAAACTGCTTTCGACAGCACGAAAAGGAGCTGCCTTTATGCCGCGATGTCTGAATTTGGTATCCCCGCAAAACTAATACGGCTGTGTAAACTGACGTTGAGCAACACGAAAAGCTCCATCAGAATCGGGAAGGACCTCTCCGAGCCGTTCGATACCAAACGAGGTTTCAGACAAGGCGACTCCCTATCGTGCGACTTCTTCAACCTGCTTCTGGAGAAAATAGTTCGAGCTGCAGAACTAAATAGAGAAGGTACCATCTTCTATAAGAGTGTACAGCTGCTGGCGTATGCCGATGATATTGATGTCATCGGCCTCAACACCCGCGCCGTTAGTTCTGCTTTCTCCAGGCTGGACAAGGAAGCACAGAAAATGGGTCTGGCAGTGAACGAGGGCAAGACGAAATATCTCCTGTCATCAAACAAACAGTCGTCGCACTCGCGACTTGGCTCTCACGTCCCTGTTGACAGTCATAGTTTTGAAGTTGTAGATAATTTCGTCTATCTTGGAACCAGCGTAAACACCACCAACAATGTCAGCCTAGAAATCCAACGCAGGATAACTCTTGCCAACAGGTGCTACTTCGGACTGAGTAGGCAATTGAGAAGCAAAGTCCTCTCTCGACGAACAAAAACCAAACTCTATAAGTCGCTCATAATTCCCGTCCTGTTATACTTATGGTGCAGAGGCTTGGGCGATGACAACAACCGATGAGTCGACGTTACGAGTTTTCGAGAGAAAAATTCTGCGAAAGATTTATGGTCCTTTGCGTATTGGCCACGGCGAATATCGCATTCGATGGAACGATGAGCTGTACGAGATATACGACGACATTGACATAGTTCAGCGAATTAAAAGACAGCGGCTACGCTGGCTAGGTCATGTTATCCGGATGGATGAAAACACTCCAGCTCTGAAAGTATTCGACGCAGTACCCGCCGGGGGAAGCAGAGGAAGAGGAAGACCTCCACTCCGTTGGAAGGACCAAGTGGAGAAGGACCTGGCTTCGCTTGGAATATCAAATTGGCGCCACGTAGCGAAAAAAAGAAACGACTGGCGCGCTGTTGTTAACTCGGCTATAATCGAGTAAGCGGTGTCTTCGCCAATTAAGAAGAAGAAGATGTTGATGCTGTTTCTTGCTAAATGTGGGTTGCTAAAACCGAAAATAATCATAAAAGATTCTTAAAACGTAAGATTTTTTGTGTCGGGTAGAAGATTTCACTCAAATGAGAGGAAATGAAATATGGAAGCAAACGGCCCTCGGATCTTCAGTGTACCTTTTGGTTCTAATTTCTTTAACGATTGCAATTTTTCACCGCTTATACTTTTTAGGGCTTTAATCGCTATAATGGTATAACTTTCTAGACAACAACACACAAATTTTTCTTACTTTTTAGGTTTGATAAAAACAGCGGTCACTCGATAATATCAAAATGTTGGTCAAGGTCAAATTTCAACCTTCAACAACTTAAAACTAACAAAACTTAACAAAAAATAATTTTGATGAAACATTTTATGAACTTCTCATTTTCGATATCGGTGATTTTGCAAAATTTGAAATCTTGGACCACTTGACGTGGTTTGACCCTCATTCATATACAGTTTTAATACCTTTATGGTTGCAATAGATCGTGTTTTTGCTGGAACAACCATTGTGGGAAAGCTCCTTAAATTACACTACAATTACATGATTTCTGGCAAACTTAAGCCATAAGTGAGCCATTTAGAGGTAGTTTAATCTTTGTGTAACCTCTTCACATGCATGGTCTTACGAATAAGGTGTTTCCTGATTCCAAACAAGCCACAACTCCGCTCAGCTTAATCTGGTCATAACAGAGATAAACTGAATTATCTTAAACATTGCCAAAACTTGATATTAATTGGTTTCGTCCTTGTTTTCATGACGTCACGAAGTAATGTATTTTCTGTCAAATACATTCCGAAAAACGCAAAGGGATGAAACTTTTGTAATCTCTATTTTCATCATTCTTAGTGACAATTTCATTTGATTTTTTTTAAATACGTCATTTTGGAACGAAGCAAAAACAGTAATTTTTCTTAATTAAGATATACATATGCACATTTAAAGCTTTATATTATACCCAAACCTTCCCTCGCTTACTCTAAATTCGTTAAACTCCCAAACTATTCAAACCTTACCAGCTTCCACACAAAGTAGTTAAATCCACAATTCATGCGCCACAGATTTATTTCAACTAACATTTTTTACAGAAAATATTATTTGAGTAATTAGAAAAGTTTGCCAAACATTTGCGAACGTGCTCAATCTTTGGGCTTAAATGCAAACACACACATGCAAATGCACTATATCATTTACAATCATAATTCATCGCACGCACACATACTTATAACATTACATACACATACATGCATACATATAACTAATGCATAAGTATTTCCAATATTTTATTGCACGGCACTTTGTACCAACTGTCGTTCAAAGTCGTGTACGCCCAAAAAGTATTACTGCTGCTGCCAAACCAAAGCTAATTAAAATCGTATCATTTATATTTAAATAAATAGGCGGTCATTTAAAATATTCGTAGCTCGTTGGCAGAGCACACGCCGTGGCTAATTGTGGCTGCCGCGGCATGCCGGTTGATCGGAAGCGAATTCAATTGCGGACTTTTACACAATTTCAAACTGGTTTTCATAATCCAAATGCTTAGTGAAATGTTGTATGCAAAATAACGCTTCGGTTGCTGGTGGAAAACCAATATGGCGGCTGTTCGTATAATGCGATTTGGCAACATATGGAGATCGGAGCAGACTGGGGACTCTTTTAGTGGCGGAAATGTTTATTTATATGAAAAAGGATTGGAATATTCAAGTCTACACATACATAAGCATAATATATTGCCAACATTAGATGTCCTTTGCTTGGTACGAGTCAACAAATTTTTGAATAGTCACAGAGCACATAACTCTCACTTTACTACACAAATTTGCGAATATGAATACTCGTAAATGTAAGTATAGAGTTAAATATATTAGAACAAAATTTTTTTCAAAAATTTAGCTCGATCCGTCTATCTGGGTAAAAGCACCAACTTTGACTAAAACGAGACTTTGGAACTACATACGTATGTATGTACATACATAGTGCCATTTATTTATTGATATTGCTTCCTATACGATGTCCAGGACTATTAAACTTAGCTCGTTTAGGCATGAACCGTTAAAATTAATAATCATAGTTGTCATAACTTCTTATAATCGTAATAATGCAAAAAAAATTTATTCGGCCAATTAAAATAGTATTTCATAGTATTTGTATTTATGTTAAAACATTACAACGATTATATTTGATTCTTTTGTGGTTATTTACGAGCAAAATTAGCACAAAAATCAGGAATGAGGACTCAATTTTTATAAAAACCTTTTGCTGGCCATTAACTGCATATTACATGTTGTATATCTAGAAAGTACATGTATTTATACATAAACGTCATGTGGGTATTTATATTCATAAGCTTTTGATTTTTCCCAAAAACTGAATCTAATCTTTTTTGCAATAGCATTACATATGTACATATGTATGTGTTTCTCCCAAGGAAGTCTTAAGATTTTAAAAGTTCCGAAATATCTAAATTTCAAACAGCTGTTTCAACAATGAATTTTAATTATGGAAAGTCAATCAAAGGAACACTTCTCCAGCCTGCAGAATGGCAGTGAAAGCATCGATGACGATGGATTCAAACACGGCGGCGGAGAACTCATAAGGAGCATGCATCAGCTTCTTTGTAGAATATGGTCAGACGAAAGTATGTCCGACGATTGAATTTTAAGTGTGCTCTGACCAATCCACTAAACGGGGGACCGTGGAATAAGACTCCTTAACATCGCATATAAGGTTCTATCGTTCGTATCGTGTGAAAGATTAAAGCCCACCGTTAACAAACTAATTGAACCTTATCAGAAATTAAGAGGATTTAAGCCTGGGAAATCAACAACTGACCAGATATTTACTATGCGCCAAGTCTTGTAAAAGACCCGTGAAAAGAGAATCGACACACACCACCTTTTCGTCGATTTGAAAGCTGCTTTTGGCTGCACGAAGGCCTCAACATCCGCGCCGTTAGTTCTGCTTTCTCCAGACTGGATAAGGAAGCGTAGCAAATGAGTCTGGTAATAAACGAGGGCAAAATATCTCCTATCATAAAATAAACAGTTGTCTATCATGGAACCATTAACTCCAACAACAACGTCTGCCTCGAAATCCAACGCAGAATAACTCTTGCTAACAGGTGCTACTTCGGACTAACTTCGGAGTAAGCAATTGAGAAGTAAATCAAAACAAAAGCCAAACTCTATAAGTCACTCATTATCCCCGTCCGGCTATATGGTGCAGAGGCATGGATTCTGCGGAAGATTTATGATCCTTTGCTATTGGCAACGGCGAATATCGCATACGACGGAACGATGAGCTGTACGAGATATACGACGACATTCACATAGTGCAGCTAATTAAGAGATGTCGTCCGTATGAAGGCAAACATTTCAGCTCTGAAAGTATTCTACGCAGTACTTTCAAGCAAATACCATTTTAATAACTTTGCGGAAACTTAATAAGGAACTGGGAAAAAAACAATAGAAAGAACGTTGTATATCCGGAAAATTATTTTTTCCAATATTCAAAAATACATTCATATATACACCGATTTACAAGTAGTGCCATCAAGTATAAAAAAAAAGTATTTTTATTTTTTTAATTTTAGTAAAATTATGTAAAAATATGCTTGTCGTATTCACTTAGGTGTTCATACCTTAATGTTTATATATATTTACATATGCACGTACTTGTGACATAAGAATAGGTATTTAGGTACATATATTCAATTACAGAGGGATGCGACTCAATTGCATGTTAAGTGACGTATCACTCTAAAAATGCATTCAACCGTTAAAATTGCTCAGTATGCTGGAGATCAAAAAAATAAATTCGAAATTTGCGTTGTACCTATTTGGAAAACGTCAAAAATCAAAGTCGAAATACGGCAAACAAGCTGTTGATTTTTATCAAGCTACAAATATCTCTCCTCACTGCGTCTGTTGGGTCGCAATTTTTTGCACATGCAAATTTCTGTTTTTTTCCTGTTTATAACATTTTCATCTCACAAGTGAGTAAATAAGTAATCAAATGCAAATACGCCCACAAATTCTCATGTGGGCATTAGCAAAGTGAGAGGAAAGGCATTTGAGTAGAAAGTAATACAAACTTACGCCTTAAATCCCTCGGATCGGAGTTGTTGCTGCGCGGACTTTCACCCTTTTCACCGTTGTCGTAATCGTTTGATCCTTCCATCGATTCGTGGGAAGTGCATGTGGGACTCGCCGAGTCTGTGCGAAATGAATCGTTGCCATTGAAGAGATTCTGTCGAAGAGAAGTTGAGAGGGTAGATGTTTGACGAAAATTTATTTTGCAAATATACAAAAGTTAAGGAGTTTCTTGTTGTTGTGTGTAATATAATTAGATGTAGAAGCTAAAAATTGTACTATTGTTTTTTGTCTTAAGCTAGACAAGAAGAACAATTTTATGTACTTGAATACATATTACATTTGGTCGCTTCCGCTTGACCAAGTATCTGAAGCTATAGCCTCCCTCTTTAGTAGTAGAAGGCTTTTGTTAACTTCACTATGCACTGTGCGTACTCTACTATTTATGTATATAGAACTGGGTATCTAAATGGTTTAATCGAAAATGCAATATGCTATTCCTTCAATAAGTGTTTGTCTTCTACTTACTAGTAGAAGACAGATCGATTTTGAGTTTCTGAATGAGTTTAATGGTAAGTTTCTCAATGATTAACATTACGCTCGACCATTGTAAGAATACCGCTTTGATATGTGTAACAAAACGCACCTGATCCAGTGATATGCCTATATATTTGGGTGGTGAAAACGCCGACGGCAGTTGAAAATTCGATAATACCGATGGTTTTCCGAGTCCGCGGTCGCTGGCAAAGTAGCTCGCTGGCCCCCCATTCGCCGCCAACATGCCATGGTTGAGCGTCTGTAGCAGGTGTGGATGGAAGCTGTGCAGCAGGTGTGTGCCGTAACTACCGACAAGTGACATATTGTGTAGATCTTTGGCGTCTGGTAACTGCAAGAAAAGCGAACACACAAAATGAGCAAAATTTCTTCTAAGCAGACAAATGTTATGAAAAAGTAATAAGCTCCATAAAAAGGTGCTCAAGTTCTATATATGTATGTATATGCGCATATGTATTATTGAAGCCACTTTCTAATGTAATATATGTACGTATAATAAGTTGTTGTACTTTTTTCGAGGAAAGAGTTTTATCCTTTTGTTACGGTCACTCGGGCGTGCAAATAAACTATCAGCTTTGATGCACATGTTTTGGGTTTTTTGGCGAAAAAATATGAAAATATTTACAATATCCGAGCGAAATATTTTTGTATGCATGACATAAAGTGTTGTTGTTTATTGGCATTTCTGCTGCGCAGGGTAATGACACGTTAAGCTCGGGTCAGTCGTCTTGTCTACGTCTCACACAGCATTACACTGCTATTATTTCGGCCAAGGATTTGTTGTGGGCCAGTTGTGTCCATTGGTGAATGCTTCAAGTGGAAACTTTATTGCTTGTGAATGAGTTGAATTGAGTTTTTTTTTTGCATTTTATGAGCCGAATCTAATTGTGTAGAAAAGCTGTCAATGTGGCAAGGATAATACATGCGCTTTTTGCGGCTTTACGCAAGCAGTCTTCAAATAAATTTGATTGCGTTTTGAATAAAAGTGTTTAAATAAATAAAAGGGAAAAAATTAAAAAAAAGTAAAAAAGTAATTTCACGATTTACGCCAGTTCAGAGCTCTAAAATCGGGCCTAACTTTGACAATTTATTTAAGTAGTAAAGATAAATAAATCGATTTTTCTTAAGGCTTTATTAAACACTATTTGGATGGACAACAATTTTATATTTACATTTTGATACTTGGATACAAAATGGCGGCAACTGGGCCAGTATTCGTATTAACTATTTCTAGGAAAATGCAGTTTCTGGGCAGGAAAGTTTATATTTTGAAGCTAAACTAATCCAAGCGTTCCGCACTATAGTGGAAATATTTATTTCAGTATTTAACAAATTTATTAAGGTATTTAAGCCCCTAAAGTGCAGTTTTTACCAAAAAAATGTTTCGATATTTTGAAAAACCCAGACTGCCTTAAATCCATAAAGAAAGAAGCAAAAACCAAATACTACATTGAGACTCTCATATTTTCTATTCCTCTAAATATTTGAGCGCTTCAATTACTTCTTAAAGTGCTTTACTTGTTTATATTTCCACTAAATTTCACTTCACATATTCATTTGTCTTGAAGTATAAAACACAGCAATGCATATATTGCAACAAATCTCACACATTTTCACAAAATTTGTATGATAATTTGACAAACAAAATATTTGACTTTTAAAACTAAATCAACAAAGCTGTGGACCCCATAGCTTACACCCCTCGCTATCACCCAGCCTCACGCCGCACGCTTGAGGGTTGTTGCCACACATGTTATCCTGTCGCCACTTCGATTTAGCATAAATGTCGTTATCCAGACGCCGTCATCAGCCTAACGCAGTGTCTCTGTGACACGCACACATGCGTACATATTATGTGTGACGTGTGTTTGCAACATATCATTTACACAAATGACGTGTGTAATACTCTTGTAACTCACTCCACTGCCCCACGACGGAGGTTTCGCAATTTATGCATGTGTGATAAGTATAAAATTTAAATAAACTTGTTCATTGACAACATTTTTGAAAATTGCTAGACTAAATGCCGAATAAATGCGCCGTAAATTATGCAAAGATTATACTTCGTTAAATGGTTAAAGGTTATTGGAAAATCCGCGACACATGACTTGCGTAAAGATATACAAAAATATATGCCAACACACAAACATATATGACGCATATATTTACAGTTAGTATATTTATATATGCGGAATTATAATTAGAAATTAATATGTTTTTTATGGTATTTTCTATAGATTATAAAAGTAGATAAAACTTAAGTCTAAGGCAAAATACTTTGATTAAAAACAAATTCATACTTATCAGCTTCTTTGCTCATATGTATGTATGTAACTGAAAATTTATACCACGAAAGAAGTATGCGCATTATTTTACTTTTTTAAGAGTGATTATTCTTATAATCTCAAAAACAACATTATCGGTTAATTTTAAAAATTAACTTTAAAACAAACAAATTTCAACCATCTCAAAAGAAATCAGCGTTGTAATTGTATCAAATTTCGAAGTTTCACTAGCGGAAAGGGTCTTTTTATTAATGTACTGCAGTAACTCTGACTTATTCTTGACTTAAATTAATCTGAGTAGTGATAATGAATTAGTAATAAAAATTACTAGACTAAGTTAAGTTTAGTAACTGTTTTATTGATACGACGGTCTCTGTAGTAGCAACACCTCACGAAAATAAAGATAGGGATAGATAACAATATAATAATTGTCTGTATAGTAAATAAAATAAATCTCTGTACCCAAAAATGTGAATACTAGTGTCATCAAATTGCAATTAACCGCATTACTCGGAACGAAAATCGTATTGGACTTCTTGCGGCAGAAACTCTAGGCGATGTAAACCGTATTAAAGTAATATGCAGTTGTTGGTATTTTTTGATGATAAATAAAGTATGTTCTAAACTCAATAAAACCTCCCAGAAATACTATTTTTATGTAAATTGCTAGGTGTTATAGGGTTTACTGAAGATGATGGCGCATAGGATAATTTAACATGTTCCTGTGGTTTACTATAAAGAGATATCGATACTTTCCTTTTTGTTTCATAACTGGCTAAAATTTGTGAATAAAAGTACGCTTAATCTAAGACAAAGGCGGAACTAATGTAATCCTCATAAAAATCATATTTTGGAGAGCGGAATCCGATATACAAATCTCTAATTCTGTGTCAAACTCCTATTTGCATACATGTCTAAGTATTTAATTGCAAAGAAAAATTTGTAAGAAATTTTAAAATGCCAGAAGCTGATTACAACCACTCTTCTTCCTCTTCTCTCCTTTTTAAATAAATGTATGCAAGTAAGAGCTGCACATATCGTTCTTGGATGCAGCCAGCCTTTTAAAACTTTTCATACGAGTATATAAATCACGCGACTAATCTTACAGCACAAAAAAGTGTTGCCCACACTAAAAAGGGGAATTTGCCATTATTACGATCTTAACTTTGCAAGATAACGGCGAACAGTGTCGTAAATACACGCTTGTTGAAAACGTTAAGACACATGTTACAACTAAGTGCGCACTCAGACTAGGTGTGTATTTCAATGTCACTTTACCTATACCTATTCTTATTTAAAAGATGTACTTCTTAAGTTCTTGCCGAAGTTTCAAGAAGACAATGGAAATTATTTACTTTTAGCTTACAAAAACTTAATGAAGTGCTGAGGCTCGCCTACTTGGCAAAGGCTTAAACTAAATCGCATGCGTGGTTTTATTTTTAATTAACGAGGAATTATTCAAGAATTTGTCTTCGTGGTGAGTCGGTGATTATTTACGGACTTTTAATTTAGTTAGAAGCAAGATATATTACTGTACATATTTATAAGCTTGATAAATGAATTTTTGGTATAATTATGTAAAATAATATTTCATGGTTTATAATTTTTCTTGTATATGTTTCAATTCAATTCAACTGTAAATCAAGGAAAATACAGTATTCCGTCTATTTGGAGTTAAGAAAAACCTTATTTATTGGGTTAATAGTTTGTTCCAGCAATAAAATAATATCATTCATGAAATTGGAATTGCTTACATTCAAGTGTAAGTCTATACGTAGTTAGCTCCTGATAACATCTGGTAATGCCAATTTGGGATAAGGCTGCGAATTCAGATTTTAAATCAAAGATCATTTATGATTTTAGCTCGAGTTTTTCAAACTTGCTTTTGTTTCAGAGGTAAATTAACAGTAACAGCTTTTGCCATAGCTTCTTCATCTATAATTGGTATGTTAAATCTCTAATAACAAATAATTCGATTAATACAATAAAATGAAGGTTAAGATCTTGAATTTTTACCGCTTACCACTGTTTGAAGTCGCTTGCGAACACAAATGTGAAAAGAAAAAAATAGAAAAATACATTATAAAATATATTTTAATGCAATATATCTATTTTAGTAAAATAACTAATTATAAACTTCAATAAATTCCGAAAGAGTGAGAAAGCATTAAGAATTTGGACATTTTCTTTCAGTATTGCCATTTGGACTGACGTATGGAAGGACTTGGCGCATTTTACGTAAAGATCTTAAATTGGAAGCATACAAAATACAGTTTGTGCAAGAGCTGCCCAAACGACGTCGCAATATATTCGAAGCCTTATATGAAATATGCGCCCCTCAGTACCTCATAAATATCGTTATGAGTTATTTTGAAAATAGAAGACTGATTTACGACACCACTGAAGGCATCAAGAGCTACCCTATTTCAAGTGGAGTGCCACAAGGTTCAGTGTTAGGCCCCCTCTTATAGAATCTCGTGTATGATGGGGTGCTAAGAATTCCACAACCAAAAAACGTTAAGCTAATCGCATACGCGGACGACCTTATATACATATGTACGTAGTGGTAGCAGTAGCTAAACAACTCGATGACCTCCAAAATATATGTAATGAATGCATAAATGGTCTGTGGCAATGGTTCTCTTCCATGAGTTTGGCACTGGCTGAGCACAAAACTGAGGTATTGCTCATAAGCAAAAGGAAAATAGAAGAAAAAATAACTCTCTCTATAGGAGAGTGCGTGATTACTTCACAGCCACAGTTGAAGTATTTAGGGGTAATATTGGACTCCAAACTGAAATTTAAGCAGCACTTGGCGAGCATTGCAAATAAAGAGAATAAGATTCGTAATGCCTTATCAAGAATGATGGCAAACAGAGGCTGCGTGCGCTCCAGCCGTCGACTTCTAATAGCAAAAGCGATGAGCTCAGTTATATTATATGCAGCTCCAGAATGGATACAGGCACTAAACATAAAAGCGTATGCCAAATCAATAAATGCGGTGCATAGACTAACAGCAATAAGAATAACAAGTGCTTTCCGAACTTATTTCCAGCGAAGCAGCTGAAGTACTAGCTGGTATGCCGCCCATAGACATCCAGGGATACGAATTCGCGAGATTACATGAGCTATCCGCGCCAATCACAGAAATCAAAAAAAAGAGAGGAGAGAACCAAGAGCATAATTATATGGCAGCAACGGTGGCAAACTTCAACTAAAGGACGGTGGACCCACAAACTTATACCAGACATCCATATGTGGATAACTAGACAACAAGGGGACCTGTTGGGGAAAAGTTGGAAATTGCACTAGGTGGTAGCCTAACGGTGGAAAATTTTACTGCATTTATGTGTCGGTCCTCTGACAAGTGGATAGCTGTTCGCGAAGCGGCAACTTCCATCATGACTAAATTAAGACAGTTACAGCAGAATAGGCGTCAGTCCCCTTATCTGGTGGTTCCGTGGGAAAGTCTAGATTTGGGAGTAGGTTAGGTTTAGCAGATTAAAGTTCCTCACTCCGGCTTTCGATGCTCCTTCTATAAAAAAAAACTCGATGTGCTCTTGAAAATTTTCAAGGAGATCTGACGTTTTCTAGCCAAATTTTGTTCAGTGATGAGACCCATTTCTGGCTCAATTGGTATGTAAACAAGCAAAATTTCCACATTTGGAAAAAGATCAGCCTGAAGAGTTTAAGAGCTGCCACTTCATCCAGCAAAACCGAACCATCTGAGACGTAGACGCGACCAACATTTGAAAGAAATAATCTTCAAAAAACAAATTTTATTAATTTGAAGCTTTTATTTTTTTATTTCTACCTCGAAATGGATCACCCTTTAAAAAGGTGAATGCGAGAAAATGTAGGGAACGTTACAGATATGAGAAATGAGCGAAATATTAACTTTAATAATCATTTTTAAATTTATATTTTTTCATCACAAAACAATCGTTATATTTTATTTTTCGTTTACAATCTCCCATTTACGCAATGCGCGTATTTATGCACAGCTCGGCTTGAGCGTTTACTCCGTGGGCACCCTGAGAAATAAAACTCACCGCATAACTATTATTCTGTGAGCAATAAAAAAAGACATTAGATATCTTTTGTTGAAAGCAAAAAATAAAAATTAAAGTAAAGTTATAACGATCATTCGAAACATCAAATTTTAAAGGCTTTTGACATATGTATTTGTGTAGTCCTCAAAATAAAAACAAAAATTCTATTACTATGTAATATATATTCGACCCTTCTTTCAAAATGATGTTTTTTATTCAAAACTTATGCAATAACTGTCATTTTCTGTCCCTGGAAAAAGACGAAAACAATTTTTAAATTGTTGACACTTATTCAAAATTATATATGTATGTACATACATATGTATGTATAATATTAGGAATTCTTGAAATCGAAATTCTTTGATTGAAAGGTAAAAAGTATATTCAAACTAGAGGACCCGTCCACGCTTTACTGTGGCTGACACATAAATAATACTACTACTCTACTACTACCATCTACGAGTATATGATTTCTATTTGTTAGATTGTAGCATTTTTGTAAAGCAACTTGTGTTAGTTTACAAAAAAATGGATCATAAAGCATTTCGTGTGTTAATAAAGCATTGCTTTTTGGAGGGAAAATACTGTAGAATTTGGGCTCTGCACCAGCGAAATCAACCGTTGAAAAGAGATTTGCTAAGTTGGAAAGAGGCAAAATGAGCAATTCTTTGTTTTTGTTAGATTATAAACTTGCATGGACCCGCTTTGCACAGAGCTTTCGTCCCTTACTGCCTGTGGACCACACGCGTTAAATTTGGAGTAAAATAATTCCTCTTTCGCTTTACCATGAAGATTTTCTACTGTCTTGGAATAACTAAACTCATACACTTTATTTTTAACAATTTATTTTATTTTTACAACAATTAATATATTACTGAATATCCTTATATACAACGTTCACAGCTTTCTTGTCATTAGACAATACAAACATGTTTTCTCTAGAGGTTACTCTGGAAAGAGCGACATACCGTTGGCCATGTGAAAAACAGTCAACGGTCAAATCTAAGCCAGTAACATTGAAGGTTTGACCTGCGATTTCTTAATGGTCACTGCAAAAGATGTCTTTACCGGAAACTGTATACGCTTGAATTGGAAGGGTAAATCCGATGGTAACAGAGGATTCGGGGAAGCAATACATCTTCTCCGGTACCACATCCTGTGAGTATTGTGCACTCTATTATGAAAGTTTTTAGTGATTTTAGCAGCAAACGCATGCTATGCAAAGTTTAGGTGGATTCAGTTTTCTTGATAAAATAACAGGACTACCTACTTTCAACACCATTTTTGAGGAGGGAGTCCACACGGGTTCAAAGAGTTTAGAAATTCTGTAGGAAAATTAACAGCTTGTTCCAAATCGAGAACAGTATCGACCGAGTAGTATATTTTCGTCGGCGCATTAATATTTGATAAATTTAGTTACCTTATCTACTTGTTCGTTAGTTCATGACAGATTCACTATTTCTTTAAAAGCAAAAGCATAGCTTTTCAAACCCTGCTTAGTAAATTATTTTGATAAATCTCGTAGGGTTCAGTCTGTGTTTGCAATGTAAGCGGAAAAAATGTAATTATTTACGACTTCACATTAGAAATCTCAAAAATGACAGTATTTCTCCATTATTTCATGGATGTATATGTATAATATAAACCTTCCTCTCCTCTTCAATCACTATATCTATTAAAAAAAACCGCATCAAAATCCGTTGCGTTGTTTTAAAGATTTAAGCATACAAGGGGACATGGGACAGAAAAATCGACTTTATGTTATACTATGTAGTGATGATTTGAATCAAAAAGCCTACAGGCAAGCGTGCGAATACGATACATTTTGTCGCTAATCTATATAACATTTCATATTTTAAACTGAACTGCCTATAGATTTGTTTGATTAAATTACTTCGAATGGTGAAAAAAATGGTAAAAATGGTGAAAAATGAAAATGGTAAAAACAAATATTAAATTTTTGATATGCACCTATAGGAGCCATAATGCTAACTAATTTTACCGTTTCTACAATTCCTTTTCCTTTTGCCACATTTCACTCTCCCACTGTGATTTATTAATTCGTTGATTAATTGTACAATTCTACAATAAATCGACAATTAATTACTGCGCGGCTTGTCATGAGTGTCATTTTTGCCGCTCACATTTGCAAATACATACATGTAGGTATGTATGCAAAAGAGTCATTTATCTATTTGCTAACAATAAACAAGTGGTAATGCCACATTTACCGTTATGTATTCCACTCATAATTCATCACGCAAAGCACGGACGCAGGTGTTCGACCACCTCACCACCTTACAACAACCGCTCAATACATTGTTGTTTAAGATAAATTTTTATTTTATTACACGAACATTGCTTTGATTTGTAACAATAAACACCGATTTTGTATGGATAACCACCCCGCGTGCTGTGTTAGCTTGCTCTTGTAAAAAATACCGGCCACTTTTCCTGGTGTGTATAATCAGCTACTTTTCTTTGTGTATTTTAATATTAGGCATTCAAGTGATTTGTGCACATCCATTGAAACGAAAACCAACCCCTGATCAGCGAATATTATCTCTTACAGCTACCCACTTAGTTCTTGCCGTTGTGATGACTGCAACCGATACTTGTGTGGGTCAGCTGTGTGAGCGCTGGTAGGGGTGTTGGTGTTGCTGGAGATGCACTGACTTCGTCTGGTGGAGTTGGCATTTGCATAACACTTTGTTTGCTTTTTACACTCAACTTGTCGCTTTATCATAATCTGCTGTAAGACTTTTCTTAAACAAACCATAAAAAATCCTTTATTTGCATTGCATTAGAGGAATTAAAGGGCTTCCTCGAAATACCAACTATAGATTTGAATTTTTAATATAAAATACAATGAATGTACAACATAATTCAATTCCCAGTTTTATTTTTTGCATTATTTCAATAAAGTTTTGTAGTACAATTTAAGGTAAACAGTAAGCGTTTGAAAATTCTATATTTCTTTCCAACGGACGGTACTTATAAGCAACATTTCATAACGCCAAAACCAGCAGAGATAGAAGTTTGAAACTGATATCAGTATCAAGTACGGTTTTAAAATCACTGTCTTGTAATTACTTGTATGTTTGTTTGTTGGAATATCCCTATTCCTTCATGCAAAAATAGCATTATGCAACACTGCATGTTCGAATATCCTTTCAAGATTTCAACATTGTTTTTACCACACTTGGCACCATTACTGAAATGAACATACATAGTAGTAACTGGGAAATCCCCTTATTCGATAACTTTTACCTACACATTTTGTTCGCATGATATTTACATAAAATATTGCTTAATTAAAGTTTTTAAAGTTTATTAGCTCGCAATATTTTATCAATTATTCGTGCTATCGATTAGATTTGAACATTTCTGACCTCAATAAGTGAAAAAATAAAATGTTTGACCCTACTACAGTTAACAAAATGTCCAAATTTTCAAAGATTCGTAAAAGGCAACCCATTTCTTTGGAAGTAAAATTAAAAATTTTAGACTGTCTGGCAAGTGGTGAAGGTTCAACATCTGTGGGCAAGGCTTGTGGCTTAAACGAAGCTACTATCAGGACCATTAAGAAAAATGAGAATGAAATATGGAAATCTGTCATCAGTTCATCAGAACATACTTCTAAAACATCGTCATACATTAGAGATGAAGTGTTAGTAAAAATGGAAAAATGTGTAGTGTTTTGGATTGAGGATTTATTGCAAAAGAGAATACCTGTAGATGGAAATATTTTAAAGCAGAAATCACTACGAATTTATAAGCAACTGCAGATATCAGAGCCATCAACAAGTCGTCAAGATAAGAGAAAGGAATATTCTGCTAGTGATGGATAGCTAACAGGATTTCTTAAAAGAAACGCATTTCATAATTTAAAAATTAAAGGAGAAATCGTATCAGCAGATGAAAAGGCAGCTAAAACCTTTCCAGCTGAACTAGCCAAAATTATTGAAGATGGTGGTTACGCCCCCGACCAAATTTTTAATGCCGATGAAATGCGTTTGTTCTGGAAAAAAATGCCTTCCAGAACTTTTATAGCAAAATCCGAAAAAATTGCTAGTGGTTTTTAGAGTGTAGCAACTCTTCTGGTGACAAAATTTTAAAGCCTCTTTTAATTAACCGATCATTAAGGCCACGTGCTTCGAGAGGACAAAACATTCTAGAGCTGCCGGTCCATTGGAGGGCGAATAAAAAGGCCTGGATGACAGCAGGTCTAGTTTCGGAATGGTTTGAAGAATGCTTTGTTCCTGAACTTAAAATATATATCTAACAGCAATGTCTTGATTTTAAAGTGCCAAGTCATCCCGTTTTATAGCATCCAAATGTTCATATAATATTTTGCCCCAATACCACTTCCTTGATTCAACCATTAGATCAGTGTATAATTGCTACGTTTAAGCTTTATTATATTCAACAAGCATTCCAACATATTTAAGATGCAGTAGAGAAGGACTATGGGAAAAATATTCTATTTGGGAAAAATATTCTATTTTGGATTGCATTACATATGCTTTAATGACCAAAGAAAAGTTAAGTTTCTGGTGGAAAGCACTTTGGCCAGAATGTGTGAAGAGTGGTACCTCAGTGCCCCAAGCATCGATGGAGACTTCTAAAATTATAGCTTTGGCACACGACATCGGAGGAGAAGGATTTGAGGACCTACAAATTGAAGAAGTCGACGAACTAATGATAGATAAACCTCTAGATGATGATTGTCTGTTTGAATTAATAACAGACGACGGCAAAACAGAGAACAATAATAGCGAAAACGATGAGGAGACCGAAATATGTCAACTAACTGCTAGTTTAATTGATGACGGTCTAACATTTGGTAAAATTATGGTGAATCATTTCTGAAATAATGATCTTAATATGGAACGTGCCTTGAAATTCGAATGAGATATTAATAATTGTACTGCTAGGTATAAAGAACTTAAAATAGCAACAGTTCAACTTCCTATAAAAGATTTTTTAATAAAAAAGTCGACGGCGTTAGACCTATCGATGAATATCTCCAGTGTTGATACCGACTTTAGTCAAGTTCGTCGCAAACAATGCGCTTGTTATCAAGTAGCGACGTATAATTGTAGCTATGTAAATATTTTTTCTTTATTCCTATTCTAATTTTTCGGTTCTGAATTCTGGGCTAACAGATTTCTTTTGTTTGTTGCTTGCTCTACCAGTTTTTCACCTGTATGAATTATGTATTTTAAGTTTTAATGCTCAAAAAAATACCATATGAGCTACTATACAATTTTTATGCATATCTGAAATTTTATAGTTTTCAACATTTTTTAACACGGTTTTTCGAAATAAATATAGTTCTTTATTTAATCTTACATGGAACGTATCCCCCTTCTACTATAGGAAACGCCTCTTTTTTTACACGGATTTCTGAGGGATGTATCTACCGTGTAAAAAAAGAGTTGGGTGTACATGTAATATTCCTTGCAGAGAATCATTATAATAGTCAACGATTTTTGACTAAAATCAAAAACATCTAAGAAGCTGAAATACGTAAAAATGTGGACTTTAAGGTGTTAAGCCAATCATATAAACTAAAGTCAGCCGGATGTTCGAAATTCCAGATAACTCACATATTGGCCGATATGTCTGATACAAAGTCAACCCGAAGATCAAAAATCTTTATGTTAAGTATATGAGCCCTAAGGAAAGTATTAGTCCGATTCAACCCATTTTTGACATACACACTAAGGTGGAGCGTTAATGTATGGAGAAACATTTTTTTCTGTTTTTTAATGGCATAGCTATGAAAAGTCGCCTTTTAATATATAAAACAAACATGCAAAATATCAAACAGCTGGCTTAATGTTTTGAGGTGCCCCAGCACAGTCAAACATTTAAATAAAACCAAAAAATGGCATTGTAAGCATTTATTACGAAAAATATTCTATTACATTACTTAAAATACCATTTAAACATCAAACTGTTTCTTTTTTTTTGTAAAATGAGGCATTCGTTGACGTGATAGCAGTCTTGCTCTAATGAAGCTATCTCGTTTATTTTCCCCACAAACTGGATTCGATGCTTCTGTTACCAACTTGATGCAGCGCTCCACAGCTTGGGTGTGGCATAGAAAATCTGTAATATCCTTACATGTACCAAGAACGGTTGACAATGCTTTCAAAGTTTCATCAAACATATTTAAAGTTAGAGGTGGATCAGTTGTATCAGAGTCTTGCCACATAATAATCTCAGAGTAATCATAGGCATCGAATTTGAATGTAGGTACTTTAAACGTTCGAAATCTTCGAGCTTTCTCTAATCTTGCTTTTACAATTCTTCGATATGCAACACCTCTTAAAATCTCTCTGTCATCACCAAGCATGGCAATGAGATGATTTTCTGGGTGACCAAAGTATCCATTTCGTTGGATTACCTTGTCAACGATTGCTTTCATATCGGAATTCAAATAACGACTTAGATTAATGGTTTGCCATATGTTTTTGGCTCCGTTAATGTATGAAGAATTGCATTTTATTGTAAACCACATTGGTCCATAAACTTTCATAACGTACTTGGCTAATACAACTAGCTTTTCTTCTGGGTCAGTTTTAGTGGAATACAATTTTAGAATTCGATTAGCTGTTGTTAGCCATCTAGAATGGTTAGGGGCTCCAGCTTCCATATAAGCTAAACAGGAGAAAATATACCAGTGCTGATAGCGGTCATTATGTCGTATAAATACTTTTGGTGGGTATTAAACTCTTCCCTAGTTATTTGAGGTAATAATGTAGTTATAACGGTAAATTCGACTATTGGCATTGTTTGACAAGTTTATAATTGAGATCCGATGGCGCCTTAAAAGCATTTATGTCCGATAGTTTTTCCGTCTAAATGTAATAAAAGATGACGTAGTGGTAACTCATTTGAATACAATTGACAGATAAACCACTGTTAATGACCTGTTGAATTCCTCCTCCATCAGAGGAATAACACCACCTTTAAAAACCTGTATCCACTACAGTTCCAACGCACCCAACAAAGGATTTACCGACTTAGATTTCAAATATAATAATATAGTGTCTTTTAGATTTTTAGCAGTCCCCGTCTTACAGGTGACATGACCAAAATAGTTGTTTCCTGGTTCCGATGTTTTTCTTTTCCTTCACAGTTGAAACTATATCGACACCGCCTATCATCATTTTTCTGGTTGATCTTTGGTCGAGTAAGAAGCTTACTTCCTCCTTGGCAACACGACACCCTTTTAAACATCAATAATTCCTGATATCTTTGCACTTGCAGCTGCAGATATTAAATAATGTATGGGACTCTGTCATAAATGTTCTAACATTTTCTTGGTATTTAATGTTGGTTTGACGGCCTTGATATGGTTTCATTAAGCTCCTGTATATGTCGTGGTAGGAACGAATCAATTGTAAAATTTTTTTTACACTTTCAGTTGGCAGTGAAGATTTTCGCCATATTTTTATAACTTCATCCGCTAATCTTTCAGATATTTCAAGAACTGTTGGCTCCATTGTTGTTTTATCGGGCTTCAATTCATGTTTTAGGAACAGATAACATTTCATCAGATTATTATACGTAGGTAAGTGAGAAACAGGTAATTTCTCCGGCAAACCAGAGACAGGACATCTAGTCGTTTGTCGTGCTTTAACTTGAGATATATTTCTACAATCAAGACAAGTAATAAGTACTAATTACAGTTATAAGCCAAGCTAAAAGCATCAAATATACATGAAAATACGATTTACAGTAAATATTCCGATCCCAAAATTTGATGTAACAAATAAATGAAAGGCGAACAAGTGAACTGCTGTAAGCGCGCGACTAAAGAGTATAGGTATTAGGTTTTTTACTTTTTTTAAATCAAGCCATTTTATTCGACTTCAAACTTAAGACTGTACAGAATTGACAGAGCGCAGTCAGTTGCTTACTTAAATCTACCGTTATTTGGATATTGTCGGCCTGGTATTGTGGAAAGTGAGTGCCTGGGAAAATTAGCATAACATATAGAATGGGAGAAGTTTTGGAGTGTGAAATTAAAGTGCGGAACGTAGCTATGTTATTATTATATGGTTAGATAGTTATATCTATGTTTTAAGAGCATTAATTTCTATCTTACTCTAACATAGTATCGCTTAGAAATCAAATAACGTTTATAAAATGTTTGCGAATTTAAGAGTATTTGGCATAAATTTTCAAAATTTCAAGTCGGTGGGGGCACCTCTAAACATAGTATGAGATTACTGGATTTTCTTGTGTTTAATATTTACCTAAAACAGCAACTTTCTACAGGTATACAGAAACAGAAATCAAAAATTAATAAAAATCGCTCCATCCTAATACACACCTAACATTGTTAGAGAAGGATTATCCCTTAATTTCAGTTATACATACATACATATATAGCACATTTTCGATCAAAAGTCAACTATAGGTAACGGGGTCTAAATATTCGGTACCTAGGGTCAGTTTTTATTGGATTTAAACAATTTTTGGTCATAAGGTAGCACATATTAAAGGTATTATTCGTGCAAAGATTTATCCCGTTATATTATATGATTCTTGATTTGTGTACTGAAAACTGAAAGAATTATGTAAGTGGAATTCAAAATTGTGCTATATGGGAAGTAGACGTACTTGTTGGCCGATTTCGTCCATTTTACAACGTGACACAGAAATATGAAAAAAATGCCAAGCACCAAATTTTGTAATTTTGTCGAAATCGGTTGCTCGGGTCTCAAGATATGGGATTTCAACAAAAATAATGCTCTCTCATACCATCTCGGTGTTAAAATTAATCGTCTCTCGCGTATTTAATTATTGATTTATCGCGCTTTTAGTAGTTTTTAGCAGTACCATTATATGGGGGAGTGGGCGGGGTTATCCTCCGATTTCATCCATTTTCACACTGTTCTATAAGATTTGCACTCAGTAAATGTGATATGTACATTTAACTTGTTAGAGGACGGGCCATGCCCACTTTTTGAAAAATTTTTTTCCACAGGTGCCTCTTGCTACCGCGATAACAAACTGCAGCTTTATATCTTAATTTAGTGGTTAGTTATGGCACTTTATTAGTTTTCGGTTAATGGCGATGTGGGTGCGACAGTGGCCCGCTTATGCTCATCTACGAACTGCTTTTTTTGTACTAAGCAACCCATATACCAAGTTTCATCGAAATATCTCAATTTTTACTCAAGTTACAGCGTGCACGGACGGACGGACAGACAGACCTCGTGGTTGCAAGAGTATAAAAAACGTTGACCTCCTTTGCACCGAAGCTATAATACCTTTCACAAATATAAAAGATTCCTTTCAAGGCCTTGATTTCGATAGGTCAGTTTGTATGGCTATAGCTACTTTGGTGATCCATACTAAAAAATTTTTTTGACGGATTTCACTATTGTTTTAGAAAATAAGCCAAGTCACTATGGTGGTCCGATAACGTCAGCTTCTTGGAGAAAAAAGGACGTGTTCAAATTATAAGATATATTGCAATCTTAATATACCCTGTTCAGGGTATAAAAGTATATCAGCAAAGCACAACTCACGAAGATTTAGAAAAAGTCTGATGATTGGCATAAGTTTTCAGTTTGAGTCATTTATAGTAGGTATATCTGTTGACAGCCTAAATTTTATTCCTGCTTTTAATGATTTGAAGAGATCGAAATTTTTTTATACTAATGGACATACTTATGCACATATGATTTTTTAATGCGGAATCAATGGTCTTATATATTAGACATATGTATGTACATATTCTAGCAATTTTTATTAAACAAAGCACATATATACGTTCTCAGTTTTCGAAATTTATGTGTTCAGAAATAAATGCGTGCATCCATATAATTACATAGTTTGCGATTACATGGGGCAACTTTAGTTGCTAATTCTCGGGCGATTCTCTTTTACTGTCGCCCATTACCTTCACACGAGCAACTTGTGTTGCGCAACTCTGCTCGAGTTTTTTCTCATTCTCTTTCACTTTACTTTAACCCATTGTCTACTCTTTACTTTAACCCATTGTCGCTTCTTTTTCCTTATAGGTATTTGGGCCACTCTATCACATATATTAATCAGCTCTGTCATTTAAGAAATACATTTTATTTATTAAAACAAAGATTTTTACTATCGTCTGAATCAATTTGTTCCTCCATACATTTCACAATATCTTTAATTAATTCGATTTTTTCGTCATACTCCATTTTCTAAAATATTTATATTATATTATGTATATTTGTATACATATTTGCAAATTACTTACCAAAAGATGAAATTAAATTTTTTAAATATATTCAAAATATTAATTTCAAAAAAATATACGCAAATGCAACTATGTACTACGAAAGAAAGAACACGAATGCCGAAAAACGTCGCAGCGAACTGCTACGAATAAGAACACAAAGCGAGTTGCTGAACACTGGAAACTCGGCGCGATTCTCCTCTCCTCGTCGCCCCCTCGCCTATAAACTAAGAGTTGCCGCAACAAAAGTTGCCGTGTGTAATAAGGCTCATATAAACCTAGTGTTTACAATTAGCCGATACAAATGTACATAGTAAATATCTTTCCGCAACAGCTTCTCAATACAGCTGGCGGCATTGGCTCCAATAACAATAACCACTTGTAACCTTAGCAATAAAACTTCTGTTGGAAGTATAGTATAATTGCGCCCATAATTCACAGCGAAACAATGCACTGATAGTGAGACGAGTACCAATTACCTTCTAATAAAATCATTTGTTAAATACGCGCGTGACTCAATGCAGTGGAAAGCAATTGTACTAAACATTTACTTGCTTATATACATATATTCGAGTTACTTTTGAATCCTGTTATACGTGCCAATGTTTGCTTCCATGTAGAGATGTACCCCGTAGGAAAAATCTCGATCTAGCCACAAACATTTCTTCTTCTGCGTAGTATTTTTTTTTTTGAATTCGGCATAAATACTATACATAGAGAAATTGCTCATAACCAGACACCCACCGTAGCATTGTTTTTCCCGGAGCTGTCCATGTATGGGGCGTGTCAAAAACCAGTGTTTAAAATGCTGTTTTTTTTTTGAGTCAGAAGCTGCAACTCAGAGCTATATTGAACTAATAAATGCGAGCCAATGCAAGCTATGAGTGAATTAATGACAATTAACCCATTAGGTTCGGTTGAACCACCGCGAACCAGGCAGCGTCAGTCAATTTGTGACCATTTAAAGTATTGTTCTTAAAAAACTATTTCAAAACAATACAAAAATTAATAATATTAGAGATGATAATAACGAAATAAGTAGTGCCTTATTATTTAACTTAAAGTTAAAGGGGTAGCCGTAGACCGCATTCATTCTTCATATTTTCGGTGTATACTGGAAAAACTCAAATGAGAGAATATAAATAATAGGTTACAATTATGTAGATATATGCAAAAGTGCGGCATATTTTGATATATTTTCATCCAAATAAAACATTACCAAAATTTTGAGATTATACTCTGTGTCTGTCATTGCGAGAAAAATACATACGAGTATAAGGGACAGCATCTTTTATGTCGGTATACAAATATTTAACAACTTTAAAAGAGAATAAAACGTTTTCTGAACATTAATTATTTCATTATAATTACTTCACTACACAAAATATTTATTTGTTTTTATTGGCCACAGCCAATTGACACCACTCTTTGTGTTTTTAACTTCATAATTTGAGGAGCTTGATGACTAGTACATATCACCGCAGATATTCAGAGAGGCCATATTCAAGTATTCCTGGGGTTGATTGCATTTCAAAGTGCACTGCAAGTGATTCATTGAGGCAAAATATTTAGATGAGATCGAAATGACTCTTACGCATTGAGGGCAACAATCCTTCAGCTTTAATGAATTCCTCCGAGCATATTGTTGATTGGTGAGCTATCCTGCGCCCAAAAAATATTCTATATCAAACATCTAACAATTTGGTTTCCTAGAGACTATTATTTTTTTCGAAATCATGGTGATTTCCCGCTCTCGATTTGGTGCCTAGGTGTTGACACTGAGCTGCACCATTAGCTTCTTTTAGCTTCCCTGGCATTGTATTATAACAAATGACAGTTTTATATGGTCGTTTATGTATTGTTTCGTTAAAGGCAATTATTCCTATTCAGCTAACCAAAGCAGAACAGTTTTGCCATTGAACATATTTCTTTGATAAAATTTTGTTATCCTTGACAGTTGAATGAAAAAATACATACAATTTAATTTCAGTTTTGGACCTCAAAGCCGGGGAAATGGGCAATTTATCACCCGATTTCATTCATTCTAATAAATTCACAAATATACAAAGCTATTAACAAAACTAACATATTGACCGATATATGCGGTATAAAGTCAGCCGGAAATTCGAAAATCTTTATAACTAATAAGTATATGAAGGCTGGGGATGGTACCATATTGATTTGATTCAACTAATTTTTTACACATAGTCATACTATTATGAGGAAAGTATTCCCTCCAAATTTCAATTATACATATATTTTCTTTAAAGAGTCAACTATGGGCACTGGGGTACAAATATTCGGTCCATAGGAGCTTGCACAGTTTTGGCTCGATTAAGACTACCTTAAGTAAAAAGGTGAGAAACTTCAAATGCACTATTCGTGTAAAGTTTTATCATGTTATATTTATTGCTACTTGTTTTGTATACTGGAAAATGAAAGAAGCAAATGAAATTTAAAATTGTGTTATGTGGGAAGTAGGCGTCGTTGTAGCCCGATTTCACTAATTTTTTACACTGTAAGAGAAGAATTTCATATACCGAATTTAGTTTACCGTTATATGAGGAGTGGGTGGGATTATCATCCGATTTTTATAGTGTCGATAGAAAGGCTAGGGGGATTTGTCCTGAGCAAATTTGGTTAGTGTAGCTTTGGTGGTTTAGGAAATATGAACAATTAACCAATTGCCTTGCCCGTGCTAATTTAGTGCTTACTCATGGGATTTTATAGGTTATCGATTAATGGCATTTTGTGGGCGTGACAGCGGTCCGCTAACGCCCCTCTACGAACTCGTCCTCCGTTTTTGACGATAAACAAAGTTTCATCAGGAGATCTCAATTTCTGCTCAAGTAATCGCTTGCACAAACGGAAGGATCACAAATGGACAGTCATAAAAATTTCAACTCGCCTCATCAACTTGATCAATTATACATTGTATATAACCCTATATCTATCTCGATTAGTTTTAGGTGATAAATATAATGGTTAGGGGGAAATTATTATACTCTGTAACAACATTTGGCAAGCGTATAAAATTGCGATAATAATGCAAGCTGGTGCTAATTTAATTTTTTAAGTGTGTTAAATGGAAAAATAATCACCAGTAAGAGCAATTTAGTTAGTAACATAAACAAAATAACACAAAAGCACTACAACAAACCGCATTCATCGAAAATATTATTGCTGTATTCCAGCGAATACCGGTAGCAAGTGGCAGCAGTGTAGCCACCGGCCACACCAAACTACTCCCCGGCGTTTAAACCCGGCAAACTAAGCGCGTCCGCAACACTTAACTTACAGCAACACACACACAGTTGCCTCGGTGAGCGCCAGTTAGTCAGTTGGCTGAGTTAAGTTATTACAATGAGTTATTGCATTAATTTGAGCCACTGCCGTGGAATGTAGAAAACGCTGCTCTGGAATCCGAACACACACAAACACATACATATATAGACATTAACAAAAAGCTGCTACAAAGCACAGAGTGTGAGTAAAAGGTGTGAGGCTCACGCATATGCTTTTGTGCACAGCAAGGCAATTATTTCACATACATGTACGTATGTATAGGTGAACTTGCATGTGCGCAAAAATCTTCTAAATATTACTTGCAGTTTTTTTTTTTTGCGGCGTTGCGTTATTAAATTAAAATAAAAGCTATTGCCATATACCATATATTTCATACGTATGTGAGTGCGTGGGGCGGTGTGTACAGCATATGTACAGCATATGTATGTACATAGGTGTGCAGCGGGAAGCGCAGGCATCATAATTTCTGGCGAATACCCCCTGGGGCATTGACGACGGCGAAAGTGTCATACGAACTCATACACATATGTATGTATGTATATATGTATGTATAACTACACACATGATGCACATCTTATATTTCGGGGCAAGAATGGCGCTTGAAAGGTAAATCACAAATATTTACAACTTTCATTTAATTTGCGAAATGTGTGGCAGTGCTGGTCTTGCCACGTTTAGTAGTTTGCTTAAATAATATGCAGCATTGGCAAGTGCTCTAAATCAGCTCAAATGTGGCGGCATTGCGAAACTGTCGCGGAAAGGGATGAGAATTTTCTTACACGCAATTGTTGTTGCTGACTTAACCTTAGGTACCGAGCGTTGCTGTTGCCGTTGTTTACTTGTACAGTTGCATGTTGCATATGAGAATTGATGACGACATTATGCTCGCGTCACCATTAAGTCATTTGACATTTTTAATATGTTGCACAGCTAGTAATAACAAAACTCCCACCCTCTCGTCTTGTGTTTCGTACGCTTGTGGTGTAAGTTGTAAGATGCGGTTAACAAGCGGTCGGAGGCCATTCGTTACACTTTTGCTATTATTAATTTTTATTATTTCGACTTACAAATGAATAAATCAATTTATACAAAAGTAAATATGTATTATGCCTATATTTGTGGCATTTGGCGGTAATATGTGGGAGGGAGTACATAAGAGAGCAAATATGTGTACTTTCTTCTCAGTATAGCTTGTTGTTAGAGTGTTTTTATTTATATTATATTTTGCGAGAAATAGCGGGTTAGGTTTATGGGGCTAAGGGAAGTATTGACCTGATTCAGCCCATTTTTGCCCTTCAGACATACTTTTATCAGGAAATGATTCTCTCTGATGTTCAATTATATATCTCTCCGATATTTTCAGTAACAAATTAACTAATGGCTCTGTGGTTCTCAAATTCAGTACCTAGTGCTTGGACCAGCTTTTGTCCGAATTGGACAATTTTTAGTCATGATGTGGCACACTTTAAAGACACTATTCGATCAAAGTTTATTCCCGCTACAATTGTTGGTGCATTATTTGTATACTGGAATGTGAAAGGAACAGATGGAAAAAAACTGTGTTACAAGCCGTGGCTGTGGTCCGATTTGATCCATTTTCGGACTATATTTTGTGAAAGTTTGGTTAAATACGGTGAAATATGTCCCGAGATATGAATTTTCACCTAAAAGTGGGCGGTGTCACGCCCATAGTCCAATTTTGACAGCTGCTCCTATGAAACCCTTCCGCGCGCCATGTATATATGGATGTAAAACCTAACGTCTCTGCCGCATGTACATGGTGAGAAAAAGTGCCCGGAAATTGGAAATAAAACGCAAAATATTTAATTATTTTATAATATTTATTTTATCACCTTATTATTCACAAGTTATTGTCATTAATTGTAAATCACTTATTAGAAGGATTTCTCCAATCCTCGAAACACAAAGCGGAATAAGCGCTTCTTGGGATGGCTTTCAGCCCCTTCTGCATATGTTGTTTTATCTCATCCATCGACTGAAAACGGGTTCCACGGAGCGACAATTTAAGTTTTTGGAACTAGAGAAAAATCACACGGAGCCAAATCTGGTGAATACTGATATATGGTATTCAATGCGTTTTTGGCTTTAAATTCGGTCACAATCGTACTCTTTTTGAAAAAAATTCAGTTATCGGGACGAGTCGAGCAAGAACGTGTTTCATACCCAAAATTTCCAAAAATCAAATATTTTCATCAGCTGAAGAGGTCGAAGGTCGTTCTTTAACAAGGCATTCTACCATCTCTCGAGCGCCATTGCAGGCTTTGTACCAATCATAGGCTTGTGTTCTTGATAAAACTAAATTACTGTAAGCCTCTTTCAACATTTAACTACAACGGTTACATGCACGAAATTTAGTTAGAAATAAAAAAAATGGGGACAAATTCTTTGTTCGATATTTTTATTCATTGTAAAAATCACAACGCACTACTGAGGTGTACCGACTTAAGCAGATGCTGTAAAAAAACTGATTGACAGATCGCACTCATATTTGGCAAAGAAATTAAGTACCACTTTAGCTAAATATATTTTTATACTCTCGCAACAATGTTGCTAACGAGAGTATTATAGTTTTGTTCACATAACGGTTGTTTGTAAGTCCTAAAACTAAAAGAGTCAGATATAGGGTTATATATACCAAAGTGATCAAGGCGACGAGTAGAGTCGAAATCCGGATGTCTGTCTGTCCGTCCGTCCGTCCGTGCAAGCTGTAACTTGAGTAAAAATTGAGATATTATGATGAAACTTTATACACGTATTCCTTGGCTCCATAAGAAGGTTAAGTTCGAAGATGGGCAAAATCGGCCCACTGCCACGCCCACAAAATGGCGGAAACCGAAAACCTATAAAGTCTCATAACTAAGCCATAAATAAAGATATTAAAGTGAAATTTGGCACAAAGGATCGCATTAAGGAGGGGCATATTTGGACGTAATTGTTTTGGAAAAGTGGGCGTGGCCCCGCCCCCTACTAAGTTTTTTGTACATATCTCGGAAACTACTATAGTTATGTCAACCAAAGTCTACAGAGTCATTTTCTTCAGGCATTTCCATATACAGTTCAAAAATGAAAGAAATCGGATAATAACCACGCCCACCTCCCATACAAAGGTTATGTTCAAAATCACTAAAAGTGCGTTAACCGACTAATAAAAAACGTCAGAAACACTAAATTTTACGGAAGAAGTGGCAGAAGGAAGCTGCAACCAGGCTTTTTTTTTTTAAATTGAAAATGGGCGGGGCGCCGCCCACTTATGGTCCAAGAACCATATCTCAGGAGCTACTAGACCGATTTCAATGAAATTCGGTATATAATATTTTCTTAACACCCTGATGACATGTACGAAATATGGGTGAAATCGGTTCACAACCACGCCTTCTTCCCATATAACGCTATTTTGAATTCCATCTGATGCCTTCTCTGTATAATATGTATATACATTAGGAACCAATGATGATAGCGGAATAAAACTTTACACAAATAGCGTATTTGAAAAATATGTAAATGACGTATTATGAAATCTCGATTATCACTTTACCATGCGAGAGTATAAAATGTTCGGTGACACCCGAACTTAGCCCTTCCTTACTTGTTTGGAAATATCATTTTCCCGATGAATTTAATTACATTGTACATAGTTATTGATTTGCCGCACTTTTAGTAGTTAAAAAAATCTGCCTTAGTTAGTTCATTAATATATCTTAATTTTTACTCAAGTTATCGCTTGCATGGACGGACGGTCATATTGAACATATGTATATGATCTGTGTTATCTCTGACTAAGCTCATTTCGTCTTTGTGGTTTAACATTTCTATGCAACTTTAATAAGAATCGACAAAGGGTAATTTCTAAACCCATGCTTCAGGCCGCGATGTGGCTCCTGATGGTCTGTCTTTAGACCTAAACTTTAAAGAGTATTCAGAGATATTTTTGTTTGTTGTATTTAATTTCATTTTTCATTTAAACTAACTTAAAAGTTCTCAAATCTACAAATTTGATGTATCCAATATGTTGAACCCAGACCAAATAGAGTTATAATATTATATGACAAATGAGTTTATGTGGAACCAATATTTACACATTTGATGATCATGAGCGTTTCGGAACGAAAGAGGCTGTTGAATGGCTCAGAATAGGAATCAGAATAAGGAATTAAAACTGCAATAAGATCATAAAATCCTCCTTTTGTAAATATGTTTAGGTTCAGTTTTATTTCAAAACAGTTAATTTTTTGCTTTCTGCTTTGTCGAATTTTTTCTATAAATTCATCTGAAGCGATCATAAACCGTCGAACTGAGTAGCATGCGCCTCAGACGTTGCAAGTACAGTAGTTTATTTGCCCCAATAAATCACCACACCCATTCAATGAGCCGCTCGACTCGCGCGCTTCAATATTGAATGTATTAAAACGCCTGAGTATTCAAGTTCGATGAAAACTTAAAACACTATAACAATGTACTTCTTAAAACACAACCAAAAAAATTCAAAATTTAGTTGGTAGCACTTTTCGTATATCGGTAAGTTGGGGCTAATATGTGAGTTAGCAACGCTGTACAGTGGTTTAATGATCATTTTTTTACATTTTATTAATAATATTTAATTACATATGAATACATACACTAATTTGCCAGTTTTTTTGTTTCTATTATATCTGTGTATTCTAGCTTTACCGGTTGCACTTCCCATAACATTCTTATCTCTTCTAAGATTGTAGAATGTTAAGACTTTTAACTTTATATCATTTTGAATAAAAGCGCTAAGAAAAATTAATTTTCCATTGAGTTTTTAACTCAAATCTAAGCTATGATTTTTTGAATAAAAGAGCTTTTTATAACTTACATCATTTGTTTTTATTTTAGTCAATATTTTTAAAATAATTAATTTTTAAAATGTGATTTGCTCCCTTAAGTTTTTTAACTCTACCCATAGTTTTTACGTATTATTATTCAAGAAAACTATATGTTTTAATCATGTCAAACTGATCTTTAAAATCATCTACAAAATCAAGCATTTTAAAATATTTACATTTAACCAGATAAAATATATTTTAACTACTTCAATTGCAAATCGTCCTAGCTGTTTTGTTTGCAGAGTACAGATATATTAAAAAATCGTTTGAAAATAAATTATTTTTAATGCAAATTTCGGTTTTCTGCCAGTTCTTCCAAAAATCCGAAAATTTAACACATTTACAAAAAGTAACGTTCCTACTTAAATTCCATCCTTTGACAAAAAATTTTATAAAAAAAAAGTGATTTGAGCGCCCTAATGTGTTTCCTTAGACTTGCTTATAAAACAATAATTTTTGCCATTTAACTAGCACGCCTCACACCACTGTGCGTTTGTTATGATGTCGCAAAGAACAACTGGCAACAACGCTGTTGCCACTACTATTTCGACGCTACTGCTGCTCCACATCGCGCCGCTTCGTATTTGTGACCCATTGTGTGCAGATTTGCTTGACGATTTATGATTGCTGCAATGCCAATGCCGTTTGCTTACGAACTGCTTGCCGTTTGATTACTGTTGTTGCTGCCAGCTACTGGTTGTTCTTCGATCAGCAGTTATGCTAAGAAGGTGCGATAGGTGCGCGCATATATTCACTTGGATCTCCATTCAATATATTAGGTAGTTGAGGCTTGTTTGTCGTTTTTTCGTGCACTTTGTTTGTCGGTTAGTCTGTCATTGTAAACATGAGCGATGATTTTGACGCTGATGCTACAAATGATGAAGAATATTCGCTTTGATCACGGTGTGTCGCTGTGTTGTTGGCCGTTGATGTTTGTTGTATTGACACGAATGTCAGAATACTAAGAAAATGAGTAGTTCGACAGCTTTGACTACGCAGTTTTGGGTTCGCCTCCGACTTCGTTCTTGTGAAGTTATGTTAAACATGTGAACAATATGTCCAGTAGCGCAAAGACATCTTCAGACGCGCCGGCAGGCTTTGGAATTGTTGCGTGCTCTTGGATTAGGCTTTTATTGACTGATCAGCGCGGGTGATATGTAAACTTGGCACCGAAATAAATATAAATATGTTGAAATTTTCGTGTACCACCTTTTTTACCGTACTTGTCCCTTTGTTTAGTATTCTGTGAGCATTTTCTTAAGATCTCGGTAAAATTTGTGCAAAATGTTGCCGCATACGCGTAATTACATTAATTAGTATTAATAATTTATCAACCAGTTTGCCAACACTTCTCGCCATATTTAGTTTAACTGTTTAATTTCCTTTGGAAATGCTTGTTGCAAGTATGTGTTTGCTGGAGAAAATAGTCACATGAACCCTCGGCCACAAAAACTACCAAGTCAATCGGTTGGCTAAATATTATGTGTGCTTATGTGTAATTATGTTCGGTTCATTGTTGGAGTGATCCATCAGCGATCAATTTGCACGAATTGCAGCTGTCGTTAACTGGCATTCGCCATAATTTATGTTCAACTCGACGATTGCCGTTTGTTGTTGTGAATTATTTGTTAGCGCGTTCGCATGGCCAGTTTTAGCGATATATTTATGTACATAGAAAAGTGCATAACTGTAGGAATTTCGTAAAACAACTTAACTAGACATTGTATATTTTTCGTCTTGAAATGATGGTTTTTGTTCTGCCTTCTTTTATTAAAAGCATAATATTGGATCCAAAAACACGAAATTATAAGTATTTTTTTTACCTGCCTTATGAACGTTTTACATCCGCTTTTTTAGTGTTCAAAACTTTTCCCATAACTCACGTATTCAAAGTAGGTGATCATAACTTGAAAGCTAATGCACTGACTGAATTTGTTTACACTATTTCTTTGCACACCGTCAGAGAGTTATTTTCTGTTTTGTTAATAACTTTCAATTTACAATAACTATTTAGCTGATTTTTTCAAAATGTCGCATTTTTCTTATCGAAGTGTTCCAAAATAATTAAAAATTTAAGTTTCCAAATACCTCCCGGTTTTAACTGGGAAAAACTATTCACTAACGATTGAACCAAATACAGTTCAAATTCGGATAATCCAGCGACAAGTTATAAGAGGCACAGGGAAAATACTTTTAAGACGTTGTAAGAGCTGTATCGTTACCCTTCAATTTGCAATCGGCTTAATTTCGACTTTTTAAATATCGAGTTATATACATTGTACATACTGGTGCTCACATAATTAAGCCACACAGTCGTTAATGTGTACAAATTCATAAATGTTGAATTTTATTGATAAATAGAAAAAAAAAGTTTCACAAATGTAAAACAAATTACTTAACATTTTATGTATTCATAGTTTTTTAAAGCTAAATTTTAATGTAAAATCAAAAATCTGTTTTCTTCTTCATTGGTATGTATTTTTCGTGCTCATATATGTATGTACATACATATGTAATTAAGCCACCTGCAAAAATAAACTGTCAGATAAAAGAATTCGATGTTTTGATCAAAAAACTTGCCTTATTTAAACTAATATTTTTTTAGGAACCTTTTTTGCAAAATTACTTTCCTGGTAAATCCTCGGCGTAATTTCCCTTTAAATGTTCTACTAAAATGTCTTTGTACATACTGTCAGTCATTTTGCCCTCTACTTCTACAAGTGGTCCTACTCCGCATGAAGTAAAACACCCCCATACCATGACTAATGATCCACCATATTTGACAGTTTTTTAGTATTCCGTGGGTTCAGTTCTTGTAGAGGTGGTCGCCTGACATAGGGTCTACCATCATTTCCAAAGACATTAAATTTGGATTCATCACTCCATTCCACAAAATTATTGAATTTTGAGTCCTTTTGTTGGTGCTCCCTAGCAAACGCAAGCCTTCGCTTGCTGTTCTTCTTTGTAACGATCGGTTTCCTTCATGCAATTCGCTCATTTAAGGAATATCTGCCTGTCGTCGTTAAGAGTTGTCTTTCTGTGTTTTTTACGGGCCAGATTTTCTAAAGGCTTACGTTTTTTTTTAATATTGTAAAGCATTCCTAACCTTTCCCCTAGAAAATGTTAAATATTCCACTATTCTCGCAATATTTTTGAATTTTGGTATTTCCTTATGCCTCTTCTCTCACATGGAACTGAACTCGTGTTCTTATCCATTGTTTAGAAAACTTTCAAAAAACGCTTTTAAATTAAATGGAACCAATAAACTTTTCACTTTTTTAATAATTTTTTTTTACACAGATGGTGATTGCTGAGATTTCGTTACCCTGGCTTAATTATATGAGCACACCTAACTAGATCACCTGCGAATTTATTTTAATTTTTTCGCCAACCACGATACTTATTTTTCTGAATATGATCTAAGTAAATTCCAAACATATGACGGAACTTTTTTCCATACCGTTAAACAAAATCAAAGCTAATTCGATAAATTTATTTTCTGAAACGTAATTTTGCTATGCAGTGGCTTAATTATGTGAGCACAAGTGTATACATATGAATATAATAGACATACTTTACAAAGATTTAAGAAAAATCGAAGAAACTTATTAACCGATGTAAAAAACAGATTTTGGTAGTTTTTAGAAATTCACAATAATATTTTGGTGTTGTAGAGGAGCAAAGCACTATTTAGCCAGATTCGATTACTAACAGTTGTCTCAGTTTGATTATTCTTTTTTAAGCTATTTTTTATATTTCATTCCAAAAGTACTGTGCCGTCTTGGTGACCGAGAATGAATCAAGCCTATTTTGAATACTCTGTTCGGATAAAAAAAGACAGATCCAGAATAAATGGTAGTCAGAAGGCAAGGTTTATGCTATAAGGCGAGTGAGGCAAAACTTCCCAGCTTCTGTTTTCCAAATAGTTTTTAACCGATCTGTCACTGACGATGAAGTTGAGATTTGTCATGATGGAAATTGCTTCGTATCTAGTTTCTAATTCCGGGGTCTCTCGGGAATCGCTCCCTTCATTTATAAGTTGCTGTCGGCAGCGTTCCCCATTGATGATAGCGAGCCCTTCTGATCCTACCAAACACTGAACATTACCTTTGGGTCATGCATATTCGGCTTTCCGTTGCTTTGGCTGATTGGCCATGTTTCAAATATGTTTTTTTGAATTAAGGGCTATTGTAATGGTTAAATTTTTCATCATCAGTCACAGATGCGAACACGACTTTTTTTTAGCTTCAATTCATATGACATTCGCTCGCCTGAAGTAAATTCACTATACGTTTCCACCAAAACATGATGATTTTCTCCTGAGATTTTCTTTCAATTAAAGAAATGAAGAAAAAATCCCAGCAATAACACGTTTTCATCAATAAAATTCGACATACATACATACGTATGTATTTAACTAAAAAATATTGTTTTTTATGTTTCCAATGAATGACATATGTATATTGAAAAAGGCGCACAAGGACAGTATATTTCCAAGGCATGTTTGGAATATTGGAACAATGGAATAATAATCAAGTTACGCCATCTCTTGGCAAACCGCATGAATAAAACAAAAAATCTTGTATATTTAACTTTTTACTTTTAAAATATATTTATATGCTTTTATGACTGAAGTTCTCAAGTAATACAGTTATAAATCTTAATAAGACTATTCAGAAAAAAGAAATACGATCGGAACTACTAACGATTTGTAAGTCTAAAATCCGCAAGAATAGATAACATATGTATGCATATTTTTTTAAATTTGTTCCAAAAGATTTGACTATTATCATCAGTATCTTTTTCATGTTTTGATTCAACTTTGATGTTTTCATTAAATTATCATTGAACATTGACATTCATTTCAACAAGCCTTAATAATATTTTATTTTTATTTATCTTCTCAATGTCTATTTTTATTTACTTTTTTAATTCGCATTTACATTTAGTTTTTATATTCATATTTATGTACATATGTACATATATTAAATAATCACTTCTAAAAGAGTTTGGTCATTTTAAGTTCGTATGTACCATAATCATAACCTAATTTTGTGTTAGTTTAATTTTAAAATTAAAATTTATATTATACATTCTCTTACTCTTGGTGGGAAAGGCCGTTGGCCCCTCAAAGCCTCATGCAAACCGGAAGCAGCCTCCGAAAGTACGACTAAAGCTTGTGACGGCAAATGGCTGCTACCAAATGCGTTGCTTTCCATACTAGGCGCCTAAAGGCGTCGGCAAACGCACGCACCGAACAAAAATAGCAATACAAATACAATATACAAAACACACTATTTCACTTATTTTTGCACTCTGATTAGCGTAATTAGTATTTAAAGTAATTAAAGAATTAGATTTTGTAGAATAATAATTAATTGTCGGCGTTCATAAATTCAAATTGAAAATGATCGAAATGGTAAACAAACATTTTGGTAATTTATTGTTACACAACGAATTATGTATTTGAATATTGGTAATTGACATAAACACATATAAAAACTTAATTAAAATTTCACTAATATTTTAATTTATTTATTTTTCTTTGATTTCTAAAAATATTGCATTTAGTGTTATTAGTTTTAAAAATTATTTTTTTGATTTTTTGTTTATTTTTTATTGGCACAATCATAGAATTCGCGTACTATGTTAATTGGAAGCGCTCACGAACGAACTGTCGCCGTAGGTGTCTGCTGGTTGACGTTTAGTTTGGCGACGTGCATGAATTTAATTACTTCTGAACAACTGCTGCTGCTACTAAACACTGCATCGAACTTACTGCAGCGCAGTTAATTAATTTCATTTTGTGTATTTATTTTTTTTCTCCATATAAGCCAGAGTATATACACATATATGTACATACATCTTCATGCACATGTACATGTGTGTATGCATTTATGACAAACTTTTTTGTTCACCCCACCTCTAACGTGTACCTATAATATTAGGTATTTACTTAACGTTTCTTTAATTTCAATTTGTTTTTGTCAACTCAACTCGTTTTTACCGTCAGCTCGTACGTGTATGCTCCGAATGTTTGCGACACCCGCGTGAACACGATTTCAACGCTAAACTGAATTGCCGCTAAGCACTTGCTGCCACAGTAGCACAGTCAAACCTGTTTCAAATCCTTGCCACATTGTTATTGTTGTTGCCGTGGTAGCTGGTTATGTGGCCGGGGCCATACTTGCGCACTGCGCCCATTTACAAGTCGTTTAAGCGAAGCGAACGCAGGGGTGTTCGGCAACGCCTATTCGCGCAGCGGGGAAACGGACGTTGCTGATTGGCTGCCGTGTGGTGGCTGAGCATAGATGCTCAAGTGACGACAGTGAGGCCAACTGGGCACGTCGACTCGCTCACACTCATTGCGCTTTCACTTCGTGCACATACACACACCAATATACTCAATAGCAAGCACCAACTCGTACTGATTTATATATAGCCATATATACAAATAAATAAAAATGCATGCTTATATGTGGCTGTGTTGGCAGTTTAATAGCGCATGGTTGACCTTATTTTGTGGGTGTGTGCGCTTATTCATGTGTACTAGATTGTAGATCCGCCAGGCACCAGTTGGGTTCCCATATGTTTCGCTTCATTTACTTTTCATGATTTTACGAGCATTATGTGTGAGACTTTTGTTTGTTTACTTCTTATTATTATCGTTGTAGTTGCCTCCAAATTATGCTGTTGGTTTTGTTGTTCCTGCTGCTGTTGTAATTCAGTGAAGCGTGCACACATATGTGAAATTGCCCTCTTTCACCCCTAAATTTGGCAATTTGCATTTAATGTTTATTCCGATTGTCAGTTGTTTCTTCAAAATGTTTGTTTGTCAGTATTCCGAGATGTAGCTACATGTGTCCATATGTGAATTTGCACGTCTGTTTATCTACTAAGGTGTGGATGGTTGGTGAAGAGATATTCGACTTTTGTTCTGACAGTGTGTTCAACTCATTTATTTAGCTGTCTAGCGCTTGTCCTTTGAATACCTACTATTCGCTTGATACCTTGCTATCACTTGGAGAAAATATGCAAGACCATTTGCACCTGATTGTGAATTGCCCTATTCTATAATATGTTCATGTGCATATGTAGATTAACGTATGTATGTATATATATATGTATCTATGTTGAAAATTATTTACATAGATAAATATACATGTACATATGTGTACAAATTTATTATTGTTATTGACTTAGAAGCATTGTAAATTAAAGAAAACAAAATTACGTCTTATCTTAAATAAAATTTCATCTCTGGAATTGGTTATGATTTATATGCAAGGATGTTAAGAAAATTATGTTTTGGCAAAAAATAAGAACAAAATCTAGAGCCCTTAACTTTACCATTACAATTTATTTTAGATATAAGGTTAAAGATGACGTTTTCTCCTTTTCCATGTGTTTCAGTGTACAAATAAAAATTATATTGGCGTTAGTTACAAAATCGCGGTCAGTCTCCGCTATAACATTTTCGAAGAAGGACTCAGTTTGTATTTCGCCACTGTAAGTAGCAAGCAAGAAATAAGTAAAGAATGGATGGGAATTCATAATGGCGCACAATAAAACAAAACCAACAACAATATACGACATATACAACAATAACGTTTATTTGCCACAGAACTGATTTCAGTAGCTGCTTAAGTTTGTTAACATGAAGATACTAAATAAAGTATTTCGATGCTTGCGACAATTCGTCAACGTTTGTTCAGGCATGCAACCAACTTCAACTTATTATATTCTTAGCTGGCAGCAAACACAAAATAATGGAAGTCATGCGATAAAGCAGAATGAAAGAATGCCAGAAAGTTACTAAACACAGATATTGAAAAATAAATAAATTAGTGCTTGGGCGGAGCGAAAGTAAGAAAAAAGTGGGATCATTGGAAAAAATACTTGAGTGTAAATTAAATGAAATCAACAACTGTAGCAACGAAAATGGCTGCAAAGTAATTTTAGAAATATGTAGCGTAGTATGTGCAGCAAAGTGGTGATACAACTGCCACACCTTGTGAGCGTATACACAATACACGCATACATATGTACGTGTGTATCTACAAGCAAGTGCAAATATTGGCTAGCGGCCAACAACGCCTAGTTAGCTGCCACAGTTTACTTTTTAATTAGGTTTAGTGAGTAAATTTTCTTCGTTGTGGCATGCATGACGACCGAGTTTAGGCTAGTCTAGTCCAGGTGGTGCTTAGTTGAGTTTACTTTGCTGCTGAGACTCAAATAACCATTGCACAGACTGCGCATCTTAATAATTCTTGTTGCTGTAGCGACGTAAGAAAGACCGAAAGAAATTTTGTGAGAAGAAAGCATTTCATCTGTGGCAATCTTGTTCTTAAAACGCCCTCGCTGCAGATAACTTGCTGTCAGTTTTACTTTTTCCAACTGCAGTTGGATGCATATACATACATATGTATGTATATGTATATACATAGTTTTGTATATAGTGTGTTGTTCCCCTGCTGATACGCTCACGCCCTTTCTCTCTCTTACAACAAATTCCAGCAATTACTTATTAGCACAAACAAAGCGACTTTCATTGTGGCGCATGCTCCCTAATTTCGGGTATTCTTATACATATGTATATCAACAGTCTCTGTAGCAAGAACACACATACAATTTTACAAAGTATTTCTTGCATAGCTATGACCAACACAAATTACAGTTCTACAATTTTTATTTTTTTTGCCACATACATACATATACATATGTAGTTTCTCTCTCCATATTTACCGTTCACCAAATGCTGTCTTTAATGTACCTAAGCTCGTATATAGTGAACTGTACGCAATTCCCTTTACTTTTGTGTGTAGACGCGACCGCTTCCTGCTTCTTTGCTATTTGCTTTTGCTTCGTGTAACTCACGAACTGTCCAGGCAGTCTGGTAGTAAGTCGCTTATGTACCAGTGCATTTTCCTAGTAGATTTTTCATTTTATTTATGTTGTTGCAAGCACACAGCGCCGACAGTGGCTTCCACCTACTGTAGAATAGCACACACAAATGTACATACACAAATTCTTAGCAGCCTGTACATGCATGGATACTCGCGCATATAAAGTACATGACACACCATGGCGTATACGTGTTGTGTAACTATGGCAGCCAGAGAATAGTAAGTATCAGCAAATTAAATACTCGCTTTGTTTAGTTTCTTTTTTATAAATTATATGCTCAGTATATTTTTGTTATTACTGTAGTGCTTGTGCTTTATGCTTGTGTATTCATTTATTTTGCTGCTATTTCGTTGACTACTTTTCTATATTTGCCTTGGACAAGCCTTAGTTCAAATATACTAATATACATATCTACATATGTACTTATACATACATACACATATGCGGTTTGTCAAAAAAGTGGCAGCTAATTTATGGAGTGTCCATGAGTGCTTGTAGTTGGCCAAATGATAAAAGATGAAAAATAAAGTAAAACGCAGTGAAGAAATGAGCAAAAGTTCCCCGAGTTCTTTTGAAGTCGAGTTCGTTATGGCAGTTTGTGTGCACAGCTGCTCAGCTTAAAGATTAATAGCGGGATTCTGTAACCAGTCTCTAGTCTCTATCTGAGACATTTTGAGGCAAAGTCTCAATTTGAGACTAGTTACTATTCTCTAAACAGTCTCTAGCGTTAGTCTCAAAATATTGAGACCTGGTAGTTAGCAGATCACAAAACTAAAAAGAACTCTTGTCTGCCATTTTGAATGTACTGTATAGAGATCTTCATAGATATTAATCGATTGTCGTTTTTTTATATTTTGTAAGCAACTCAAACACGAAAAGGTTGAAGATTAATCAATTTTACGTAAATTTCGTAAATATTTTGAAACAAAGTGAACATAAGTATATTTTTATTTTTATTGATAATTATGTTTTTTGACTATGTTATAGAAAATTTAATATTTGTTACCGACATATTTATTTTCATTCAAATGTAAAAACATCTCTGAATAATGAAATGTAATAGATTTTGTGACTGTCACTTACAGAATAGCAATATCATCTCAAGTCTCAAAAATTGTCTCTAACTTAAAATCTCAAATTTAGAGACTTGAGACTGTCTCAAGTTACAGAATCGCACGGTAAGTGTACAGAAAGAATTGTATACGCTTATATACGTAGACACTTTCATAGATATGCCTATACGTGGCAATATGAAGAAAGTACTTACAGTAGATCGATCGATTTCGTTGGCAAATTAATAAGAACAGTGAGTTGTGTTAGAAATTCTTCGGTTCTTTTTGAGTTTCAAAATCTCGTTCAGCAGATTGAGAAATTTGAGCAAATTTCTTCTTTTATTTTAAGTGTTTATTTATTAAAAACAGATTTAAAACTATATTACAAAACTAAAGTCACTAACTGATAGGCTATCGTACTATTTTTCATTTTATTTGGAAGTAACTAGTGAAGTCCCGAAGAGTGATTCTGCATTAGATTTCAATAAAATATTTGCTTTCGATGTTTTTCGTTGATTCGAAAGAGACAAAACAGCTTAAATCATCGAAGTTATTATTGTCAACAGCCCCAACAGCGGGACCCGCGCAACGAGTCCTTTTAGTCGTGTATTTGAAGTTATTTTAAAATATTGATGTCTTCATTTGCCAACACAAACTTTCCATTCGTCTTTTTCTTCTATATACAGAATGCGTTTAGAAAGGTATTGTTGCTTTTAGTTCTGCCAGTCGAACTATTGCTTCAAACATTTTTCAAAACTGTATCAATTTTCTCTAATAAAAACTGTAGATAGAATAGATTTGATTAGTAGTAAATTTCTTAGGCCTACAGTCAGACTGTTAAGATTCAATTCATTTAATGACATTCGGATTCCAAATATTTAGTAACGCTGTGCCTTGGAATGGTGAAATATAATTCGAGTAGATTAAGAGAGCATACTTAAGTTCTGACAAGACTGTCGGTCAGCTTTACTACTAATATTCGAATAATTGATTTTTTTTATATTTTTGGCAAATTAGTTAGAATAGTTTTAACAAAGAGTTAATTATTTTAACCATCAAATCTCAAAAAATCCATTGATTGATTCGATGTATGGGAAGTTGCGCCATCTTGATGAAATGGCGGCTCATGAATGCTCTTTGTCTCAAATGCGGAAAATTTTGCTTGTTTTTTACCTACTGAGCCAGAAATGGGTCTCATCACTGAACAAAGTTTGAACTGAAAACGTCGGATCTTCATGGAACTTTTCAAGAGCACATAGAGATGAGTGATGTCGCTTGAGAAGGTCAAGCGGCTTTAGTTCTTGCACAAGTACAGCTTTTTGTACGCTATCAATATAAGATCTCGACGTAAACATGATTGTAAACTTTGTTTCCATGACAAAATGCCAAACAATACTGAACAAAAGAAACATGACAGCTTGTCACGACTCACGCGTTATCTATAAAAAAACGGCTAGCGGAAAAGATACCCCTACTTGGATCACCCGCTATATAAATCATATTTCTATATTTCTGGTTCTGGGCGGAAATCGTTAAGCAAATTTTGCTAACCCAGTAACATACAAGTATTGCATAGATCTTTGGCTAATTAAAAATGATAGTATTGACTGAGAAGAATAAGAGAAGGATTACAATGGAGAAATTTTTCGACGAATATTACTTATGGTATATTAAATTGATTTTTGTAAATGATTTCCTAAATAACAACCAAATATTAAAAACAAAAATGTTAAGATAATATTTTTTGTTGCTTAAAATGTTTCTAATATTCAACAGATTCAAACAAGTATTGAAAAAATTTAGTGAATAAACACTTTTTTCTCAGAAATGGTTCTAAATGCTTCGAATTAATATCGATTCCCTTAGCTAACCACTTCCGCCACTTCCGAAATGTGTTCGCATGCAACAAATTGTAAAGCCAAATTCTCAACTAATTTTCCCTCAACAAAGATTTGCATAAATTGCAGAGTGTCAGCGCTTGTTTGAATTGTTTGCAAACTCATTGGGCAGTAGCATTTGTTTCACTTGCGATTTATGTTTGCTTTGATGGCACCAATGTCCTACCGCTCTCAAAATCCCACCCGCTACTCATGGCATTTCATATTGGCGTTGAGAGTTTTGCATTCTCGATTATATTTGACTTTCGGATGATACGTCATTTGATATTCCGAAAGTTAACGAACTCGAAATAATGCGTTTGAAATTTAAAAAACGTGATTGCATAATTTTTCATGCAATATGAGGAAGGCAAGTTGATTATTGCGGATTTTTTGTTGACTTATGACTAGCGTACGAGTTAAATGGTGGGATAATTTATTTATTAATTGGAGTTTTTTATAATGCAACATATTTTGATTTGAAAATAACATTTTAATATTTTATAAATTTTTGAAATTAAAATTATTTCACCGGGGAAAATAATACTGCAATATTAGTAGAGGTTCTCTGGAACCCTGGAAATCAATGTGATGTCAATGTCAATGTGAAGAAGTAAAATATTAAATTTTTAAGGCTTTTGCTACAGAGAGCCTCCCCGGTTAACGAAAAATATAAAATTAGCATTTTTGTGATAAAAATATTTCAGTTGAGAAAAGCTTCAATCTCAAAATTTGATTTTCTGATTGTATTCTGGTAAAATGGGAATCTTTTCCATAAAGAAATCGGATTTAAACTTAAAATATTATTTCATTTACTAATCTTAATATGACTATATGTATGTAGGGCTTTGCTTTCGATATATACTACCATTGGTGTATATATGTATGTATGTACATAAGTTCACGTCTCAATAGTAGCCACAAGCAAACAATATCTCAGGTAAATACGTTGGCTTGCACAACCGCAAAAATAGCTACTATAGACCGTATGATTTTAACAAACTAAAGCGAGGCTATCTTAATTACCTGCTGCAAAAAGAGGCGTACTATAAATACCTTCAAATATTAGTTGATCACTGTCTTTTCCTTTGCGAAACTCCTCACCATGTCAATTGGAAATCAGAGATAATGACAATTACTGGAAAGACAAAATTAACTGTTTGAAGTTACCTTCTGAATAAAAAGCGGCAGAAAGCAATAAAATTCATACATTTGTATGTAGAGAAGGGGTGGAGCTAAGTGTTGGGTCCTCGATTGGAGGATGGAGTCATGTGTAGAAGTTCACGCAAGTGAGGAAAGTTCTCTGATCGCCATTCACTTGGGAGTGGCCAGAAACGATTCTTTTACATATGGCTCAAGCAGCTCACTACTTCCGGTCTTTGACCAAGTATCCTCTGGGTAGCCTATGTACATCCGTTCGAAGGCGAGCTAATGTGAGAAGGCGAAACATCCCATCCGCAGGGTTGTGGGCTGGGTTTGGGACCCGCCACGTAAAAAATCTTAAAAATGAAAACCAACAATCAGCCTCGGATGAGAGACCCCCCTTTTGATGACGACCATGGAAAACGAAATAAGGACTACGCTTTGAGGGCATGCACTTGGAATGTCCGGACCCTTAATTGGGAAGGTGCCACTGCCCAGCTGGTTGATGTCCTCGTGAAAATAAAGGCTGACATCACCGCCGTCCAAGAAATGCGATGGACGGGACAAGGACAGAGACGGGTAGGTCCTTGTGACATTTACTACAGTGGCCATATAAAGGAGCGCAAGTTTGGTGTAGGATTCGTGGTGGAAGAGAGACTCTGTCGCCGAGTACTATCATTCACTCCGGTGAATGAGCGTCAAGCCACAATCCGCATCACAGCGAGGTTCTTCAACATATCGCTGATTGGCGCCCACGCCCCGACGGAAGAGAAGGACGATGTGACCAAAGATGCCTTCTATGAGCGCTTGGAGCGCACCTATGAGAGCTGCCCCCGCCACGATGTCAAAATCGTGCTTGGCGACTTTAACGCCAGGGTGGGCAAAGAAGGTATCTTTGGCACAACCAACGGTAAATTCAGCCTCCACGACGAAACATCCCCAAATGGGTTGAGGCTGATTGACTTCGCCGGGGCCCGAAATATGGTTATCTGTAGTACTAGATTCCAGCATAAAAAGATTCATCAAGCTACCTGGCTGTCCCCGGATCGAAAAACCACCAACCAGATCGATCATGTTGTGATAGACGGAAGACACGTCTCCAGTGTTTTAGATGTGCGTGCGCTCCGAGGTCCTAAAATCGACTCGGACCACTATCTTGTTGCAGCCAAGATTCGCACCCGGCTCTGTGCAGCAAAAAACGCACGCCAACAAACACAAGGAAGGTTCGACGTCGAGAAGCTGCAATCACAACAGACAGCCGAACGATTTTCCTCCTGCTCTCTGAGAGCACTCGTCAACAACTCGGTATATGGGAACTGTTGGACGGCATTTCAAACTCCTTACGTACAGCTGCAACCAAAGCCATTGGTTTTCGGAAAGTGCAAAAGAACAGCTGGTACGACGAGGAGTGCCGTGTCGCAGCGGAGAGAAAACAGGCTGCCTACCTCGCAACGTTACGAGTTGAAAAGGGAAGCGAGAGGCATTTGCAGACAGAAAAAGAAAGAAAGAGGCTGAAATGCGTGAGTACGAAGAGCTTGATAAGCTGGCCGACAGGGGTAATGCTCGAAAATTCTACGAAAAAATGCGGCGGCTTACAAAAGGTTTCAAGACCGGAGCATACCCTTGTAGAACTCCCAAAGGTGATCTAGTGACCGATGCCCAGAGCATACTTAAATTATGGAGGGAACACTTCTCCAGCCTGCTGAATGGCAGTGAACGCACAACGCCAGGAGAAGGCGAACCCGATTCCCCAATCGATGACGATGGAGCAGACCTTCCATTACCCGACCATGAAGAAGTTCGAATAGCAATTGCCCGCCTGAAGAACAACAAAGCGGCAGGGGCCGACGGATTGCCGGCCGAGCTATTCAAACACGGCGGCGAAGAACTGATAAGGAGCATGCATCAGCTTCTTTGTAAAATATGGTCGGACGAAAGCATGCCCAACGATTGGAATTTAAGTGTGCTATGCCCAATCCATAAAAAAGGAGACCGCACAATCTGCGCCAACTACCGTAGGATTAGCCTGCTCAACATCGCATATAAGGTTCTATCGAGCGTATTGTGTGAAAGATTAAAGCCCACCGTCAACAAACTGATTGGACCTTATCAGTGTGGCTTCAGACCTGGAAAATCAACAACCGACCAGATATTCACCATGCGCAAAATCTTCAGGAGAATCGACACACACCACCTCTTCGTCGATTTCAAAGCTGCTTTTGACAGCACGAAAAGGAGCTGCCTTTATGCCGCGATGTCTGAATTTGGTATCCCCGCAAAACTAATACGGCTGTGTAAACTGACGTTGAGCAACACGAAAAGCTCCGTCAGAATCGGGAAGGACCTCTCCGAGCCGTTCGATACCAAACGAGGTTTCAGACAAGGCGACTCCCTATCGTGCGACTTCATCAACCTGCTTCTGGAGAAAATAGTTCGAGCTGCAGAACTAAATAGAGAAGGTACCATCTTCTATAAGAGTGTTCAGCTGCTGGCGTATTGATGTTGATGTCATCGGCTTCAACACCCGCGCCGTTAGTTCTGCTTTCTCCAGGCTAGACAAGGAAGCACAGAAAACGGGTCTGGCAGTGAACGAGGGCAAAACGAAATATCTCCTGTCATCAAACAAACAGTCGTCGCACTCGCGACTAGGCTCTCACGTCCCTGTTGACAGTCATAACTTTGAAGTCGTAGATAATTTCGTCTATCTTGGAACCAGCGTAAACACCACCAACAATGTCAGCCTAGAAATCCAACGCAGGATAACTTTTGCCAACAGGTGCTACTTCGGACTGAGTAGGCAATTGAGAAGCAAAGTCCTCTCTCGACAAACAAAAACCAAACTCTATAAGTCACTCATAATTCCCGTCCTGCTATATGGTGCAGAGGCTTGGACGTTGTCAACAACCGATGAGTCGACGTTACGAGTTTTCGAGAGAAAAATTCTGCGAAAGATTTATGGTCCTTTGCGTATTGGCCACGGCGAATATCGCATTCGATGGAACGATGAGCTGTACGAGATATACGACGACATTGACATAGTTCAGCGAATTAAAAGACAGCGGCTACGCTGGCTAGGTCATGTTGTCCGGATGGATGAAAACACTCCAGCTCTGAAAGTATTCGACGCATTACCCGCCCGGGGAAGCAGAGGAAGAGGAAGACCTCCACTCCGTTGGAAGGACCAAGTGGAGAAGGGCCTGGCTTCGCTTGGAATATCCAATTGGCGCCACGTAGCGAAAAGAAGAAACAACTGGCGCGCTGTTGTTAACTCGGCTATAATCGCGTAAGCGGTGTCTACGCCAATTAAGAAGAAGAAGAAGAAGATTGGTTAGTAATTTAAAAGCAATATTCGCATATTGTTTCCTGAGAGTATTGCAACGCTGCTAATTGTTAGAGAAAACAGAATTCAATACTTAATACTCTTGAAAAAGAATAACCAAATTTCAAAGACAGAAGTTTAATATAGTTTTGTGATGTCACGGTGTTTTAGGTGGTTATATATAGTTCAAATTTTAAGGAGTTATATACAGTTAGAATTTTCAAAAAACCGAATTCTTTAAATTTTATTTTCTTAATGTACATAAATTTAAGAATTCCGGAGATCAGCTGTAGTTCCTTTCCAAATAAATATTTTTACTGATACTAAGTTAAAAGATACCATAATATGTACACAAAGCTTTGGATCTATACATTTAAAAGTTTTGTAAGAAACAAATTTGGAAAATTCGCTTTTTTCGGCCTTCTAACTGTATATAACCCCTCAATTATGTCATTATATCAAATTTCACAGTTTGGAATAGGCGTGTTTTATTTGACCAGCAAATTAAACTATTAGCTTCTTTTGTATGGAAGACTTAGCCAACATAATTATCAAGCTATCATAGCTTGTATATTGAACTAGAGGCATTGCCAGTTCATCTCTTTTTTCATTCACAATAGCTAGGTTTCTTCCAAAAAAAGTAGTTGGCAATAGCGAAAAACCTCATATTGACAGAAGAAAATGTAAACAAACCAAAATTTGAGATTTTTTGATGAGTATTGAGTTAAAATTAAGACAAATGTGAACATTTGTTTTCAGTTTTTTGTATTCTAGACCTCAAATGAATAATATGTGTATATTGTATTGTATATTAATATCCCGTTTACAAATTTGAAATTTCAAACTATATTCAATATCAGCTGATTGTTCTTGTCCACATTGCCAACACAATTAATTTTTAAGCGAAAATATGAATTAAGCTAAGAGCGTTTTATTTATCAACGATTTAGTTATTAGCTTGTGTTGGTCAAATAAAACACGGCTAATATTGTTAAAAATGAAGAATAATATTACATCTTTATTTTCGCATCACTACATCATCTGCCAAAATCTGCATGCGACATTTAAAGTAGTTTGAAGCTTAACCGTTTAAAAAATATATTTGTATTTGGGGTTTGATCGTCTATAAATTAATACTTTTAATGAGGATATTGGCGCAACAAATATATGCCTATGTACATACATATGTATATAGTTTATGTTAAGCCAATATTTCTGATTAGTGCAATTTATTTTCAGTTTCATTTTCTATCGTCATACATAAATACCTCAGCCACGTCTTCGCCAATGACAAAAACAGAAATTCGCGTGCTTCTGACAAGCAAGTGTCCAATACTTTTGCGTATGTGTGCTGTCAATGAAATTTTCATTAAGTTGACATAAATTTTCTCAGTCGATAAATCCGTTGTGTACACGCGCATTTGCAGAAATTATGGCTTTATGTTCATATGTAGGAACACATGCAACCATTTTTATTTGCAATGTTTTCTTTTTTTTTTGTTTTTGCGAAATGAAAATGAAAAATGTGCGCGACTTACTGCGAATCAAATTAAAAACGCAGCTGGCCAAACGGTCATTGGTTTCGATTGACAAACACAATATAAGAGCCGTTCACCGACAGTAATCGACCGCTAGCCACAGTCTGGCCGACAAGTCTGGTCATCTTAATTGCAGGCAATGCCCAAAAGTACACCGCTACAATAAATGGTTGGCTGATTGCTTGCTTTGCTTGCTTGCTCGCTTCGAAATACAAAAGCGCAGTTGACATGAATTAAAAATGGCTTAAGCAATGCATACATATATAAATACACGCATAAAAACTTGAAAAAAGGATAAAAAATTATTTTATTTACAACATCATACAAGTACAACACAAAATGACCACCGATCACAACATGATGAGTAACCAAAAATGGTGTTTATTAAACGACAACTGGCACACTGTGATTTATGATGTTTGCTCGCGATGCACGCAGTACAACTACACTCGTGTAAAACCAAAAAAAATGTGTAAACTTATTGTTTGTTCACATTTAATCGACAACTCGGAACAGTTGACAGCTGGCAATTACACAAAAATGTATAAAGTAATTTTATTATTTCAAATTTTATATGGTTCCAGAGAAATGTATTTCATATGCAATTATATTTTTCGTAAAGTGAATGGATTATAATTTCCAAATTTTTTTACAAAACCAATAGCAATATATGCTATAGTAGGTAGGTAGGTAGGAGTGCAGCCCTGTTGTCTATCGGGCTCAATTAGCACTTGATGTGCCATTTTGATGCACTATTCTAAGAACCTTCTGTATCTACTATGACGTTTCACCTTCTCCCTCAAACCATTTTGAGGTTTCGATGAAACTACTTACGTCTAACATGCTTTTAGTGGAAATCCATTCAAGGTTTGGTGCTTGATGGATTCCAAGTGTTTTGTGTTGTATTCACAGAGAAAGTGGAAAATTGTTTCCTTGTAACCTGCTATTCCGCAGCCTCGGCAGATGTTATTGCAGGGCATACCCATTTTGGCCGCATGTTCCCCAAATGGCCAGTGTGCCCTGTTGTGGTAGCTGTTACTCAGTAGATACTTTTCCTTGACCCATTTAATAAGTCGTTGGATCTTTTCCTGTCATATTTTGCTGTGATGCATTTTGTAATGTTCCATCTGTTATTTGCAGCTTGTTGAAAATTGTCCATTGATCTCTCTTGGTATTAGCTCCGCCTCGGATTCGTTAAGGAAAGCTCCTGCCTTTGCCAACTCGTCTGCTTTTTCGTTACCGAAAATGTTCCTGTTACCGGAAACCCAGATCAAGTCTAGTTGGAGCTTGTCTTTTATTGAGCTTAGTGCTTTCTTGCAGTTGTCGACTATACTGGAATTTGTCATGGGCAAAGACAAAGCCAGGAGCGCCGCCTAGCTATCCGTAAATATACATAGTTGCTTCATGTATATGCTCGTGGTTTTCCAATAGAACTTCGCAGGCTTTTTTATGCCCAGTACTTCCGCTTGGAAGATGCTAGCCGAGTTCGGTAGACGTATAGAGAGAGAAATACCTAGATCAGCGGAGAATACTCCCGGGCCTACTCCGCAGTCGATTTTGGACCCGTCGGTATAGACTGAGACAGTATCCTCCTCCTAGAAATCCAGCTTTGCGAGAATGCAGTCTGATTTATTGATGGTGAGCTTATTTAAGATTACACTATGTCCGTAGTTCTGCTGGTTCCAACCGCCCAGTTCTTTTATTCTTATAGCCGCAAATGCTGTTGTTTTGTGAATAAAAATGTCCATGAGTAGTTGATGCAGGACCTCTTTGAGCGTGTCAGTCCGACATGACCTGATTGCACCAGTAACACCCGCACATGCTGCGGTTTGTATTCCATTTAGATTTCTAATGTTGTATTGTTTCTTTAGCGCTGGCCACCATACCAGAGCTCCATATGTAAGTATAGGCCTTATGACAGCCGTATACATCCACATGATTATCCTAGGTTTGAAGCCCCAATTCTTGCTGACGATTCTTTTCTTTTTTCTATATTTATTTTCCAGGACAGTTTGGAGTCAATCTCCACCCCCAAGTATTTAGCTGTGGGGGATAGAGTGAGTGTTGTACCGTTTAGTACCGGAAGTTGAAACTGAGGGATTTTGGTTCTGCTTGTGAATAGCATCAATTCTGTTTTGTTCGGGTTAACTCATAGTCCATTGTTCTTGGCCCATAGGAACCTTCTTAGTGTTCTTTCCATAATCTCACAGACTGTTGAAGGGAACATGCCTGATACCACAACAATATGTATATCGTCTGCATATGCCACTGTTTTCACTCCTCCACCGTTTAGTTGGAGCAGTATTTCGTTCAGCGCTACTACCCATAGAAGCGGGGAGAGGACCCCTCCTTGTGGCGTCCCTCTACTCACATAACTTGTTTGCGCTGCAGCGCCGTTTGAAGCTATAATCTTCCTATTCGCAAGCATCGATAGTATCCATCTGCATACAGTGTCATCTATGCGACCATGTGTCAGAGGGTTAATTATAGCATTTATACGTACTTCTATATTATTGAAGGCGCCCTCTATGTCTAGAAAAGAAGCCATGGTGTAATGTTTGTAGGGTAGTGATTTTTCAATTACACTTATCACCTCGTGAAGAGCAGTTTCGGTTGATCGGCCGTTATGTACGCATGTTGGGACTTCGTTAACTTATCCGCCATTATTGTTCTTATAAGTATGTAAGTCTGTTGGCCTTTCTAGCACCTTCAGCATAAAGGAGGTGAGGCTTATACGAGTAGGTCGAAAATCCTTATCATTCTCGTATGTTCTTCTGCCTGGTTTTGGAAGGAACACAACTTTAATTCTTTTCCAACTTCTTGGGATGTAAGATACATAGTTGAATGCTAGCTTTGTATATATCATCAAGCCTTTGAACCATCAAGCCCATGAAATCAGGACCTGCCGCTTTGAATTGTGCAAAACTATTTATGGCATATTTGATTTTGCTTTTGTCTACTATCTGGCCTCGGTAATCAGCTGCGTTTATCGGTGGTTCTGGTTGAACCCTCGTTAAAGGTGTTTGCTGACTACCGGGGAAGTGCGTTGTAATAAGTACCTCCAGAGACTCTTTTGCCAAGGAGGTCCATTCGTTTCCCCCCGCCCTAATGTAGGCGATATTAGTATGATCTTTGGATAGCATTTTGCTCAGCCTTGCGGTTCCTCTGCAACTTTCTATCGTTGTGCAGAAAGATCGCCATGTGTCGTTTTTAGCTTTCCTGACTGCTTTTTTGTATCTTTTCATTATAAATTTATATGACTGCCAGATTTTGGTTCTAAAACTCTCATTGAAAGCTTTCCTTAGTTGTGTTCTCAAATTCTCGAGCTCGCTGTTCCACTAAGGAAGAGAATTTCTGTTAGCGGTGTGGATTTATTGAAAGTTGTGGTTAGGACTTTTTCCAACTGTCTTCTTCTGAATCTAGTTCCTGAGGATTGCTAATACTCTTATTGCCTCCCTTTTCAAGGCATTTTGTTGCTATACTGGTAAACCACGCTGTTCTTCTAGGGTTCCGATATATGAGGGGAGTACTATATTTCTCGCGGATGCTGAAGAGTATCCAGGAGTGATCCGACATGAAAGGCTCATCGGATACCCTCCAGTTATCCACAACGAGACTGTTTGTGTGTGTTGATAGCGTGAGGTCCAGCACTTCCTCCCACCCCGGAAACCTATCAGAGCTTGGGGAAATAAAGGTTAGCTTATCGCCCTTGTTGCATACATATACTTAGATTGCTATTCAGAATTTAGCACGAGTGACTCACCTCTGTTGTTTATACTCGAGCTACCCCATACAGTGTGCCTTGCGTTTGCATCACACCCTATTAGGACACCTTTCTTCCCGTTTTCCTCTACTAGTCTGGTGGTAGAGCCCATACACGAGCACACAAGTTCATTCGATCGGTATGTGTGCGCTTGCGGTTTATCGTGTATGGGCTTGTTCGCATACCGATTAATGTTCGCGAAATTGTTTGATTTTTTACGATTGGTGCGCGAACATGTGTATGGCGTTGTCTGCGCACAAAATCTCATTTCTCTCGTGTCGCCGAACAGTGAAGATCGCGGACAATGGCAAGTGTTAAGGGGAGAGCCTGCTTTCGAGGCTTCAAAAAATCGATTTTTTGAGGATTTTTTTGGGAGGGAAGAAATAATTGATTCAAGCGAAATTTCAGGCTTTTTTGGATACGAAATCTTTGACATTCTGCTTTTGGGAAGCAATTGCCCGATGCATCTCGCATGTACATTTTTCGGGCGGATGGAGGTCGCAATTTCTATCGGAAACAAAAAATTCAAAGATATTCATATTTTTTATGAATTTATCTTCTAGTTAAACTAAGAAAATTCCAAAAAAAGGTTAAAATTTAAAATTTTTTTAAAAATTGAATAAATAGTGGCTTTTGACCAAAAAAATTTTACTTTATGCTGTTTAAAAATATGTTAAAACTTGACTTTTCTTAATATTTTTTTAAGAATAATCATAAAAATGAAAAAACCGAGAAATTCAAAGTTTTCACTTTTTGCCCAAGCGCTCATACATACATATATATATCTGCTAGAAGCTCGGTCACTATTTCCCTTCTAGCTTCGATAATATTTCGAATTCCCATCTGTAACTTTGGGACATATTTTTAGATAATTTTTCAAGAGACTTAAGCAAAAAAAAATCGATTGTTTGAAGCTTCAAAAGCAGGCTCCCCCCTTAATAAAGATTTCGTATCAGAATTTATTGATCTTATAAAAAACGAATTAGCAATTTGGCAAACGAAAAGTGATAAATATAAAAATAAAACTGAAAAAAATAAAAGTTGTAGTAACTTATTAACGAAATGCAAAGAAATAGATAAAAATGCTACATAAGAAATAAATTCCAAGAAATGTTCCGCTTGCCTGTCGCACATGTTAACTCTGTGAAGAACGAACGCAAAATGGATTTGTGTGTCGGGTATGGGCAAACGAATTCATACCGATCGAACGCACTTGTGTGCTCGTGTATGGGCACTTTGAGCGGTGCCGGTGGTATGTCCTCGTCATGGGCCAAGTAGGCCGAGACCAAGAAAAAGGGATTTTCATTTTGTTCTACCTTTACCACTGTGATATCTGCTGTGCTGTAATTAGGACAAAGAAATGCATTTATACTTCTCTTGATAAGAATGCGTGCCCTACGTTTACCTTTGTTTCGTGTGTGTCGATGCCCCTCTCGATTATGAGGGTTGTCAGGTTGGCTGTAGCACTCTTCGAGAAGTTGTATGTAGTAAAAAATATTAAAATTTACGAGGTGAATTGTAAACCCATTTAAAAGCAAATAGCAGTGGAGAAGTTGACGGAACTGTAAAAGCACTGTGCTCGTTGCATCGCGCATTTAGTGTCGAACCATGCACGCTTCAAGACAATGAAGAGGCCTACGTAATCTCATTTTATGTACCATTTCTTGACACTTATATTTTTCATTTGCAAAGCCGATTTGTAAACCATTTTAATTTTACTCTAAAAATTTTCAATTTTCATTTCTGAAGTCAGAATGGGGAGAAAACGAAAGTACGCTCGAAATAGCTAAAATGCACTTGATGCATTATCGGTAAGTTACTTTCGACCAAAATTCGACCAACAAAAAAAAAATAAGGGCTCACCTGAGACAATTTAGTGCCCTAGGCAAATAGGCAAATTCTCCATCTGTTCTTAGCCTATTTTACTTTAACAACAAAATTTAACAAAGCATACTTTTTGGAAAATTTTTTTTGTCATTTTATTCAAGAAATCACTCATACCTTAAAAATTTTAACATCATTATTTAAAAAGTAAGGGAGAGCTAAGTTCGGGGGCAACCGAACATTTTGTACTCCTGCAAGATTGAATAATATGTATAACTCATACACTTTCCTACATATTCCCCATAAGGTTTGTTAGATTTTATCTATTAACTATTACCATGTCACAACTAAAAAAACATTTCTCTGGGTTTAATTATGGTAAATTCCATACAATCTCTTGGAGCAAGGTCAGCCGGATGTTCGAAAATCCTGATATTCCTTATATGGGGTTAGGTCAAGTTTATGCGCCATTTTAATTTTAGGTACAAAGATACCCTGTTATGTTAACTCAAATATTGGCCGATATACATATGTATGTATGCTGTATAAAGTCACTTGGAAATTCGAAAGTCTTTATATTAAGTATCCATATACTTAAGATATAGCCCCACCGGCTCAGGGAAGTATTGACGCTATTCAACCCATTTTTGATACACAAAAATACTATTGCCAGGAAAAGATTCTTTCTGAATTTCAATTGTATATCCGATACATTAACCGATATTTTCGGCCAAAAGTCAACAATTGATACTTGAGTCACATTTTCGGTACTTGAAAGCTTCAACAATTTTGGTTAGATTTGAGAACTTTTTGGACATAAGGTGGCATACTTTAAGTGCAAATTTGTATCCCATTATATTAATTACTTCTTGAAGACACACACACACACTGGAAAGTGAAAAAATCAAGTGGTATTTGAAATTGTATTATGTGGGTGGTTGTAGCCCGATTTCGCCCACTTTCGCACTTTGACATAGAAATGTGAGAAAAATTCCAAATACTAAGTTTAGTCGAAATCGGTCAGTTGGTTTCCGAGATATGGGTTTTCTCCAAAATTTGGGCGCCCAAAGTTCAATTTTTACACCGGCTCCTATAAAGCCTTCTCATACCATCTTGGTGGTAAAATTTAACGTCTCTGTCGTATTTAGTTATCGACTTTTACAACATTCCTGATATTAGCTATATAGGCTCTATTTTAGGTACAAAGGTACACTGTTATGAATAAAACACGCTCCCTTATTTGCATTGGGATAACTCACATAATGGCCGATATATGCGGTACAAAGTCACCCCGAAGTTCGAAAATCTTTATATTAGGTATATGGGGATCCGATTCCCATTGTTGACATACACACCTAACATTGTTAGAGAAGGATTATCCCTTAATTTCAGTTATGTATATCACGTTTTCGATCAAAAATCAACTACAGTATCGGGGTCTAAATATTCGGTACCTAGGTGCTTGAACAGTTGGATTTAAAAAATTTTTGGTCATAAGGTAGCACATACTAAAGGCATTATTCGTGCACATTTTTATCCTGTTATATTAATTGCTCCTTGATTTGTGTACTGGAATCAAGTAGAATTTAAAATTGTGCTTTATTGTAAGTAGGCGTGGTTTTTGTCCGATTTCATCCATTTTCCCAATGTGACATTAGAATGTAAGAAGAATGCCACGTACAAAATTTAGGCGAAATCGGTTGGTCGGGTCCCAGGATATTGGATTTTACCAAAAACTGAGCGGCGCCATGCCCACCGTCCAATTTTCATACCAGCTCCGACAAAACTCTCTCAAACCATATCGGTGGAAAAATTTAATGTCTCTGGCGTATTTAGTTATTGATTTATCGTGCTTTTAGTATTTTTTTACATACCGTTATATGGGAAGTGAGAGGAGCTATCCTCCGATTTCATCCATTTTCACACTATTGGTAGAAGTTCTTACAATATTTAAACTCGGCAAATGTGGTTGTTGTAGCTCAAGTAGTTTAGGATATATTAACATTAAACTTTTTAGAGGGCGAGGCCACGCACACTTTTTCAAAATTTTTTGTCCACAGATGCCCTTTGTACTGCGATACTCTGTATTAAACTACAGCTTTATATCTTAATTTAGTGACTAGTTATGGCACTTTATAAGTTTTTGGTTAATGGTGATTTGTGGGTGTGGCAGTGCTCCGATTGCGCCCATCTACGAACTACTTTTTTTTGTACTAAGCAACCCACATACCAAGTTTCATCAAGATATCTCAATTTTTACTGAGACAGACAGACGATCAACCGGATTTCAACTTTTCTCGTCATCCTGATCATTTATCTATGTACGTGTATACATATATACATATATGTATATAATCCTACATCTATCTCGATTAGTTTTAGATGATACCTACAACCGTTAGGTGCACAAAACTATAATACTCTGTAGCAACTGGTTGCAAGAGTATAAAAAGGGAAGAAAGCCACGCAAGCCACAAAAGAAATTTTTGTACTTTACGGAGACGATGCTGTATCAGTTCGTGTAGTACAACAATGTGAACGATGCACTTCGCTCTGGTCAGCCTATCGTTGAAAAGGTTGATGAAATTATGGAAAAGATTGACCAGGACCGTCACATTAGCAACCATGATATCGCTAAGGAACTTAATATTCATCATCAAACGGTTTTGAACCATTTAAATAAGCCTGGGTACAAAAAGAAGCTCGATGTTTGGGTACCACATGACTTTTCTGTGAAAAGTTTAATGGTCTGAAACCCTCTGCGATTCTGCGATTCTTTGCTGAAACAAAATGAAATCGAAAATTTTCTGAAGCGATTGGTGACAGGAAACGAAAAGTGGATCAAATACGACAATAATGTGCGAAAAAGATCATGGTCTAAGCGTGGTGAAACTCAACAAATGGTCGCAAAGCCAAGATTGACGCCTTGCTGAGTGTTTGGTGGGATTGAAAAGGAATCATCCACTATGAACTAGCTCCAGCCTGGTCGAACGATTGATTCTTCACAGAACTGAAAGAGCTCGTCTTCCATCAGGACAACGCACATCTTTGATGACTCGGCAAAAATCTGGGGTAGCTTGGGGGGTATTAATGCACCGCACTTGAAATTTTTCGTTTTGTAACACATGTTGACCTCTTATGTGACCTCCCCGAATCCAGGTTAATACGTATGATAACGAATACATCTCTGTGGGTGAAACATACTGTAAAGCGATTTACGTCAGCCATACTTCGAATATCACTAAAAAATAAATCAGAGCTAAAATGGCCTGCCATTAAAATTAAAATGAATAATTTACTTTTAATTAGCTACACACCTAATAGAGGGGAGGTACTCATCTATTGTATGAGTATGCGTAAAATATACGTGTGTACATATATGTATGTTGTAATATAATTCAAATGGGTTAAAAGTCAACGCATTGGTCTGAAAAATTATTTGATGGGGTGTGGCATTTTGCAATTTATTTAAAAATCTGTGATGTGTGGTGAAATTATAACTAATTGCGTGTCATTTGTGGCACTTGTGCTTCCGCAATTTGAATATTTTTGGACACTGGGTAGTTTATGAGTTCAGCAAAATTGAAGCTCAAAATATTTATGCCTACGCATTTACATGTCTATGAATATTTAGAAACCTCCCCATGTACCTAAAATTGAAATACCAACGTTATCGCTAAGTGAAGCGTAAAACCCATAAAATTTCATAAATTTATTAATTAGAGAAATGCTAATTTATATTATTCAATTAAATAAATAAACAAAAATTGATATTTATGGTAAAAATAATATGTACATATATGCGGGATGGATATAGTGGTTACGTTAGAAAAGAGGAAGTTTTCAAAAATTAAATATTTGAATAATTGTTCAAATGTGAAACGGGCAATAAGTGGCTGAAAGCAAATTGCTTCTTATATATGCCCATAAAATGGTCCTATACATACATATGTATATAGATTATATACAAAAATAAGCAAAATATAAAACAAAGAAATATGTGCTAACAAATTGGCAATGCCAGCTTTCTTTGAACCGAGGTTAAATAATGATATTTGGTGAGCTCTACCTGTACCTAGCACAACAAGTAAATAAAAGATCGCAGAATTAGCGTTGAGTTTTCTACCACACTAAATAACATAATCACACTTTTATTTTATAATCAAAATTTTTTCAAATTCTGCATTCATCACCATTTTTTTCTTAAACTTTTTACCAAATTAACCTGAAAGCAATTTTATCATTATTCTAAATTATTTCGTAATTTTTATGAGGAGTATGGTATCGTTATTGCAACTAGCTAAACAAAACTTACATAAAATTACTGTAGAGAATTCATTGCCAATTTATTCACAGTTAAGTGAAAAAGGGGTTAGAATATTAGAATGATATGATTTTAAATGAGCCATTAAGTACTTTAGTGAGCACGAAACAGAACATTTATTTATATTTACATATATATTTATAAGTGCAGCGCTAGAAAATATAACTGTACACAGCGTTGAATTAATGGTGACATTTTATAGGCTTTGTCTGAGAGCAACAACCCCTTTATCGCCGAGACGATAATGTGAAAAAAACACACAAGTAAAGGGAGCTCAGTTTAACTGTAGTCGATAGTCGCATATAAAATATAAAGTAATTATAGTTAAAAAGTTAGGCAGTTAGGCCCGTCTCTGATGTAAAAAGCTCAAGAATCCATAGAAATTTAATGTTAAAAACTATCACAAGTGTGATTACAATCTAATGCAAAACCTAAATACCATTAAATTTTACAATGAATGTGGCCTTTGTAAAAATTGCACAATGGTGAAAGTTGCACACTCCTTTTAGCTGAAATCTGTATCAAGAAACCAAAAATTACATCGTGAAAATGTACTGGGACAACGCCTACTAAGCACATATAAAATTAAAAATTTAATCTAATGCTTTATAATACATAAATTAAACATCAATAAGAATAGAACCTGGCTCAAATAGTGCCGTCAAGATGTAGCACATTATGTCTAAGATTTCAAAATCGGGCAATGACTACTTCTTTTCCTGACTATAATGTGCCGTGCTCCCTACCTCCCATAGACTTAATATAAAGATTTTCGAATTTCCGGTAGCCTATACACTACAATTCACAAATATTTCATATTTTTTAGCAAAATTAAGTGAACTTTTAATCTGGATATAAATAACCTTTTGGCGAAAATGAATGAGCATCGAAAATAGGGATACTCGTATATCGAAGATGTTATTTCTTGACCTGAACTTAGCCTCTCTTTGCTCCTATCTAACCGATTATTTGGTACTCTGGCAATTTTCAAAGATCAATGCCTGGGAAATAATTTCAGGCGCCAGCAAATTTAATATCTTATTTGCTTATAGGTCATAGCTTCTCTTAGTTTCATTTGACCAACATAAACGAATGGAAATAAAATTTAAAGCCCAAATGGAAAAACTATATCACGTTTATTGGGTATAGCGGAAGTTCAGCACTGATTGCAATGACTCTTCTCATTACTTAAGTATAAACGAACCAATACATACTTTCTCGCAATTTTATAATCACACACGTTATGGGCGTAAAGTCTGCTAGACTAACGAAAAACTTGGTACGAAGTACTATACAGGGTGCACGAATCATGCTACAAAAACAAACCGTAATACCTTTTTTGCATTACACATATTTTTTTTTGTAAAGCAAATTTTATTATATTTTATAGCGTTAATTATTTTTAAAAATTATGAATCGTAAATGATCTCCATGCTCAGGCAAGTATATGCGACACCTACTAGAAAAACGTCCATTGCGGCCTGAAGGGTTGAAGTCGGGTTGCCTCAATTATCGATTTAATGAACTGCTTCAATTCAGTCAGATTTCTGGGTTTTATATTGTGCACCTCTTACTTGACATAATCCCATTAAAATTAATACGGTTATTGATGGTATGATCTTTTGGCGATACTTCCAGAGTCGGCAAACATGTTTACTAACCTAATGGCGGTTCATTTACTCGGAGGAGTGCCACCAAAATCCCGTCTGAATTTCTTTTGGACGGAAATGACGGGCTGCAAAGCAAGGTACCGCTGCGCTATCCAAATGCTCTTTCCTGTATCCCAAGCTTTAATTTTTAAAAAAATTAAATAATAACCTGCCAAATAAAAAAAATTAAGTCGATTACTCTCACAGAATAAAGTTATTACGGGCTGTTTTTGTAGCACGATTCACATATTTTCTGTATTATAACCGATTCCGCCCCTCTTACATGCCAACCTCCTTTGGATGCCAAGGAACATGTGTAATGGGCGGACCGACAAATACCTGAAATTCAATTACTTTTGCCATCCTGCTACATTATGTACGTATGTATGTATTTCAATCTATATGTATCTATCTCGATTAGTTTTAAGTGTTAGAAACAACCGTTAGGTGAACAAAAATTTTATATAATACTCTGTTTCAACAAGTCGCGAGAGTATAAAAATTATTCTGGGCGAGAGATATTAGGAAGTCTGGAAGATCCTCCATAAAACACTTGATTCCAGTAATAACTGAGTGAGCACATATACCATATACCTAAATGTAATTATTATAGCTTATACATAGATATGTATATTGCATAAACAATTTGGATACTTTACTACTTATGTACAAACATGCAATATATGTACATATGTATATGCTTTACAACAACTTTTCACTTGCTTTCCAATGAATGTAAAGCGGTTGTAGTTTTGTGAAGTGCTGTGTTAGCACATCTCCTTGACCAATATTTGTGCAAACCCACAATTTGGGCAAGTGACATTTTAAGCCCAGCAGAGGTTAAAAGTTCAAGAAAGTTAGGGGGCAACACACAAACAAAGTTTAACTTATATTTTGTGTATTGGCACTTACGTAAACGCTTTGCAAAGAGCCTGACACTAGTCCATAGTTTCGGGCGAGTTGGTTTGTTGTTGGGAAGGAGATAATGGGCTTGCAAATTGCGAATGTGTGCTGTGTGGTGTTTGTTGTTGACATTAAAGGAGGCTATTTATTAAGCAACGATGACTTCGATAACTTTCACTTCGACCACAAATGATAATAAATTACCGCAAAAGGATAATATGCTGGCCGATTCCGGCACCAAATGCGATTTGCACAGCGGCGTTAGTGTAGAAACCTTGAGGATCTCAAAATAGCAAGGATTTAAGTTCAGGTTATAGATGTGTAGTTGTGCCATAAATACTTGTCGCAGTTTATTTTGATGTTGTTGTCAATTAGTGTGTCAATTAGCAGGCTTTAGTGGTGAGTTTGGGTTCTGATAAATTCAGTTTTCGCACAATTAATACTCCCTGAGAAGGAGTGATGGGGTTTTTAAGTTTACGGCAATGTGATTGTCTTTACCGACTTAGGAGATTAGGCCATTAGTGTTCGATTAATTGGATATTATAATTTATTATCGAATAATAATAAGAGTTTAGCTATTGAAATACTTGAAAAGGTATTCTTCTTCTTAATTGGCGTAGACACCGCTTACGCGATTATAGCCGAGTTAACAACAGCGCGCCAGTCGTTTCTTCTTTTCGCTACGTGGCGCCAATTGGATATTCCAAGCGTAGCCAGGTCCTTCTCCACTTGGTCCTTCCAACGGAGTGGAGGTCTTCCTCTTCCTCTGCTTCCCCCGGCGGGTACAGCGTCGAATACTTTCAGAGCTGGAGTGTTTTCGTCCATTTGGACAACATGACCTAGCCAGCGTAGCCGCTGTCTTTTAATTCGCTGAACTATGTCAATGTCATCGTATATCTCGTACAGCTCATCGTTCCATCGAATGCGATATTCGCCGTGGCCAATACGCAAAGGACCCTAAAATCCTTCGCAGAACTTTCCTCTCGAAAACTCGCAACGTCGACTCATCAGTTGTTGACAACGTCCAAGCCTCTGCACCATATAGCAGGACGGGAATTATGAGTGACTTATAGAGTTTGGTTTTTGTTTGTCGAGAGAGGACTTTGCTTCTCAATTGCCTACTTAGTTCGAAGTAGCACCTGTTGGCAAGAGTTATCCTGCGTTGGATTTCTAGGCTGACATTGTTGGTGGTGTTTACGCTGGTTCCAAGATAGACGAAATTATCTACGACTTCAAAGTTATGACTGTCAGCAGTGACGTGAGATATCGATATCATCGGCATACGCCAGCAGCTGTACACTCTTATAGAAGATGGTACCTTCTCTATTTAGTTCTGCAGCTCGAACTATTTTCTCCAAAAGCAGGTTGAAGAAGGCTGCTCGGAGAGGTCCTTCCCGATCCTGACGGAGCTTTTCGTGTTGCTCAACGTCAGTTTACACAGCCGTATTAGTTTTGCGGGGATACCAAATTCAGACATCGCGGCATAAAGGCAGCTCCTTTTCGTGCTGTCGAAAGCAGCTTTGAAATCGACGAAGAGGTGGTGTGTGTCGATTCTTCTTTCACGGGTCTTTTCCAAGATTTGGCGGATGGTGAATATCTGGTCGGTTGTTGATTTTCCTGGTGTAAAGCCACACTGATAAGGTCCAATCAGTTTGTTTACGGTGGGCTTTAATCCTTCACACAATACCTTATAGAACCTTATATGCGATGTTGAGCAGGCTAATCCCACGGTAGTTGGCGCAGATTGTGGGGTCTCCTATTTTACGGATTGGGCATAGCACATTTAAATTCCAATCGTTGGTCGGGTAATGGAACGTCTGCTCCATCGTCATCGATTGGGGAATCGGGTTCGCCTTCTTCTGGCGTTGTGCGTTCACTGCCATTCAGCAGGCTGGAGAAGTGTTCCCTCCATAATTTAAGTATGCTCTGGGCATCGGCCACTAGATCACCTTTGGGGGTTCTACAAGAGTATGCTCCGGTAGAATTTTCGAGCACTACCCCTGTCGGCCAGCTTATCAAGCTCTTCGTACTCACGCATCTTTCTTTGTGTGCGAATCTTGGCTGCAACAAGATAGTGGTCCGAGTCGATGTTAGGACCTCGGAGCTTACGCACGTCTAGAACACTTGAGACGTGTCTTCCATCTATCACAACATGATCGATCTGGTTGGTGGATTTTCGATCCGGAGACAGCTAAGTAGCTTGATGAATCTTCTTATGCTGGAATCTAGTACTACAGATAACCATATTTCGGGCCCCGGCGAAGTCGATCAGCCTCAACCCATTTGGGGATGTTTCGTCGGGAAGGCTGAATTTACCGACCGTAGTGCCAAAGATACCTTCTTTGCCCACCCTGGCGTTAAAGTCGCCAAGAACGATTTTGACATCGTGGCGTGGGCAGCTCTCATAAGTGCACTCCAGGCGCTCATAGAAGGCATCTTTGGTCACATCGTCCTTCTCTTCCGTCGGGGCGTGGGCGCAAATCAGCGATATGTTGAAGAACCTCGCTTTGATGCGGATTGTGGCTAGACGCTCATTCACCGGAGTGAATGATAGTACTCGGCGACAGAGTCTCTCTCCCACCACGAATCCTACACCGAACTTGCGCTCCTTTATATGGCCACTGTAGTAAATGGCACAAGGACCTACTCGTCTCTGTCCTTGTCCCTTCCATCGCATTTCTTGGACGGCGGTGATGTCAGCCTTTATTTTCACCTGGGCTGGGCAGTGGCACCTTCCCAATTAAGTGACTGGACACTCCAAGTGCATGCCCTCAAATAGTAATCCCTATTTCGTTTGCCATGGTCATCATAAAAAGGAGAGTCTCTCATCAGAGGCTGATTGTTGGTTTTCATTTTTAAGATTTTTTACGTGGCGGGTCCCAAACCCAGCCCACAACCCTGCGGATGGGATGTTTCGCCTTCTCACATTAGCTCGCCTTCGAACGGATGTACATAGGCTACCCAGAGGATACTTGGTCAAAGACCGGAAGTAGTGAGCTGCTTGAGCCATATGTAAAAGAATCGTTTCTGGCCACTCCCAGGTGAATGGCGATCAGAGAACTTTCCTCACTTGCGTGAACTTCTACACATGACTCCATCCTCCTACATTCATTAAAATAAATTTTAAAGATAGTTAAGTTTCCTTCCAACTAAGGTTTTTGCATATCAACTTTATCAACAAATTTAAATTATTAACTGTTTAATAATATTTGTTAATTGTATTTTTTACTTTTGAGGTAATATATACAGGAGTTTTACATCTTTTTTTTTACCTACAACGTTGCCACATAACTTTTTTCTATGGGACGTTTGTCGCAAATCAGGATGAACCGTTTTTAACCATAAAAAATTTAACCACGTTTCTGCCCTTCCTTTTTCCGACATCAGATCGCCTGTAGATGATTTTTCTTCAAAGCTTGTTGTTTTTTTTAGTTTCCGATAGGTTTCAACCTAACGAATTTCTTTCTTATTTATAATTTTCCAAGGCATCTATACTAGTCTAGAGGGCCTTTTTATTTTAAAATAACCCTCCCAAATTATCAATGGAATAAAAATCTAGAGGAGGGTGGTCGGTTAAATTCGCCATCATTAGTCATCTGACGACCAGCAAGAACTAAATATTTTGATTCGGAGCGCAAAACTGAGCGCTGTTTCGTTCAAATCAGTAATCGTCAAGGCCTTTTTAACGAACTAATGAACATATATATATATATTAATATTAAGCAGCAGCGCTCAGTTTCGATATCGAATTTCCCTTAGGAGAAAGCACTGCTAACAATTTTTGATAAAAAAAAGTCGGTTCAAATTGTTCATGTTTTGAGCAAGTAATGTTGGTAATGGATCTTGAAGGGATTTTCGAAACACAAAAATATAGGTTATTCCCAATAATTTGAAATAAGAATGCGAAATTAAATGTTACGGCCAGTATAACCTTTTAATGTAAATATATACTTACACTATATACCGTCTTCCGTTATTGAGGAGTTGTTAAGCTGCTAAGTAACTTTCTAGACTTCAGATATATTAATATAGGCCAACGTTACCAAATACATAGTACTAAAACTTTCGCTGTAAGTAAATATGAATATGCACATTAGTACGAATGAATAAGACAATGGACACGTCGGCGTTAAAGTTGCGTCAAAAACTTTTATAATAAAGTCCAAACAACTGCTGTCGCCTAATCGGGCTTTGCCACTCTTAATGGTGTCGACAAGCGACTGACAACTCTGATGCTCCGTGATTTTACCTCCAGCTGATTATGATGAATGACAACAAAGTTTAAATTACTCCAAGCATACATTTTGTTGCATGCGGCGTTTACAAGTCGCCAATAACACACATGTGTGCGCTTAGTATTAAACATGACATATACATTTTTTGTATGTATGTATGTATGTACGTTTGTTGTTTTGGCGAGGGACATGAAGATTGAACATGTGTGATGAATTTGTGTTAGCAAAGAATACTAATAAAGGCTAGAAGAATCAAAGTGGCATGCGGATGACAAAATCTATGCAAGCTGATTTGTTCGCATGAATCCTGTCTATGTACATTGTCTGACTTATTACATGCGCTGACTTCCTTCTTCCGCAGAGACACAAAAAAAAATAAAGTTAATACTCACGCCCACACTGCACACAAGTTTGGTCTTTATGGGATTATAATACAACTTTAATAGCTGAATTTTCGGCAGATAGGATGCGGTGAGCACCAGTGCCCACAAAGCGCAGGCAGTCAACAAGCTGAATTGCAAGTTGAGGCAAATTGACCTTATCATTGACGGATTAACAGCAAATGACCACAACAAGCTGTACACACCCGTTTCATACACATATGTATGTATATGTGTGCATATGTTTGTGCTCTGCGTGAAATTAAGCAGCGACAACAAAAACGAAAGAAAAGTTGTTACAGTGCGCTTTGCTCACTAGTTAAGAGTGCAGGAAGTAAGCAGCAGGGGTACACGGCAGATCAGCAAATACAGTAGTGGTCCCATAATTAGAAACCACTAAGTTACTTATATTTCTGTTTGCAGACGCTGACAAATTATTCACTCGATTAAAACTAGAACTTAGATTAAATAGGGTAACAGATTATAAGCATATAAAAATCCATAAAACTACATAAATATTAAAAAAAAACTGAACATAAAAGAAAATCCAAATCAGTTTGATCTTATAATTAGAAACGATGGTATTTATGGTATTTCATTAATATTATGCATATACATATGTATGTATGTATGTATATAAAATGATGCTTTTTGGAAGTCTATCCAGTAAACTTTCAGCTTCATTATATCTTGCTTGCACGCACATATGTATGTAAATATGTCTTTCATATCACTTTTTTCAAACTTTGAAGTCATGCTGGAAACCTAAATTGATCGTTATATTCTCAAAAGAAATTGATTACTTAGAATACATTTTCAAAAAGTTTTTATTATTGAAATTGGTCCACTGCACTAATGCGGCAATAACTACTTGGTCGCTTATAGCTCCTATATTTAAGACTAACAAAATAATATTAAACACCATGGAAATCAGAGGAAACGTTAGATCTCTACGTTTTTAATTTTTTAGAAACTTGTATTCTAAAATTAGTAATGATGTTTAAAATAAGCTCAATTTGGAACTTCAAAGGCTAATATTTCGAATTTGATGGCTAACTTCTAAAAGCGGCGAAGTTACTCATAGCAGAAACAGCGAAAAACGTAAACCCGTGGCCCGTGTCAGATGATACGACTTCTCTTATGGGAGCGCAATGTAAGTGATCAGCGAAAAACGTTACTCCCTTCCGCTTTGCCGTAGGATGCCGTAGATTTCCACGGCATTTGGATTTTTGCCGTAGAAACGTGTCAGCTGATTTCTCTTTCACAACGCAGGGTTGCCAATCTCGATATACTGTATTAATTATAAAAATTGTCTTCAATATGTTTGACATTTTCTTAAACTAACTCAAAATCAGAGTCCAATGCTATTATTTATAAATATATAAAATATTTTAAATAGTTTGTTGTCAGTTTTTATATTTTATATTATGAAACATTGTAATTGAAAACTTAGATGTGTACAAAACTATATATGCGTATTGAGCAATGGCAACATTGTTCAAATGCAACCAAACAAGGATGGCTGATTTCTACGGGCTCAACTTTTGACACATTTTGCTAGCTATGAAAGGCAACTGAGGAAGGGACTAGCGTTTTTCGCAGTTCCTGCTACCAATTACGACTCAAGCTGTGGAAAAAAAATTGGTTGGGTCCAATACCCAGCCAATGTTGCACAGCGTTATCAATTGTGTCTCTTCACTTTGGTAACACTCTTCCATTTACCCTCTTACTACTGTGATCAAATTGATCCTCAATTGAGTCAAAGGGGTGTCCTCGGAGTAGTTATGTGAATTTGCTGAATAGCCAGAAGTCACACTGGGCCAAATCAGGCGAATACGGTGATTGAGGAACGATATTTGTTGAAAATGTGGCGAAATGATCACGAATAACCAATGCAGTATGAGATGGTGCATTATCGCACTTCTTTGTTCAATAATTTCAGATATAATAAAAATCGAATTCACTTTTAGAGCTTCACAAAACGACGCGTATCTCAAATACTAATGAATATTTTGACGTGAAATGCACAAATGTCACTAACAGTACTACCAATTTACAAAAAAAAATTTTAATGATTCCAAAAACACGCAAAGTATAAATTAAAAATTCACCTTTCAATTTGATTACAGTAGTATATGACTGCCATTTTGAAGAAATGGGAAATAACATTAATATTTTTAAATAACCAAACCCTATAGCTCTTACTCTATGAATAACGGTCATACAGTGAAGTATTGAAAAGTATCTGAACGCCGAATTTGTGTTCCTTAACCTATCGTTTCTATTTAAAAGGCCACCACTGTATGCCTTCATGCTAAGCTTGTAGCACTTGTTAGTTCTGCCAGTTTTATACTTTTTACTGTGCTTGTTAAACGCTTCGCACAAGCTGTTGTAATTTATATTGCTGCATTTTGATGCGGTCCCAACATGCAGAGGATTTCGAATGCGCATAATAAATGCAGATTCAACTTGTCTCAACGCCACCGCACCCACTTCTGCCACGCAATGCCCAAGTGTGGTGGGAAAGCGGTGCTCTCGGTTGAGGGGTAATAAAAAATGGCAAGCATGCAACAGCAGAAATTAGTAAAAACCACATTCTGATATGTTAATGCGTTGGCTAATCATGTTTCTCCGCCTCTCGCACATGAAATCAAAAACTTAGAGCAAGTGAGTGTTTTTCGAACGGTTGTATGAGCAGACATTTATGGGTGTACTAGTTACTCATTATCTAACACACTATGTAGCTCACCGGCGGGGGTGTGTTTTGTGCTGATCTTGAAAAAAAAATTCCTCTGTGCTAGTGAGTGCCACAGCTGCAGTTGTAGTTGCAGCCAAATCAATGCCGACCTTCGTGGATGATAATTTCAGCACTTAAGCCTCTATTTCTCCTCCCGCTATGCTTACCCTGTTTTATTTTTTGTGGGCGTTTTTTGAATACTTTCATATGTGACCACATAAGTCCTAGTAAAATTGGATTTTTTATATCTCTAATATACATATAAAATTCTCGTGTCACGGTGTACGTTATTGAACTCCTCTGAAACCGCTCGACCGATTTTCGTGAATCTTAGCGTGCATATCGGCTAGGGTGGAGAATCGGACAACATCTATTTTTTATCCTCCTAAATGTTAAGGGAAATTGGAAAATTCCCAAAAAGTATGTATGTACGATTTGCCATTTCAGTTCCAACGCATTCCATTTCCAGTGAAAATTGCATTTGAGATGAGAATCAATAGGACACAAGGATAGTCGCTAGAAGTGTGTGGCATAAATTTGGAAATGCTATGTTTTTCACAAGGCCGGACATACGTGGCGTGCTCACGAGTTGGAAAACCATCTTCTCTGTACATTTACGCACCGAAACAGAAACAAAAAAATATTGTTTATCAAGCTTCGTTACATTGAAAAAATTTGGAAAAATCGAAAATAAATGAGTTTCAACACAACATAAATTCAACTTTCTTTTCATTTCAAAACACATAATTTAGGGCAGGACAACGGCTGCCGGGTCAGCTAGTAAAAATATAAAAAGCGTACCGTTATGAAAATCATATTATTTCATAGAGCTGTAATGGCGTGGAGCTTCATAAATATCCATATACAATATACCGGCTTTTTCAATAGAAGATATACGAAGAACAAAGGTTACAAATTATTTAATTTTATTATCAATATAATCGCTCTCCAATTGCAACTTTTCGCGCTCTGTTGCCGTTTTATGGTCATAATAATCGTTCACCTTTGCTCGTCGTCCAATTGTTGAAATTTTCGAGAGTACGTTTTATTTACATAATGTCCATGTGCCAATAGGACAAAGAACCGCTCGAAGTAATGAAAATACTGCTATCGTTCAGGCAAGTGTTGCTGAAGACAGCAATTTGTTGATTCCAACACGATCTAAAGAATTGGGACTGTCTTAAACCACAACCTGGCGGATATGAGAAAAGATTTGAGCTTGCATCCGTATAAAATTGTTTTCACTCAAGAACCGAAGCCATTGGACCACCGCTAACATTGGGAATTCGCAGATTTTGCCTTGAAGCAACGTGAATACGATAAGGATTTTTTAAAGGATATAATCTTCTCCGATGAGGTTCACTTTCATCTCAGCTGTGCGGTAAATAAACAAAACTGCCGATTCTAGTGCGAAGAAAATCCCCAAATTATTCATGAACAACCATAACATTCACGTAAATTGCCAGTTTGGTGTGGTTTTTGGTCTGGTGGAATTATCGGTCCGTTCTTTTTTCGAACTTAGGCCTTGTGACATCGTTACTGCCAATGGTATACTCTCCATCGATGATAATCAACTTTTTATGACCAAAATTGGAAGAAGTTGACAACATCTGGTTCCAACAAGACGGGGCTACGTGTCATACAGCACGTGCAACAACTGAATTATTGCGAGAAAAGTTTGGAGATTCCATTATTTCAAGAAATTGTGTCATTAAATGGACTCCAAGAAGATGTGATTTAACACCATTAGACTTTTCTTGTGAGGTTATTTGAAGTCATTGATCTTTAGCATTACGAAGACATCCTTCAAGCTATAAAAGTCGATATTCAACCAGCTTTTCGTGAAATACGACTTAATTGAAGGAGGTATTCTGGTCTAGAAGGATGACTTTCAGGTAATTTTTAAAGTGTTGTAAAAAAATGGCAATTAATATTTTTAGTATCCATTTTTTTATTAGTTATTTGTTAATTTTAGACGAGTACAGAAAAAAAATAAAAACTAAAAAAGTAAACAATTTCAAAAATTATGAGTTGACGAAGTGGGGGCTCTAAAAATTTCCTCGGGACCATACCCATGATCTCAACCCTACTAGTTATCTGAAACCAAAAAAAAAAAAAATTATTAATCTTGAATAATGTCGCAATGGCCGGAACTACGGAAAAGTGGGAAATTTTGTTTTCACAAAATGGCGACTGCCTGAAAAAAAAGTTTTTTTGGATCTTTTTTTCTGACTATTTCGATTTTTTTAAAAATAATATATAAAAAAAATTGAGGATGGGGCTAGTTCCAACCATTGACAAGCCTATAAAGAAGACTCTATAAAAATTTGAAGTAAATCGGTCCAGTAGAACCTGAGAAATCGTGGGTATCGTTTTGAGAAAAACGCGTTTAAAGTTTCGCGTAAAGTATTTTGTTCGATTAGTTCCGACCGAACCAGCATCCGTAGGGTCAGAAAAATGCCTATATCTCCGAAAATAATTTAAATTTTGAAAAATCCTCTTGTACACATATCTAGACCAGCATACCCCCTTAAAGGGAAAAATTTAAATTTAAATAATTTACAAAAAAAATAAAACAGCACACAAACATAGTTAGTGTAGCTTTTTTAAAAAATACAAATTTTGTAAAGTTTTTTTTCTAATGGCTAGTTTGCTCAGAACGTTGTCTTTGCTTAATTTTCTTACTATTGCAAGATGTCACTTAATGTATAAGTATCAAAGGGTAAATTAATATATTGACGAAACGTGAGGGAAAAAACATTAAAAAATGGATTAAATTTCAGTTTTTTCGACATATTGGCTATAAGGAGACAAAAAACATTGATTTTGGGGTTTACAGTCATCTAAGAACTTAAAGACGGACTTATTCTGAGAAGCTTTGCCAAAGAAAGTTTACCAAAAAAGTCAACATTAAAAAAGTTAGAAACCGAAGAAAAATGTGCCTTTCTCTTACAATGGGTCACTTTGATGAAAAACTTCAACACAAATTTTTGTATGAAACCATGATTGTAACTCAAAAAAGTAATGATGCAGTTCGATTTGTAGGACCCGAAATAGGGGGAAACCGTCGAACTTGGTCTTGTCTTTTTTTTTTTTAAAGCTATCACAGTGTAATTAGTCTTGTTTATTTTTGTTTAAAGAAATCATATCACTCTTAATGGAAAACCCTGTATATACTTATAAAGCTTTAAAATATATATAAACGAGTAAGGAAGGGCTAAGTTTGCGTGCAACCGAACATTTTATACACTTGCAAAGTCAAAACCAGAGAAATATCTTTATATGCAGTTACTTTTTGTACAAAGTTTTATGCGGTTATATTAATTGCTTTTTGAATTGTACAATACACTGGAGAGAGAAAGAATCAAATGAAATTTATTATTATTTATTACTTATATATTCTTACAAAGTATCCGAAGTTGAAGCATCACAATTTTATGTTTACTCTATTTAAACGATCATAGAAAATTAAACTCAAATTAGTTCAAGTTTTTCCAGATATGCACATCTGAGGTATATTCAGGTAAATATTATTCTAAAGCTGCGGTATTGCTGGTTCATACCCTGAATCTTTCTTTCATTTGTCGGAACCACCAGGGTTTAGTAAACAATTAAGAAAAATACCATGGGCCAGGCCTACCACCTGGACTCATGCACTAGTGCTACATAGCGGTAGTCATGCTAATCTCGCTTTACCGTGTTTTAGTTTGGTGGTTCGCTGTCACCAAAATCTCATAGAGAAAATCGTTGGAACGGATACGGCAGCTCGCTGTTCTCTGCATAACGGGAGCGCTATAGCATTCTTCACAAGAATCTCGGACATGACTCAAATAGCAGGGGTTGGTGGATAAAATAGTACACATACTCTCATGCTTTATTTTGGAAGAAGGTTTCATGTTACACGGGAATAGTGTAGATGGTGCGGAAGAATACGACTCGCCAGGGGAGTTTACAACATCTGCACAGGCGGATCAAAATTGTCTTATAAAGTGGACACCAGAATCTATTGCTCAGAACTGGATCATAGGGGACCCTTCCCAGGCGTAAGTCTTTGCGGTCAGGAAAACGACTGAAATAGCTAACAACGCAGGAGAAAATAAAAATAACATCAATAACCTATAGGCTATTATCTCACTTCGTATTATGACAAACAAGCAGAGAGACAGTAGATGTAGTAGCTTCGCTACTTAAGATCGCCAATATAATGTGTAAAGCTCCGAATAAAAACACGCACGCTGTTTACTCGCACGGTTTCTAAAGTTGTTGGTTTAATGATAGGTCACAATTTACTGACATCACAAGCGCGGCGGATCGACATTAGTAAGGAAGATACATGCAGAAAGTACAGGGAAGTAGGCATAAAATAGACTCTGGAAGACCTTCTATGCTTCTGTCCAGCCTTATCTAGAACTCGTCTTGGATGTCTAGTAACTTCGTGGTTCAAAGGACCAGATGAAGTATTTTATAACATAGTGAAAATACCCCACTGAATGATAATTAAATCCTTTATTAAAACATTGGTTTTGCATTTTTGACCTAATAATATCAGGGTGATTGCATAATGTTATTTGTGTGTTAATGTATTTTTCACTTAAATTTTTGGTCTTTAAGTTGTTAAGTCGTAGCAATGACAATTGTTGTTGGTTGAAATTTTAATGAAGTTGTCTGATATTTTCCATTCCACTTTTGGTCTAAACTTCTGTCCTCCGAATACGCTCTTTATAATTTGATACCATATTTTTTACAAATTCCACAAAACAAATTTGACTCCGCATGAAAGTGGAATGAGTTTTCCAGCAGGGTATGCACTGTCCCAATTCCGCTTAACTGCTGATCAAATAAATACCAGTTGCCAACAGTAAAAAAAATTACACCTCCCCTCAATCAACGCTGTAAATTTAAAAATCCGTATAATCGGTACCAACCATAAACGACACCATCAAAGGCCAGCTTCAGTTAGTTAGACAAGTTATGCAGAATGCCAATCTTTGAATTTTCCGTCACACCATAATTTAACAACTTCTACTGCAAAGGCAATAAGCCGAAGAAAAAATTTAATTAAGCAACAATTTGGCTCTTATTTATTTGGGGTGATTTTAAACCCAAAAGAATATAACAAAAAAAAAACATAGAAAAACGAAAATAAAAGGCGCTACTTAAAAAATTACAATTAGCACCAAAAAAGAGGCAACACCTGCCAGCAAGAATATTGTTGTAGAAGAATCAACAAGATAGAAAATCAAATTTGATGGCAAAGTGGCTTCAAATCAGGAAGCGACAGCTGGGTTGCGCCGGACGAAGGCAAATTTTTACGCTTCGAACATCAAAGCGCAACTAAATTAGCGAATTTAACACCAAAAGGAATCACTTCATATTCCTTTATTATATTCTTTGTAAAAGCACAAATTACTGAAGATAATTTTATGGTACATTAAGTGTTTGAGAAGATTTAACATAGAATTAAAATACTGTGCGCCATTTTTGCACGGTTTCATTAAGTGAAGCAATATTAAATGTTAAGGTGTGTTAAAAAACCGTTATAGGATGGCATCGAATATCGCTTTCAGGCTTTCGAATATCAAATTCTTTAAGAAAGCAACGAGTATGTATGTATATCATATACCATAAAAATATCATAAATATAGAGAATAGATAGCAATACCCAATCGCATATCTTAAATTCTTGAACTTCATCATCGTTTTTCTTTCAATTTTTGACAGCTGTGTAAACATTTTTTAATTGAATGCGCATCTGAAATTAGTAAATTGTTTTTAAAAGAATATTGTCCACAGAAATTTCTTCTAACGGCTCTTTATCGACGCCATCAAAATAATAACGGTATATACTGCAACTTTTGATCAAATTGATTGTATAATTCATTTAAGCTAGGAATCAGTTGCAACTTAAATACTAATTTTAGGCACCCTGGGTAGATTTATATTAAAAATAGACAAGCAGGTGTAATGCTTATATCTTAATTATCAACTTAACCAATTTTGAGCACAACCATGAAGATTACCAAACCGGTCTACAGCGACGCCTGCCTAAACCACATTGCCACATTGCTTAAAGCTTTTCTAGTTTCACAAAACGAATACCTAAATCATTAATAAAGAGTCTTAAAATAAAACTTTTCAGGAATATTGCTCCTAATACAGTAGCGGACAAAAAAAGAAATGAGTATGATTTTATTTAAAAACAAACAATTGCATAACAAATTTTGTCACGAAACTAGATTATATAATATACAAATATTTCTATTAACAATTAAGTTTTTCCATTTTTGATTAGAAGCCAAAACAAAACATTTGCGATTAAAACTAAACGCGATAAAAAAATCTTATTTATTTTATAAATCAACTGGCGACTGCAGAGTTTGTACGGGTAAACCGTTATAAGTACCAAATGTATTCAATTATTCGATCAAGTTCTGACAAAGTCCTTGATCTCTTCTTTGTTATCCGCACTTTCATTATGTGCCAGAGGTATTCTATACGGTTTATATCGGCACTGTTCCCAGGCTAGTCCAGTGATAAAGCAGGCGATTCGGCTAAATTTTTTTTTTTAATTAAAAATGTGAATTAACCATATCGTTTCGGTTACGTAATAAAAAAATATAACATACCGATTTGGCTCGATGGCATGGTGCAGGATCATTCTGAAAATTTACGTTGTCTTTTTAGGAATTGTGCTCTTCAATTGAAGGGATTAGGTTTTCCTTTTAGAGGATAGGAAAAACACTCTCAGATCATCCGACTTTCCCCTTTCCCTCAAAAGGTTAATTTTGGATTCATCTGAAAATATGACTTTTCTTCATTCCAAAATCTGGAACAAGTTAGCCCATTGGAAGCGTTTTTGTGACATTTTACCATCCAGTGTGTTTTTGGCTTGTATGGCTGGTAGTCCGCCTTCTTGGAGGCGCTGTCATACAGTTCGCGTACTGGTTTCAATCCCATTTATTTCTTGAATTTCGTTTCTGGTGTCTTTGAATGTTTTGAATATGTTTTGAATACTTATACACTTAATACGGCGATCATCCTTGACAATAGTCTTCTTGTGTGTGATTTTATTAAATTCCGTAAATTTTAGACTTTTTCCACTTTTAATTTTATTTGCAGCGGCGCGTAGCGTTTATTGTAGCTCAATAATGCACTTACTATAATAAATACTTACTTGTTTTGTTAAAACTAAATTGATTTAAAGTCACTACAACTGTGTTCCATTTTATTGTCCGCTATACACAGTAGAAATTATATTTCAAAATGAAAGAAAACGGTTCATATCTTCGCTTAGCCCTTATATGATGAGGAACGATCTGCCTTGGGCTACTTTATCATTAAAGGATTTGGCATTAGAAATGTACATCTCCTAAGCAAACTGACCGATTTTTTCGGTTATACGTATTCGTATTCAGTATCTTGCGAATTTAAACTCTGCAATTGACCACTTTTATATGAGAGTTTCCACATGTTGGACGCAGAATTTTCGCTAAGCTCGTTTTCATATCTTCATTGACGGATCGAAAACAGCAATAATCTGCAACACTAAGCCTCAAATACACATACAATTTAGGTTCCTTTATATTATTTTGGAAAACGAATAGGAATAAAAACACAAATATGGTAGGATCGTGCCGCCAAAGCGCTAGTGCCTTCGCCTGCTGGAGCTTGGCGGTGTCAACGTTGGTCAATGGCAATCTCCGATGTCCACTGGAATTATCGTGTAAACTGCATTTTCAGTTTCTTTCAGCTTCGGCATCGCAAATGTTATTTGCATACACAATTGGCGATATGCAAATACGGTCGTCTTTATTGTGTTTGCGGAATCGCAAAGTAAATCTGGCGAACGGTTGCGCGCAAAATGCCTCAACAGATGCTTAACAGGGGGGTAACAGAGTGTTAAACACATGAGACAATATGAACCATAAGCAATTGAAAATGCCAGCGGAGTGCGTGCACAAAGTGGAGCAGCGTTTGGGAAGTGAAGAATCACACTCAAACGTTGTGTTGTTGTTGTGTCTGCTGTCGCCGCTGCTGCGCAAGTGTGGTCCGCCACGAGCGGTTGCTGCGTTTCCAGTTCTTGCAAAATTATTATCAAACACCTGTATTTGATCATGCGAAGCGGCGGCTGTCCTCAGCATCGATCGAAATCGGGCTGTAAAAAATATGGAGAAAATGCGTTCAGTTACAATTCTAGGAAGTCCGTTCGCATAAAAAGCCACACAGATGTTTGTATGTTTGTATGAGGCGAATAACTTACATTTTTGCATATGAATAGCCAATACTAATCGAACAGTCATTTTTCTTTGTTTTTTTTCGCGGGTAGAGAGCTTTGCATTTGGCTTTGTGCTCGCACTGTCCGCCCAAAGTGTCCACGGTACATAACTTGCAACACTAAAGTTTGGTGAGACAACTTGTACTTGAGAGCTCACTGAACTTACATAATTTTCATACAATACCTACCGTGGACAATGAGTGCTGTGTAGACGGTGTTGTCGCCGTTGTCGCCGTTGTTGCCGTTATCACAGCGCTTCAAAAGGAATTGAACTTTGGTATTTGTGCTCTGGCCAAAAGATTCGTTTTTGTTTTGCAGTTTTTCACTTCTGACTCGATCACTGCAAATGCAAATGATTACTTGGTTGTTGAGGCCTCTAGAGATTACTATGCTATACGGTGGTGGGTTGTTGAAATCATGCTTTGCGGTTTGACCGCTCGGAAAGTGTTGCCCAGAGGGAATTAATTATTTTTTCAGTTAAAATTTACAACACTCCAATACTTATTTAACTTACAAATAAACTTGTAAAACCCTTGTTATACTTCTGTAAGCAAAGTGCCTGAAAAGTGATGAAGAGCTGACAAAATATATGAACACTATATAAAATAAATAAGTAACAAGTTTCGACAGAAGAATACTTCCTTTATAATGTAATGAAGGGCTAACTTCAAGCGATACAGGTCTCTTCAAGCCCAAGTTGCGGACCAATTGTAAAATTATTGGCCGACAACTATTGGTTTTTGCTCTACGATAATGGGCCATCGCATACTGCCTTTATTCCTCGTAATTTTTTCGCCCAATTTTCAATCAATATGGCTCCGTGTTACTGCTGGCTATTCAGCAAACTTAAACGACCGCTTCGGGGAAGCCATTTCGAGTCAATTGAATCTATTAAATATGAATCGCGACATTTATTGAAGGGTATTGCAGAAATTGACTTTAAAAACTGTTTCGAGAATTGGAAAAAGCGTTGGCCAAAGTGTATTATGGCCAAGGGGATAACTTAGAGGGGACGACATAGATTTTGAAGAACAAATTAAGAATTCGAAAATTGTGAACAAAGTCTTACAATTTTTTGTTCGTGGTAGACCGAATATAAGGATCATCGTTCTTCTGAGATATAATTAAATGTTTCAAACGAACTTAGTCGAACTTAGTCTTATTTACTTGGTTTGTTCGATTGCTAACGAAAGACCTTTAAACACTGAACAATCGTTACGAATAAAACTGTGTAGATTGGACAAAACTTTATTAACATAGTGATGTATGAATTTATTTACATGAATTTGGAAGTGCCAAAACTATTACTACTAATGCATTACAATGTTGACAATAACTTACGGTAAATTGCAATGTGAAACATGTGTGCATGCATTACTCTGCGATAAATCTGTAACCACAAGTCATAACAGCTAAACTCGATCTCGAAAATTTTGATTTGAGTCGAAAATCGTCATTTTATATTTAATGGCTAACATTTTGATTTGTTGATCTGTAATCAATTTTAGTGGTTATAGAAATATAACTGGACCATATACCAATGCTTGCTAAAACACATTCACACAAAACATCGATGAACATTAATATTGTTGTCGTTTGTGCATTTTCAAAATATTTATAAAATGGGATTTGATGGTCTTCAGTATCTGCGACTTCCTACACTCCATGAACACGCAGTCTATTTAATATACCTATCTATATTTGATATCTTTTAGCGACATTGGCCTCCCAAATCAGTCTACACATTTCCTCATCTGCTGCTTGGAACACACGCACAGCCTCAACATCTTTCACCATATATTTGGCGATCATTTTGTCCTCGTGGAACTCCCGTACTATAGTTGAGGGAATATTGCCCATTTGATGCTGAATCAATACGTTGTTGTACAGCGAGAAGGTGGTCCGCATTTGACGTCCGTCCAAAGTGAACTCATCGAAGGGTACACACAGTTCAAAGCGTTGTATGGTCGTGGTAAAGTCAGAAGCCGTTATGAGTGAGTAATATATGCCATTCTTACGTAATGCTATAACCGGTCGTACAGAGTTTCCAATTTTGCGCAAAACAGGACCAACACCGAGAGCCGCCATATATTGATCGAAGTTTGTACCGTCCACGAGTTTATATATCTTTCCTTCCCATTTTGCCACTGGTTCATACGGTAAACTTAATGACGTTTTCCTCCTGTTTCTTGAATTTTGATTGTTAATTTCTTCATCGTTGAGACTTTTCTTTTTTAACATTTTTTAGGGAAATCGGATTGCGCTTATAGAACTCTTAGACATACGCGGCGATTCTCAATTTCATCATGTCAAGTGAAGTCTAAAATGAAATAAGAGTAGAAACAATTATGATATTTATACTTTTATTTTGACGAAACAGAGAAAAGAAAATGAAAACAAAATATTTAAATTTGTCTATATTCGTAGAGATGAAACAAGTAGGATCGAAATATAAAATGTTATTCCTCAGTAAAATTTAAATATTATTATAAGAGAAAAAAATTCTAAACTGATCTTATTGACACAAGTGTTCATAAAGTGTTTTAATTCTGATACTTTATTCAAGACACGTTTTCTGCGTTCAGGGTTTTAATCTGTTTGTCTGAGGGTAGTTCGATAAGTAATTAAAAATAGGCACATACGATTGGAGATTAGATCGGTATGTTTGACACAGCGATTATCCAAGCCAGCGAGAAACTTTTTTTGGAAACAAACAGAATTCACACGAAAAGACATGTTCGGCTGAAGTCCAGTAGTTCGTCTGTTCCCTGGGTGTCCGGTGGATATCATTAGATCTATATTTCGTCGACGTTCACTAAACTCCTTCGAAGCTTCAACAGGGTCGAGCATTGTTATGAAGTGGTGGTTTCATGTTGCATTTGCTGTCCAACTAAAAAACCGCGACATATATCGCGTGGATAGGTTTCTGATGGTCAATTTTCACGTAATATTGCACCTTCAATCCCTACTGCTTCAATATGAGATCGTGGACTTTTGTCAAATTACTGACCGTGATAGTGACTCATCAAAAAACGACTAACGATCCTTTTGAAACCCGTCCAATATAATTTTCACTAGTTATCGAAGAAGAAGATTTATCGTATCCATCATCCAAGCACTCTTTGATTTCGACTGATATTGTTGTTATTAAATTTTTCTAAAATTCGCTGACACACCGACTTCCGCAATCCGATTCGGCTGATCGACAGTAACCCTTATATCCTAATTTCCTGTGAGACTAATACTTGTCGGACCACTTTCGAAAAATTTTACATTTTTTTTATAAGTTTTTAATACTAAAGGGTGATCCATTTCGAGGTTGCCGTCTTTTTTAAAGAAAAAACACAGAAACTTCAAATTTAATGGAAAATGTTTATTATCATTCGAAAGAACATTCGTTCGGTATCATGTCTCACAATCTTGGTGGTCAATCGACCGGCCCAAAACGTGAAATTATCTGCTCACTGAAGTGTCTCCCAACGAATCCATTGATTGTTGCTATACATATGTATGCCGGAAGTCGCGCCGTCTTGTTGAAACCAAATATCGCCGATATCACTATGAAATGGCAGGCTCAGGTTGCTTTTCGTCCCAAATGCGGCAATTTTGATTGTTTACATACCCATCGCTGAACAAAATTTGGCTCGAAAATGTTTGATCTTCTTGTAACTTTCCAAGACACCATAGAGCGAAGCGATGTCGCTTGGGAAGGTCGAGCGGCTGCAGTTCTTGCACGAGCTGTATTTTGTATGCTTTCAATTTAAGATCTTGACGTAAAATGCGCCAAGTCGTTCCATATGTCAGTCGAATCGACTCTCCACGGTCTTCATGTACATTCTCAGCTAGGGCTATATTTTATTCACTGTGTGCTGAAGTGGTCAATTCGTTCGAATATTATCCAATAATGAATGCTGAATCTCAAGATGAGTGATAGTGTTACGAACAGAATGCTCAATTGGCCGATTATGTTGACCATAAGTTACGTCTTTACAGTATATAAATTTTCGTTATAAAGTTGAACACTATGTAAACATTGTTCAGGAGTAAGACTTTCCATGAGAAATGCCAAACAATATGTAACAAAAATAACATGACAGCTTGACACGACTCACACGTAATCTGTCAAAGAAAGGCTATTCAGAAAAGTACCACTACTTGGATCACTCGTTAGAAGCATTACCATAATATCATTAACCAAACGTTAAATTTAACTTAAGGGCTTCAATTTTTAATATATCCTGATAGTAGTTTTACCATAAAAATTTGTCCTCTACCACTAATTAGTGTAGGAAGGTTTATAAGACACTGGAAACTAGTTAAGGAAGAAGATTATTATAATTGGATTTCATATTTATTTCTTTTGAAAAAATAAAATTGCTTTTGAGCGCGCTCAACTTTGGTATTATACAACAGACTTGCTTCATGTTATGAATTTGCACTAAACTATTTTTCTCTTATATCAATTACAGTTTAAAGAAAGTATAAATTTTAGGGTTATTATCTATGTATAAAAATTTGTCCCATTTATATATGTATGTATATAAGTAAGTTCGAACTAAGGATTTCTCTAAGTGATTTCTTGACCTGTCCTTAAATTACTTTGGAAACATCTTCGCACAACATTTAGGGTTCCAAGCTTAGAAATAATTTTAAAGGCAAATGAGTATGAATACTCCAAATTAATTATCTGATTACGGCAGATGAGTAATAAAAATGTTAGAGTTATGCGACATTGGATTGGTTAAGAACCATGGGCGAAAGTTACGAAGGGTATAAATTAAATGTTTACATTCTACACGGCGATAAATGCTTTTATAAAAGATATTGAGAACACAAACACTCTGCAAAAACAACAAAAATGCATAAACAACAACAAAATTTACACTACGTCGTCCAAACAGAACTGTAAACAGCCGGTGAATGTTGGCAACAGATGGAGGCAACAACACCAAATTGCTGCCATGAAAATCATATTGTAAACAGGAATGTGACTAATTGGAAAATGCGCGCAGTGACAAAGTTGATGCGAGAGAAGGGGGTCGTAAAGAGCTCCCCTCACCAATAGTGGCAACAATGCGAAGCAAAAATAAAACGTATGTTTGTTTGTATTGCACGCAATGGCAGCATTTTTGCCAACACTGATGTTTCACAGCAACAGCGGCAAAATTGCTAGCAGCAACAACAACCAGTTGCAAGTGTATCGCTTTAAAAATAACAACAAGCAACATCAAAATTAATGAGCGTAATTAAGTGAGGTATGGGGAAAGGAGGAAGCTGGAGCGTGTATGCTTCTTACGCCCCATGTGCATGTATGTTTGTACGTATGTAGCCTGCACTTATTGCTACCTATCTGGCTTAGGAAAAGGGTACGCCGTGTGGAACGGGGGAGTTGTGAACACATTGTTGGCGGATGAAAACAAAACCGCGTGCACGTTCCATCGTGAAGCCTTTCAACGGCGATTGTCTTGTTGTGGCATGCCACACGCCACACGCCAACTCAGTCAGCTATCACCAAATATAAATTTCACATGAAGCGCGTATCAAGCACGGATGGGCGATGGGGCGTAAGGCCGTGTAAGATTAAGAATTTACGCACAAATTAAATCGTTTCAGTTTCTCTTTCACCCTACCATTGTGTTATGTTGCGTTGTCCTACATTCGTAGTTGTGGTCTTCATTTACTCCACGCCATTGAGAAGTAAAATTTGTTTACTTTAACCATGCGCGGCCGGAAATTCTTGCAAGTACATACATATGTATGCATGTGTTTATACGTCCAGCCTACATATGTATATTAACCCTATAGAAAATTCCTACTTACTCATTACTAACTTCAAGTAAATCCGGATAAGTAAGGTATACTAGATGAAGTATTAAACGATTTTAACCATTTTAAATACCACAGAATATTATTAGAAAGAGATACCCATTTGATTTCATTAAGATATCTGACAAATTGACCGATATTTTCGGTATAAATTCCTGCATATTCAATCAGGCACTTATATTCGGTATCTGTAAAGATGATTAGTGATCCCAATTTGTAGATTATTATCTTTGCGCTTAAATTTCATACTACTGAACATTTTTTTGTTAGGGACTTATGACCCTTTATTAATCCCTTAAGCTCTTTATACCGTCAATAATTCGTTTGAAGGTTCAATTGTTGTTAGCAAAATTTAACTTAGCCTAGTTGGGGAGGTTCTAAACGATTATTATTTAATTGCGATATAAAATTATCTGGCTTCCACTTTCCTCAGGACTGTCGAGTTTGGGCACGAGTAACGTTGAATCTTGGATTTTATGCCTCGGCCTTGTCTGCAAACTTACATAAATCGAAACAAGTGCTGAAATTCATCATTTAGAATTTTAGTTTTCGTCACAAGGAATGACAAATATTTAAAGTGATGAACATTAATCCCAAACTTAATATTTTCTCTTCTTTACTAATGGATTTCAATTAATTTAATATGTCAATGAGAATATTTTTCGAGTTTTTTCTACAGGGGCATTGACTATTAAGAAATTCATGTACATACATACCAAGCCATGCATGCATTATGTACACACATTAGATTGTATTTAAGTGTTGAGAGCATCTTTCGAATGGGTTAAGTACTTCTTAATCTTTTAGTGACTTTGCATCGTTGTATTTCGCTTTGGCAGCGTCTACGTCATGGTAATGTGCCATATTGCCTGCCGCCTTTTCGCACCGCTCGCTTGCACTGAGAAAATTGTATTTAGTTTTGAGTGCTTATTGGTACATCTACGGCTGAAGGGGCTGGCGTAAAGGGTATGGTGTTTGGCGTGTGGCAAGTTGGCGCCACATGTTGCCAATCGGTTTCAATTTCACTGCAGCGGCTGTGGCAATGAGGTGAATGACGATGATGATGTGGCTGATTTGTTCCCCAAACGGTTGGAAGGGGATTATAATGTGTCTAATTGCCACTGTTGAAGTATGCCACAAGGTGGCGAAGCAGCAAAATGCTCGAAGCCATATGAAATAAAAACATATCGCCGAGCTGATACCTTACAACAAATGAAACAAACAAAAATTTAAATTCATTGATTGAAACAAGTGCAATGACGGAAGCAAAAAATCATTTTCAAATTTCTTTGTTATTGCAAAAACATTTTGATGCCTGGCTTCTACTTACATATGAGAGTAGCAGTTGTTGCATACTTATATTAATGGAAATTTGCGAATTGAAGCAACATACTCAAATTTGCGAACACGACAATGCAACTCATTACCAGAGCTGGGGGCAGCAATTACCGTTGGTGCTGTTGCACAAATATCCGCGTCAATTGCAGCCGTTGCAAGGTCTCATATACCTAGTCAATACTATTCATACATACGTATGTGTGCGCCTTGAAGTATAAATAGCTTTTAGCCTTCGAAAGTGCAGGCTTTAAAAGCAATAAGATTTTACGCTTTTCCAGTTCATATACGCCGGTCATTACGCTATAGAGTGACAGTTTGTCGTTACGTAATAAACGTAAATTCGCTTTAAATACTGTAAATAAGATTTTATTGAAATGGCTAACTGTTAACGGGTGCTGCTCAGCCAGGCCTAAGTCATACATTTCTAATAACTTACCCACGAGATTTTTAACAGGTGATCCGAATAAAGGTACTTTTTTCAATAGCCTGTTTTTGACAGATTACGCAAGTTACATATATAAATAACCCAACAACAAACAGTAAAACTGATAAATTTGCTGAATTTCTTAATGAAATAAATAGAACAACCGGAAATCAAAAAAATTGTAATATGACACCATCTTCTTTGCTATTGCAAAAATCAACTTAAATGATACAAAACAAAATCACTTTGTTTACAATTTATCCGAGAATCTGAATAAACTATTAGTTATGAGGTTATAACCTTAGTCAGCGTTTAAGTAAATATGATTTATAAGCAAACACTTACTTTCTTGCAAAACATATGTAATAAGTATAATAAGTATTTATGATTTGTAAGCAATAATTCATTGCAATATTAACTCCAAAGATTATAATTAATAAAGTGAAAGTTTCGTCTGATTGCAATATCCAAACCACCTGGTTTAATTCTTTGGGGTTAATTCGGTATTAGCTTTTTAAAAACACTTGAACGCGACCGTAATACAAAATTGGCGCAGTCGGTAGGATCCATTAAAAGTGTAGCCAACTCAGGAGTTGACCAGATCCTCCATAATATAAATAATTATAAAACAACCCGGATAAACACAAAAATTTACACCACCGAAGGTGCAGTGGACATTAATAGTGAAGCGAAATATAAAAGAAAAGTTCAGAAATGAAAACAAATACCGGAACAAAATTAAAATATTTAAAAAAAAAAATTTGTGAAGTTTTGCAGTGAATACGTCCCAAAACAAAAAGAGCGTGAATTCACCAAAAACTTAAATTAAAAAAGGGGAGGTAACCGAACCCATAAAAAGCAAAATTAAAAGAATCAAGGCACCGAGCCTTCGATAACAGGAGACAAATGGAGACCGAACAGACTCAGATGGCAGCGGTCAATCTAGTAGAGGAACTTGCCCGCAGACAGCAAAAGTTGGAGCAAATGCGGCAAGCAAACCTCGAACTATGAAACCGGACCGAAGGCAGTTACGGCAGCAGGCATGCACTTATAAAAACAGTTAACGACCTGCCGATATTTACGGGGACGGGTGATATTACGATAAACTCTTTCTTCAGCAGCTTAGAGTACCAGCTATCCACAACGAGCAACATAGAGCTACAGAAAGAAGTGACACGATACAGTTACATTGACTTGAGCAACATAGACAGCTTACTGGTCAATACCATAAAAGAGATGACTCAAGGAGTCCTGTTAGATACAATTTATAAAGAAGGAAATCTTAATGACATAATAAGAATAATGGCTAGTAGAAGAATTGAAGATAGCAATATTAGGCCGGAATATATGAAATTTAAAGTAAAAGGAGATAGCTCGACGGAAAAATATAATAATAGGCATCCTGATCGAGGACAAAGATATAATAATAATTACAAACCAAATTCAGGTAATTTTCAAAGACCATAAATGGTAGGAAACCCTAGACGAAATTTTAATCAAAATCAATCCAATCAATATAGGCAAAAGTATGGTCGTAATAATCAATTTAAACAAAACCAAGTCGAACCGATGGATATAGATAATATTCAATATAGTTCAATGAGCCCACAATTGGCAGGAGACCCTAATTCGCAACATAGCCAAGATCGCTTATACCCGAGTAGACAAGGCCAGGTAGAATCCTCACGAAGTGATATTACCAGAGAAGAAGTTAATAATAGCATTTTTTTTATGAACCAGCCTCGGAATCATTACCTAAAAAAATAAAAATTAAAATGAATAAAAAGAATTATATTGCAATAATTGATACAGGAGCTAGTTTAAGCCTGATCAATAGCGAGATTAACGATTTACCAAAAATTAAATTGAAAAATTCATTAACGTTTAGCACAATAACAAACGAGGATAAAATAAATTATGAGGGGCATACATTAGCACCAGAAGAGTTCAACTTACCTAGTAACGCGATAACAAGATGGAAAGTTACATCATTAAGAGGACGTAAGTATGACTTTGTAATAGACATGAATATGCTTACTTTTCTCAATACTTATATAGATATAGAAAAAGGGAGAATAGTTCTAATCCGAGAAGAAAGTTCGATTTTAAATAAACTAAATGACTTAAATCAAATTTGTAATCTTGAAACTGCAGAGTTAAAATTCGAGAGATTAAACCTAGAGCATTTAAATGAGGAAGAAAATAAAGAAATAATTAAATTGCTCAAAAGATATAATAAATTATTATTTAAAGACGGCGATAAATTGACTACCACAACGGAAATCCAACATGAAATGAAAACTACAACGCAGCAGCAGATTAATTAAAAATTGTATAGGTATCCACCTCAGCATGAAACCGAAGTAAGAAAACAAATTAAGGAAATGGAAGAGCAGGGAATAATCCAAAAAAGTCACTCAAGATATTCGAGCCCATTAATAGTAGTGTCGCAAAAAATTGATAATTGAGGTGAAAAGAAATACAGAATTATAATAGACTATAGAAAATTGAATGAGGTTACAATAGATGACAAATACCCCCTTCCAAATATTGATTCTATACTAGACAAATTAAGGAGAGCACAATATTTTACTACTTTGGATTTAGCGAAAGCGTAAAAGAGGAAGATCGTGAAAAAAAGCTTTTGTAACACCACATGAACTTTATGAATTCGTAAGAATGCCTTTTGGACTGAAAAATGCCCCAGCCACATTTCAGCGGGTAATGAATGAAATGCTTAGTGACTATATAAATAAAACATGTGTAGTGTATTTAGTAGACATTCTAATATTTAGCACATCATTGAATGAACATATTAAGGCGATAGGCGAAATTTTTAAAGTTCTTGAAAGTAGAAATCTTAAAATTCAAATTATAAATGCAATTTTTTGAAGAAAGAAACAGAGGACACATTTTAACGCAACAAGGCATGAAGCCAAATCCTAATAAAATTAAAGTTATAGAAAATTTACAAATTCCAAAAACAGAAAGACAAGTTAAAAGTTTTTTAGGAATCACCGGTTACTATCGTAAATTCGTAAAAGACTACGCTAGAATAGCCCTACTTATAACCAAGTATTTGAAAAAAGGAGCTAAAATTAATCTTAAAGATCCAACATATATTGAAGCATACTAATAAGTACTCATCCAATATTGCGTTATCCAGATTTCGAAAAACATTTTACTTTAACAACAGATGCATCCAATTATGCGATTGGTGCCGTATTATCACAAGAGGACACCCTGTGTGTTACGCTTCAAAAACTTTGAATAACCACGAAAGAAACTATTCCGCAACAGATAAAGAACTTATTGCGATAATCTGGCCATACCTCTATGGAAATAAATTCAAAATTTTTACTGATCACCAACCGATAAAATGTTTACATTTTAAATACAAAGGAAAAGATATATCAGCTCGACATCAAATATGGTTATTAAAACTTGGAGAATACCAATTACAATTATAAAATGTACAATTACAGCACAAGATATTGAGACAGAAGTAGAAGCAGTTAAACAGATTTCTTTATATCACATTAGGGAAAGCTTTCATTCAGGCATTCAGATAACATATAATCAAATAAAGAATAAAATATATTATCCAAAGTTATTGCAGGAAGTAAAGTACGATAAAAATCCTATTAAACCAAAATTGAAACTTTCAGAGACCCCTTCAAAAATTAATGATATTGTACATATAGATACGTAGTATGTAATGAAAGGGCATCATTTTTTGTCAGTAGTAGATAAATTTTCTAAGCTCGGTGGAGCATACTCATTAAATGATAGAAACCTCATAACCATTATCGAGCAGCTAGAAGATCACGTCACTAAAATAGGGAAACCCAGAAAAATTATTGCAGACATTGAATTAAAGCAGTAAGAATAAAAGAATTCCTAGATAATGAAGATGTTGAAATCCACCTAACAAAACCCAATAGTCATACAGGTAATGCGGATGTGGAAAGATTCCATAATACTATAGCGGATAATTTTAGAATCTTATATAAACTAAATAAGGGGCTATCAATAAAGCAATTAATACAAAAAGCAATTAGAAATTATAATGAAAGATGTCACTCCACAATAAAATGTACACCAAATAAGGTACAGCATAATGAAGTAGATTTGGGAATAATAAAAAACAATTTAATAGCAGCAAAGAATAAAAGTATAAATAAATTAAATCAGAAAAAAGAAAATAATAGAGAAAGAGAGAAGAAGGATTTATAAAAAATTATAAAGCTGTTAGGCATAAGGAACAACCTAGATACAAGAAAGAAAAATTAGAAAATATTCATCCGTCTAATATAAAAAGACCTTTAAAATTTACAGATGTGGATAATGTGGACAGTAATAATTTTAGTGACGCAACATTGTGACGGCACAATGGTTTTGACAGAAATAAAAGAACAAAATAGATTCGTAGATTTACAGATTAGAGATCAAGCAATACCAAAAGATAACGATATAGTACTACATATGATTGACATTCAGCAATTAGAAAATATTATTAATGCTATGACCGATAATATAATTTTGATGAAATTAGAGAATAAAGAAATCCTGCAAAGATAGAGCTAGAAATAAAAGAGGATTGATTAATGCAATTGGCAGTATGTCAAAATGGCGTTTTGGAACAATGGACGAAGACGACAGACGAAATATACAAACATATCTTTTACAAACGAATGACGCATTTGAACTCATGATGAATACAAACAAACTTTATATGTAGACCAATACACAAAAATTCATTTGTTAAAAAGTAAAATAGAACATATACAAGAAAATGTTGTATACGCTAAATATGGGATAATACATCCGAATATTTTAACTATCGAAGAAATTGTAAAATATAATATCGATTATAATAAACTACAACTACGAACAGTAATTGTAAATAATATATTTCTACTATTTGGAATAAAAATACTCAAAAATCTTGAAAATATACATAAATTATTATTCCATACCTAACAGAAAAAAATAATGAAATAGATGCAAAAATAGACGAAATATTTACCTACAAAAATAAAACATTGATATTTGAAGATAATAAATCATTAGAACAAATGAAAATAAGCAAACATTGTATTTTAAAAAATAATTGTAATCATGTAAAATGTAAAGAACTCGAAATAATACAATTAAATATAAAAACAAATCTTATTAAAAATGTAAACACTTTAAAAATTAATAATCAATAATAAATTAATAATCAAGAACTACCATTAATAAGTGGAAACTATGTAATAAGGTTTAATAATTGTTCAATTAAAATTAATGACTATTATTTTTCAAAATTTGTTGAAGATATAAAGGAAAATATTGTAAACGTAAAATATAAAGACAGTCAGAATCTCACGAAAAAAATACTTTTGACGAAATTGTAGAAGAACATAAATCAAATATAGAAAACATTTTGAAATTGAAAATACATACATACAAATATATCACATATTTGCAACATATTAAGCATAATTATTTTGTTAGTAGCTATTGTCCTTATCAAAAAACACAAATATATAAAAATAAAAGAATTCAGGAGAATTTTAATCTAAAAGGGGGAGTTTATATATGTAAATAACCCAACAACAAACAGTAAAACTGATAAATTTGCTAAATTTCTTAATGAAATAAATAGAACAACCGGAAATCAATAAAATTGTAACATGATATCATCTTCTTTGCTATTGCAAAAATCAACTTAAATGATACAAAACAAAATCACTTTGTTTACAATATATCCGAGAATCTGAATAAACTATTAAGTTATGAGGTTATAACCTTAGTCAGCGTTTAAGTAAATATGATTTATAAGCAAACACTTACTTTCTTGCAAAACATGTGTAATAAGTATAATAAGTATTTATGATTTGTAAGCAATAATTCATTGCAATATTAACTCCAAAGATTATAATTAATAAAGTGAAAGTTTCATCTGATTCCAACATCCAAACCACGTGGTTTAATTCTTTAGGATTAATTCGGTATTAGCTTTTTAAAAACGCTTGAACGGGACCGTAAAACAAAATTCGCGTGAGTCGTCTCAAATTGTCATTTATTTTTTTAGTTCAGTATTGTTTGGCATTTCATCATGGAAAGATTTACGCCTGAACAACGTTTACAACTCATTCAAGAAGACAAGCTCCACCTAGATTTGATCTGGGTTCCGGGCCACAGAAACATTTTTGGTAACGAAAAAGCAGACGAGTTGGCAAAGGCAGGAGCTTGCCTAAACGAATCCGAGGCAAATATAAGAAAATACAATATAGCTAAACAGATATGGCCAACATATGACAATAAAAGAACTAACGACAATATCTACAGACTAACTGTTATTATAACAGGGAATTCGCCATTTGGAGAACATGCGTCCAAACTGGGTATGCCCTACAACAACATCTGCCGATGCTGCGAACTAGTAGGGAAGAAGAAAACAATTTTCCACTTTCCACTGTGAATGCCCAGGTCTATCGCAGATCCGACACAGAACACTTGGAAGCCACCAAGCACCAAACCTTGAATGGATGTCTACAAAAAGCATATCGGACATTAGTAGCTTCACCGAAACCACAAAATGGTTTGAAAGAGAAGATGAAACATGATAGCAATAACATAAAGGTCTATGAATAGTGTACCAAAATGGCACAGCTAGTTCTAATTGAGCCCGAAATACAACTGAGCCGCACCTACCTGTCTACCTACTTATGTCAATACCGTCGTATATCTCATATAGGTAGTCCATCGACTGAGATATTCGCTATTGCCAATGCGTAAGGGGCTTTAAATCTTTTGCAGAATATTTCTCTCGAAAACTCGTAACGCTGATTCATCAGATATTGTCATCGTCCATGTCTCTGCGCCTTATAGCAGGACGGGGATGATGATTGACTTGGTCTTTGTTTGTAAGGGTTATTCTGCGTTTGATTTCGAGGCTGACATTGTTGTTGGTGTTAATGCTGGTTGCAAGATAGACGCAATGATCTACGACTTCGAATTTATGACTATCAACAGTGACGGAGGAGTCTTGTCACGAGTGCGACGACTGTTTGTTTGATGATAGGAGATACTTCGTCTTGCCCTCTTGCCTTCTTCGTCTTTAACGGCGCACGCGTTGAGATCAATGATATCAATATTGTCAGCGTACGCTAGCAGTTGAATACTCTTATAGAAGATTTTACCTCTCTATTCAGATTTGCAGCCCGAAATTTTTTCTCCAAGTGTGTATGGAAGAAATCGCACAATAAGGAGTCGCCTTGTCTGAAACCTTGTTTGGTATAGAACGGGTCGGAGAGGTCCATCCCGATCCCGACGGAGCTTTTGGTATTGCTCAAAGTGAGTTTACACAGCCGTATTAGCATAAAGGCAAAACCTTTTCGTACTGTCAAAAGCTGCTTTGAAATCGACAAAGGGGTGGTGTGTGTCGATCCTATTTTCAAGGGTCTTTTCCTATATTTGGCGCATGCCTTTTGTCGCGGTTGCGCTTTGTAAATACGAGGCAATTCGTAAGCCCAGAATTAGCCAACTGATGCGATCGACTCTTAGCATGATGTGTGATCTGATTTGGATAAACAGTAGTATCTCTGCTCTCTCGAGCTTCCTGTTTTGAAAAGACCTAAACTCTCAGAACGTCTTTCACTGAAAGTAAACCGAGGAAACTGTTAATAGCCTTAGAATTTTGTTTGATGCTTGCTGAAAGGCAGCTGTGCCTTGGTATGCAGGAAATGGCTGCTCCTGTGAGGCCTCGTGGAATGCTGTTATAGGTCACACATCACCACATACGATTTACTGACAGTTTATTTGGTAAATACAATATTTAACCGCGTCTTTGCTCAATATTGTACATATATTTAATCTAGAGATAATGTAACTAATGGTGCGATTGTTTAGCCGGAGTCAATTTGAGAAGTATAATTCCTTTCGTATATGAGCGAAGCCAAACTAGACGGATATTAAACAACATTTATATTCTCTAATTTGAAATATAAGGAGCGGGTGGAGCCGTGGGTTAAGGCTACTTTGAAATATGGATCACGACAATTTCAGAACGGTAGTTTTTGGAGAAAAATATATTGGGACCTTGAGGTCATTTTGAAATTTTTAGGCTTCGTATATCATAGACTGAACACTAAGCGTTAACATTACACCTCTACAGACCTATATGCATACATACGAACGTATAAATGTATATAAATATGTAAAACAAAACTTGTATGAACATTGCACACCTCGAAAGTTTGTATTCAGAAGCCAAAATCGATTACGAAACATCGCAATTGACTGCCTTTAACTGCCACTGACAGACAAAGCGACGACAAGCCAACAAGCTACACCGAAAAAAGGCGACAACGAACAAGTAGCCAAATTGAATACAATAACTATTGAAAGAGCATTGCAACGGTAGTGCCGATATGTACTCGTATGTAAAGCGTCGAAAGCAGAGCATGACAAGCGGACAGAACACTCGAAGAGCCTAGCGAATCCGGCAAGCAGTGGCAGTAGCCGGGTTATGACTGTGGTCTACTCCGCGCTGTTGTTTATGCTGTCCTTGTTGTTGCATTCGTGGAATGTTAAACGCCTGAAAATAAACAAACAATGCTAAATATGTGTATTTACCGAAAAAAGGCAAGGCGAAGCTACAACAATGCTGCGTTAGTGGTCCATTGATCCCGCAAACACATCGGTGACCACTCCGAACGACTTGGACTTTGCGGCAATTCGAAGGGAAGTACATTTGAGTTGCTTGCGTCGGAGCTCCGCGATGTGGAGCGATGTGACCGGCAATCAAAGAAAACGCAATCACATATCAAAATCAAGATTTATATGCGCCATATGAACGGCGTTGCCGCACCACGCTGGACCGCGTAAACTGTCAAAAAATCTCACTCGCGATTTATTGGCGCAAATTGAGTTTTGAAAGACAACAAAATGGGAGGCGGTGCGCGGTAGAGAGCGAAGAGCAGCAATGAAGGTTATTTTAATAATGGAAAATGGGCATAAAACGGAAGAAAGACACAGAAGATATCATACTCGTATTTGATGTTATTGAATTTTATGAAGATGGAATCCGCCGTTAAAAATGTTATTTAGTTTGGCAAAAAAGTTTGCAAATGTATTGCGGATGTAGGAACACCGATAAGTAATTCTATTATAAGTTTACTGAAAATAGTTTCTACATACTTACAAACCGTTTGCTTTGCGATTTTTTATTGACATGAGGCAATTTATTGCATTCATTCCGCATGTAACTTTTAAGTTTTGCCTGTAACCAAACCATTCATTTAATCCGCTTTAGTCACTATACGGTTTTCCCTGTTCCATACCTGGCCTACGTGCCTTATAAGGTGCTTTTTCAGGAGTATGGAATTTCCTAGAGAATGAGCTGTCAAAGTAAATTCATCTGGTTAACATTTATTTTCAGCATATTGAAGGCATTGTTAATATTACTATGTACATTTTGACAGTTCGCTTCGTTAACGATATTGCGAGTCGAAATCTTATCTCTATCAAGTTGATGAAAGATTTAAGAAATTGCCCTACAAAGTCGAGAGACTACCTATCGATGCTAAATAGTTGAAATCAAATGTGCAACAAATTACATATGTATGTATGTATATGGCGTATGAAGATAACACTTTTTTTCGGACGAACTTTTGGGGACCCAATTATAGGAATAGTTAGGAAAAAGAATGTAAAGTCCATAGTCTCTTGTGATAAACCAGCTACGCCTGACTTTCAGTGTGTTATATACGAGATTAGAAAAAAAGGTGCAATAAATTCGCAATTCCACAAAATTTTCAAACTGATACATTTAAATTCTAGAAAATTCCTCACTTTTTCTAATTGTTTATTTGAAATAAAAGTTGTACCTCACTAAAAAGCCACCCTATGCATACTTGCAGTTCCATTTATATATGGTACGCTACCTTTCCCACAATCTAAGCTGTTTTCAACTGAAAGCGCGCTGACATCTTATGGATCGCGACTACAACAATAATAAAAGCAAATATATGAATCCCGGTACGTAGCATTAGCATATCTACTTCTACTTCTGTTTGATCAACACTGCGCTCGTACATCTATAACAGTTTGTATTGGGTTGGTCTCGCGCACATGTCAACAAATAAATCGTCACTGTAAAAATGGTATTTTAAATTGTTTGTGACATTTGCTACCTGAATCGACGTTGTAAAGAAGTTTGTAAAAAAATCCTTCAACTTTTATTTATTTTAGCTGATGCGTGGATAAATAGCGGCATTCGTGAGCTATATTCAGAAGCATTTACCACCTGTCTTCTCAATATTTCTCATACTGTACGATTATATAAGTTAAGCTTTTTAGTTATTAAATAACTAAAAATATATAATTTTTTTTAGCGGAGCTGCATTGGGGCAGCGTTACCGCGTATCTTTATTTGAGTTTTCAAAACTGAACTTAGCTTAATTGAATTACAATATTTATACTTAATTCTAGCTTAAATAATTATAAGTGGCGTGATTCGTTTCCACGAATCTTATATATCCAGCCTGGGATGAGAGATTTCCTGATCCCCTTTTGATGACGACCACCATGGCAAACGAAGATAAGGACTACGAATTGAGGCATGCACCTGAAATAATCGAGATATCCGGTCCCTTAATTGGGAAAGGTGCCGCTGCCCAGCTGGTTGATGTCCTCGTAAAAACAAAGGCTGACATCACCGCCGTCCAAGAAATGCGATGGACGGGACAAGGACAGAGACGAGTAGGTCCTTGTGAAATTTACTACAGTGGCCATATAAAGGAGCGCAAGCTTGGTGTAGGATTCGTGGTGGGAGAGAGACTCCGTCGCCGAGTACTATCATTCACTCCGGTGAATGAACGTCTAGCCACAATCCGCATCAAAGCGAGGATCTTCAACATATCGCTGATCTGCGCCCACGCCCCGACGGAAGAGAAGGACGATGTGACCAAAGATGCCTTTATGAGTGCTTGGAGCACACTTATGAAGGCTGCCCCCGCCACTATGTCAAAATCGTGCTTGGCGACTTTAACGTCAAGGTGGGCAAAGAAGGTGTCTTTGGCACTACGGTCGGTAAATTCAGCCTCCACGACGAAACATCCCTTAATGGGTTGAGGCTGATTGACTTCGCAGGGGCCCGAAATATGGTTACCTGTAGTACTAGATTCCAGCATAAAAAGATTCATCAAGCTACCTGGCTGTCTCCGGATCGAAAAACTACCAACCAGATCGATCATGTTGTGATAGACGGAAGACACGTCTCCAGTGTTTTAGATGTGCGTGCGCTCCGAGGTCCTAACATCGACTCGGACCACTATCTTTTTGCAGCCAAGATTCGCACCCGCCTCTGTGCAGCAAAAAACGCGCGCCACCAAACACAAGGAAGGTTCAACGTCGAGAAGCTGCGATCACAACAGGCAGCCGAACGATTTTCTACTCGGCTTGCACTCCTGCTCTCTGAGAGCTCTCGTCAACAACTCGGTATAAGGGAACTGTGGGACGGAATTTCAAACTCCTTACGTACAGCTGCAACCGAAACCATTGGTTTTCGGAAAGTGCAAAAGAACAGCTGGTACGACGAGGAGTGCCGTGTCGCAGCGGAGAGAAAACAGGCTGCCTACCTCGCAACGCAACGATCGACCACTACACGTGCGGGATGGGATAGATACCGAGAGTTGAAAAGGGAAGCGAGACGCATTTGTAGACAGAAGAAGAAAGAGGCTGAAATGCGTGAGTACGAAGAGCTTGATAAACTGGCCGACAGGGGTAATACTCGAAAATTCTACGAAAAAATGCGGCGGCTTACGGAAGGTTTCAAGACCGGAGCGTACTCTTGTAGAACCCCCAAAGGTGATCTAGTCACTGATGCCCAGAGCATACTTAAATTATGGAGGGAACACTTCTCCAGCCTGCTGATGGCAGTGAACGCACAACGCCAGGAGAAGGAGAACCCGATTCCCCAATCGATGACGATGGAGCAGACGTTCCATTACCCGACCATGAAGAAGTTCGAATAGCAATTGCCCGCCTGAAGAACAACAAAGCGGCAGGGAGAGAACTGCAGGGAGAGAACTGATAAGGTGCATGCATCAGCTTCTTTGTAAAATATGGTCGGACGAAAGCATGCCCAACGATTGGAATTTAAGTGTTCTATGCCCAATCCATAAAAAAGGAGACCCCACAATCTGCGCCAACTACCGTGGGATAAGTCTCCTCAACATCGAGCATGAGGTTCTATTGAGCGTATTGTGTGAAAGATTAAAGCCCACCGTCAACAAGCTGATTGGACCTTATCAGTGTGGCTTTAGACCTGGCAAATCAACAACCGACCAGATATTCACCATGCGCCAAATCTTGGAAAAGACCCGTGAAAGGAGAATCGATATTGATATCATCGGCCTTAACACCCGCGCCGTTAGTTCTGCTTTCTCCAGACTGGACAAGGAAGCAAAACAAATGGGTCTAGCAGTGAACGAGGGCAAGACGAAATATCTCCTGTCATCAAACAAACAGTCGTCGCGCCCGCGACCTGGCACTCACGTCACTGTTGAAAATCATAACTATGAAGTCGTGTATAATTTCGTCTATCTTGGAACCAGCGTAACCACCACCAACAATGTCAGCCTAGAAATCCAACGCAGAATAACTCTTGCCAACAGGTGCTACTTCGGACTGTGTAGTCAATTGAGAAGCAAAGTCCTCCCTCGACAAACAAAAACCAAACTCTATAAGTCACTCATAATTCCCGTCCTGCTGTATGGTGCAGAGTCTTGGGCGATGTCAACAACGGATGAGTCGAAGCTGCGAGTTTTCGAGAGAAAAGTTCTGCGAAAGATTTATGGTCCTTTGCGTGTTAGCCACGGCGAATACCGCATTCGATGGAACGATGAGCTGTACGAGATATACGACGACATCGACATAGTTCAGCGAATTAAAAGACAGCATGGCTACGCTGGCTAGAGTCATGTTTGTCCGGATGGACGAAAACACTCTCTAGCTCTGAAAGTATTCGACGCAGTACCCGCCGGAAGCAGAGGAAGAGGAAGACCTCCACTCCGTTGAAAGGACCAAGTGGAGAAGGACCTGCAGCTTCGCTTGGAATATGCAATTGGCGCCACGTAGCGAAAAGAAGAAACGACTGGCGCGCTGTTGTTAACTCGGCTATAATCGCTTAAGCGGTTTCTACGCCAATTAAGAAGAAGAAGAATCTTATTCTGCACAACAGGTAGTGCAGACGCTGACCATGCACTTTCTGGTGAATTCGGTGACACGAACTTACTTGAGTAACAAGTGTTGTGTTAACTTATATTTATTTACTAGATGTGGGGTAGCGTTTAAGGAATATTAAAAATTGTCTAAATATTTTCTTTAGAGTGGGGTTTTGAAGGCATGGGTAACTAATAATGGCTGCGAAACTAAGATTATACGAATTTATTATACATAAAGTGTATATTATATTTGCACATTCATAGGAATATATTCCTCTCTATACATATAATTCGTAATTTCACAGAACCGAAATCTTTCATGAATTTCATATTTTTTCTTGAATTCTTAATTCTGTTTTAACAAGATTTTGATTTAACACGGATTAGAAATAAAACAATTTTTTACTTTATATTTATTTTGTCAGATTTAATTTTTGATCAGATCATGCCTGACTCGTGTTAAGCTATCAAGTTGTTTTTTCAGTATTGATTGGCATTTCATCTTGAAAAGACTTATGCCTAAAAAACATTTACAAATTGTTTAACTTTATTATGAAAATTCGCGTTCTGTAAAGAATGTGTTTCGCACGCTTCGCTCATCTAATGGCCAACATAATCGGCCTACTGAGCATTTTATTACCAACACCATCGCGCATCTTGAGACCCAGCATTCATTATTGGATAATATTCGACCGAATAGAATGAAGAAAATATAGCAGCAACAGTTGAGAGTGTACACAGGGATCGTAAAGAGTCGCAGCAACTCAGGCTGACGTATGGAACGACTTGGGGCATTTTACGTCAAGATCTTAAATTTAAAGCGTACAAAATACAGCTTGTGCAAGAACTAAAGCCGCTCGATCTTCCCAAGCGATATCGCTTTGCTCTTTGGGCTCTTGAAAAGTTCCAAGAAGATCCGACGTTTTGGATCCAAATTTTATTCAGCGATGAGGCTCATTTCTGGTTCAATGGGTATGTAAACAAGTACAATTTGGACGAAGAGCTTCGATTTCATCCAGAAGCACGGCGCCACTTCCCAAATCGCATGAATGAATTTATTGAGAGAACACATCAGTGATCAGATAATTACACGTTTTGTGCCGGTCAATTGGCCGCCAAGATCATGTGATATCACACCGTTAGAATTTTTTTGTGCGAATATGTTAAGTCTATTCGGATAATCCAACTTCGATTCAGGCCTTGTAGCAAACACCACGCGTGTCATTGGCCAGTTACCAGTAGAATTGCTCGAACGAGTCATCGAAAATTTCACTCAATGCATAGAGTGAGACGTACCCGCGGCCGATGACACCGCGCCGTTAATTCTGCTTTCTCCAGAATGGATAAGGCAGCAAAGCAAATGGGTTTGGTGGTGAACGAGGGCAAGACGAAATATCTCCTGTCATCAAACAAACAGTCGTCGCACTCGCGACTTGGCACTCACGTCACTGTTGACAGTCATAACTTAAAAAAAATATACACAAATTCGTTTATCCTGGAACCAGCATTAACACCAACAACAATGCCAGACTCGAAATCCAGCGCAGAATAACTCTTGCCAACAGGTGCTACTTCGGACTAAGTAGGCAATTGAAACGTAAAGTCCTCTCTCGACGAACAAAAACAAAACGCTGTAAGTCACTCATTATTCCCGTCCTGCTATATGGCGCAGAGACATGGATGATAACAACATATGATAAGTCGACTTTACGAGTTTTTGAGAGAAAAGTTCTGCGATTTTTTTATGGTCCTTTGCGCGTTTGCCACGGCCAATATCGCATTCGATGGAACGATGAGCTGTATGAGATATACACCCTGTCAAAAAAGTATCGATAAAACGAAAAATTTTCAATCATCATCCAAATTTCGTCTATCGCCTTCAAAGTAACATTAAAGCGACATCCAATGCTTCTTCCAATCGTCAAAACATTTTTGTATGCATTTTCCGGGATGGCCTTCAGCTCTCGCGTCGATTTTTTTGATGTCTTCAATTGAGTCGAAGTGTGTTCCCCGAAGTGGATATTTCAGTGTGGAGAATAAGAAAAAGTCACAGGGGGTCATATCAGGTGAATACGGTGCTTGCTCAATGATATTTGTTGAGTCAACAATTCATTGACAATGATAATACTTGTACAATAACTCAAATACGTTGATTAATATTTTCGGTCATTGTAAAATTCAACATACACTACTGTGGCCGACTGACATAATCGCGCTAATTTTTGGCATCATAATTATGAACAGTTTTCCAACCTAGAAAAAAAGTTACCTGCCTTCTATATAAGCGAGAGATTTAAATGAAGAATTTCCGATACTTTCTTGACAGGGTGTACCAAACGGCGACATTGACATAGTTCAGCGAAAAGACAGCGGTTACACTGGCTAGGAACATGGTTACACTGGCTAGGAATGGACAAAAACACGACTCACCGGGGGGACCAGAGAAAAAGGAAGACATACACTCCATTGGAAAGACCAGGTGCAGAAGCACCTGACTTCGCTTGGAATCTCCAATTGGTGCCACCTTGCGAAAAGAAGAAACGACTGGCGTGCTGTTGTTAACTCGGCTAAAACCGGGTAAGCGTTTTCTACACCAGTAAAGAAGAAGAAGAAAAATATTCAAAAAATAAATGTCAAAGAATGTTGTTTCGAATGATAATAAAAATTCCTCACTAAACTTAAAGTGCCTGTTGTGTGTTGAAATGAATCACCCTTTATGATATTTAAAAGTTAACTTACTTCATTTGAGGTCTAGTCTTTTGCGAAGCTTTTAAATTTACCTTCTTAAGTTATCATGTTTCCAATTGTTCATGCAGTTGGTAATAGCTTTTTCACTTGCAGTTCAATTTATACTTTATGTTTACAAAATTATTCAATCATAAAAACTAAATCTTAGTATTCAGTGTGTGGATTTATGTTTTACACCGTTATTTTGATGTAGTTATTGCTCGAGATTGATTTTATTTATTGATAATATCTAACTTTAATATCGCGATTCATACAATAAATTTTAATTTATTAGCTGAAAATGAGGCGAAATGATCACGAATAACCAATGCAGTATGAGATGGTGCATTATCGCACTTCTTTGTTCAATAAATTCAGACATAGTAAAAATCGAAGAATTAATTTTAGAGCATCATAAAACTATGCGAATCTCAAATACTAATGAATATTTTGAAATGAAATTTAGCATAGATGTTTCTAACAGTAGTAACAACTTACAGAAAAAATTCGAAATTTACCGATTCGAAAAACACGCGAAGTATAAATAAAAAATTCACCTTTCAATTTGATCACAGTAGTATGTACCCTTAAACATATATCATAGGGCTTCTTCGAACAAAAAAGAAAAAAAAATGAAATAACTTTCTTTTAAATATATATAATTTTCTTATTGTGTATTTTAACCTAATTTTTAGAGAAATGGTTCCATGTATACCTCCAGAGGATAGAAATACTAACTCGATATAAATTGCTTTCTCCAAATTGTTTTTTTTCTTGTTTTTTTGGTTGTAAATGATCCACAAAGATGCCATTGAAGCTGATACACCGATTATAGCGGACTCCCAACTTATTTTATAGTCTGAGTTACATTTTGCTTCGAAATATATCAGTTTCATAGTTGACGGTTACCTTTTCATCGAACATGAATACATGACAAGAGTTGCAAAAGAGCATCTCGGGAGAATACGCTCCGTTGATTCGAACATCAGGCACTTTGTCTTGTTGTAATATTTAATTGAATTTTTTAAATTGCTTCAAAAGTTCTGACTAAGTTATGTAGTAGCCGCTGTTGGGTGTTTTTGCAACTTTTCAAGACAGTTAAAGGAAATTATTCTATGCTTATCCCAAAATATAGACGGTATATATTTGATACTTGCCTGTTGCGTTTTCTGAGATTTGGTTCATTGCGTTTCGATTTGACTGCTGAGTGGAGCCATGTTGGATCCAACGCTACATATTGAGACAAGAATTCGTATGTAGATACTACTACTGAACAGTTCCAAACACTGTATTGTGACGTTTGCGTTAGAAAATCCGTCGAAAACGGCCGGATTTGTGAAATTACTATTTATGGCCAAAAAGCCAAAAATGTAATGAATACTATGGATCAACCACCGTATTCACCAGATTTGGCTCGGTGTTATTTTTTCTTCTTCCCAAAATTGAAATTGCCGCTCCGTGGAACCCCTTTTCAATCGTTCGAAAATATACAACAAAATTCGCTGAAGGCCATCTCAAAAAGTGCTTTTGAAAAGTGTTTCTGGTGGAAATTACTTTGAAGACGACAAAATATAATTACATATATTGCGTTTTTATTTACAATGTATAACAAGTAAGGAAGGGCTAAGTTCGGGTATCACCGAACATTTTATACTCTCGCATGATAAAGTGATAATCGAGATTTCATTATCCGTCATTTACATATTTTTCAAATACCGTATTTGTATAAAGTTTTATTCCGCTATCATCATTGGTTCCTTATGTACATATATATAGTATATAGGCATCAAATGGAATTCAAAATAATATAAATATGGGTGAAATATTTCGTACATGTCATCAGGGTGTTAAGAAAATATTATCTACCGAATTTAAATCGGTTGAGTAGTTCCTGAGGTATGGTTTTTGGTCCATAAGTGGGCGACGCCACACCCATTATCAATTTTCAATTTTTACAAAAAACCTGGGTGCAGTTTCCTTCTGCCATTTCTTCCGTAAAATTTAGTGATTCTGACGTTTTTTGTTAGTCGGTTAACGCACTTTTAGTGATTTTCAACATAACCTTTGTATGGGAGGTGGGCGTGGTTATTATCCCAATTCTTCCATTTTTGAACTGTATATGGAAATGCCTGAAGAAAACGACTCTATAGAGTTTGGTTGACATAGCTATAGTAGTTTCCAAAAAAATTACGTCCAAATATGCCCCTCCTTAATGCGATCCTTTGTGCCAAATTTCACTTTAATATCTTTATTTATGGCTTAGTTATGACACTTTATAGGTTTTCGGTTTTCATCATGATATCTGAATTTTTACTCAAGTTACTGCTTGCACGGACGGACGGACAAACAGACATCCGGATTTCAACACTACTCGTCACCCTGATCACTTTGGTATATATAACCCTATATCTGACTCTTTTAGTTTTAGGACTTACAAACAACCGTTATGTGAACAAAACTATATTACTCTCCTTAGCAACTTTGTTGCGAGAGTATAAAAAAGCAATATTCACAGACAGAGTTAAACACTTTTAAATTGAACTTAACTTTAATGTATATACTTAATTTGGCTTTCCTCCTTATATTTACAGGTCCGGCACTCGAAATTGTAACCAACTTCAGACCGTTACCGCAGCTGTCGCACTGGAATCAGCAAAAAAAAAGTGATCAGCGATGGAATTCAAACGTAATAGTGTCATTGCTTTATATTTAGCCGGAAAATCACATCCAGCAATTGTTCGTGAGCTCAAACACTTTAATGTGAATAAAGTTTTTGTTTATCGCACTATAACTCGTTACAATGATACTGGTAGCATCGCAAAACGCCATGGAGGTGGTCATCAAAAGACTGCAACGTCACGTGAGATGGTTCGGAAAGTAAGAAACGACTTGAGCGAAATCCACGACGAAGTGCCTATCAATTGCGTAAAGAACTGAAAATATTTGACCGCAGCATCCGACGCATATTGAAAAATGAGCTCAAGGTCAAGCCTTACAAGTTCCAAAAGGCTCATGATATCACACCGAAGCAGCAACAAGTAAGAATTGAGAGAGCGAAGCATCGTAAATTCTCAAAACGATAAGGTTTACTTGACCGACCGTTCATTCGAGAATCCAAGTCATCGGTTGGCCACCAGGAGGCAGCACCCGCCACAAATAATGGTTTGGGCTGCTGTCACCGCAGATGGGCACTCTCCAATTGTTTTCATCGAGCCTGGCGTCAAGATAAATGCGACATATTATCGGGAAAGTGTTCTGGAGGCTGCTTTGAAGCCGTGGGCAAACAACCATTTCGGTCGCAAACCATCGACGTTTCAACAAAACTCAGCACCGTCTCACAAAGCGCGAGTGAACGAAGAATGGGTGCAAAACAACGTTCCGAACTTCATTACGACCACACAATGGCTCTCGAATTCACTAGATGCGAATCCAATGGATTATTCTTTCAGGGCCATTTTGGAGAGCAAGGTCCTAAGTAAAAAATACACCAGTCTCGAGATCCTGAAGAAAGCCATTGTCCGTAAGTGGGCCAAAATACCGACAAGTCCCATTCGGGCAGCTTGCGATTCGTTTTTTGACCGTCTCAAGGCCATAGTTAAGGCAAAAGGTGGTCATATCGATCAAAAGTGAATATGAGTTGAACTTATGATTATTTTCACATATTTAATACTTTAAAATAAATAAAAATAATTTTCCAAACCGAATTTATGGTGTTTTTAGTTGGTTAATCTAGTCCCGGACCCTGTACTTCTATAGGTTACATATAAAATAATTGTGTTTTTGTCACCTTGCGGGTAGCTGATCCCATGCTGAGCACTACGTGTGAAAACCACCGCGTACTTGCACACCAAAGCTGCTCGAACCTTTTCTTCGCAAAATAAACCCAAAGGGAGGTGAATGAAATGACTTTGTTGCTGTGATTCGCCAAACAAAACAAGAGTCTCAAGCAACAACAAGCATGGCTATATAGATGGTCATTATCAACATCAGTAAAAAATCACCAAAGTCTCAACGTTGAGATTGTGACGTGATGACATTGTTGAGTTCTGGCAGACGAACGTTGTGCTCCCAACCCGACGTGACTTTCAGAAGTGTGCGCGTAAACTACAAGTATAACTGTTACATATGTATGTATGTACTTTTTATATGTGTTTACCTTTATCCACATTCTTTGCAGACTTTGATATGTAGCTGTTAAGATCACTGTCGAAAAATCGCGTGCTTTTTTTCGTTGTTACTTTGGGGACTCATGATCAAGAGTTGCAACGAAATTGACATCTCAATGCATTTTTATACCCTGAACAGGGTATATTAAGTTTGTCACGATGTTTGTAACACCCAGAAAGAAGCGTCGGAGACCCTATAAAGTATATACATATATAAATGATCAGTATGTTGAGCTGAGTCGATTTAGCCATGTCCGTCTGTCGGTCTGTCCGTCCGTCTGTATATATACGAACTAGTCCCTCAGTTTTTAAGATATCCTTTTGAATTTTTGCAAACGTCATTTTCTTTTCAAGAAGCTGCTCATTTGTCGGAACGGCCGATATCGGACCACTGTAACATATAGCTGCCATATAAACTGAACGATCGGAATCAAGTTCTTGTATGGAAAACTTTCACTTTTGACAATGTATCTTCACCAAATTTGACATAGATTATTTTCTAAGGCAACAATGTAACCTCCGAAGAAATTGTTCGAATCGGTTAACTATAGCATATAGCTACAATACAAACTGAACGATCGGAATCAAGTTCTTGTATGGAAAACTTTCACATTTGACAATGTACCTTCACCAAATTTGGTATAGATTATTTTCTAAGGCAACATTGTAATCTCCGAAGAAATTGGTCGGATCGGTTAACTATAGCATATAGCTACCATACAAACTGAACACATAGTTACTAAAAGAAATGCACCTGTGAAGGGTATATTAGCTTCGGTGCAGCCGAAGATAACGTTTTTTCTTGTTTACCTTCGTTTTGAGGTTTTTTACACGAAAGTGCTTCTGTTTTGTCGCTGCTGTTACCATTGTGCGAGTGATCAATGTTCGAACTCAATTTTATTAACCCAGAGTCAATAAAAAATTTTGCGAAAATTGCTCCAAAACAGGCAATACAAAGTTAGCCGGCCATCAAAGCTTTTTTCTCCTTCTTTGTTTTAATAAAAATGCGCATTAAAACATTTGGCACAAAAAGAGTTTCTCTGATCAACGGCACATTTGCCGACGACAATCGCAGACATTTTGACGTCTTCATCATAATTTTGTGAGAGTCGATTGCTTTGCAATTTGCGCATGAGGCGGCGCATGTGCAACGACAGCAAACGATCACATATAGACATTTGTCACCATTTTCGGTATTTCAATTAAATTTTCTCGGCAGTCCTAAGAACCTCATCATAAATGTCAGCCGGCCAAGCCGCCACGCCACAACAACAGCACTAATACTAATACTACACACAGCAATAACCACTATTTTTGTTGTTGTGTAGTGTTCAAACTAGTTGTCCATCACTGTCGCAACGACGCATCAAGGACCGTAGCGCTTGTGGTTCGGGCGAAGCGTGCGTCTGGAATGACAAAAGGTGTAACAAAAGTCGCATCGTGCGACGTCACCTCAACGCATGGCTCAGTGCACTTTTTGCCCACACTCTTCGAGCCGTCGAGTTGCCGGAGATCCTCACTCCCCTGTTGGCAACTGAACAGTCTTTGCGACAGCTTTGCACATTAATAATTGCAATTTTAGTTGTCACATGTGCAGAAATTCCTCTTGAGCATTCTCGGACCGTCTCTTGGCAGTACGATTTCTTCTTCATCTTCAATGTCTATGGCCCTTTGCCTTGCCAGTACTTTTTGCGCCGATAATGATGTGTGATGTTGGAATTTTGTGCACTTTGAAGTTTCGTTGGATTCTCGGCGTTGGAACGCTGCAAGGATCACAAGTTATACAATTGCATTTAATAAAGTTGCCATACTTTAGTGATGAAGCGGTCGATATTAGCACTCAGTGGTTGGATCGAACGGCCTACTTACATAAATACAGTTTGCGGCATGTAATAATTAATTTTTCGCGAATTCGCTATTGTTTCGATTGAATTAAGAATTCTGTCTGTCGCAATGAAAGTGACGGCTTTCATCTTCTTTGATTGATAACGGCGTCCGTACGTCTGGGTAAGTTTTCATTATGTAAGCACCAAAATGAATATTGAAAATGAATCTACAGAATTAAGTAAGTAAAAGCAATTTTAAGTAATTTGTAAGTATTGTACTTACTTTATTTTGTCCAAGCTTACGATAAGCTATGTCTTATATTACTATGTAAGATGAAGCTGCATCTGAAACACATCTCCCGCAGATGTTTTTGCTTTTGGGCACGTTCTTAAATGGATGCATATGTTGTTGTTTCAAAACTACTTTTAATGTCATTATATCTAACCGATTTTAAATAAAATACAGACTGTAAAATAGAGTTTAACGTAGATTTGGCTATAAAATACCACTGCTATATGCCATCTTACTTACTTAATAGACCTTTTAAGCGGATTCAGCAATTACAAGTTCTTCTCATTCATGGTACCACTTAGAAACCCATGAATCCGTACCATTGGTGCTTTGTTAGATCCAGGAATATAATGCTTTGTTTACAATTATTAAGAAAGTGTTAATGACGTAGCGCATCTTCCTTGATATGATCCGAATTGATTTAAATTTTCTAAAAGTGTAAGAATTTTTCATTGGGATTGCCATTACTTTTTTCCTATATGGTAGGGAACAATAAAATAATAAATAATAATAAAATTAAATTTAGACAGCAATTTCGGTGACAGTCACTTGGTTTGACTTTAAAAAAAGGCCCAATGTGCCTTGTGTGTATTTTATACTACCGGCGCCAAAAAATGTGGGCGAAAATAAAGTAATATCATCGCTAACTCCTCATATAAGGGTTATGTTGAAAATACACATAAAATCAGATGCTCTAAGTTTTACAGCTAAAACAGCACTTAAGTTTTAAGACGGGCGTGACACCGTCCAACTTTAGGTGAAATTCTATATCTCAGGAACTACTAGAGCAATTTCAACGAAATTCGGTGTGTTGTTTATGTCACAGTGCATAAATTGGTGGAATTGGTCCAACCAGGACTACTTTCCCTAAATAAGAATTTTGAATTATATCCGAGTCTTTCACTTTACAGTATAAAAATCAAGCCCTATCGAAGTCATCGGCATACAAATTTCCGCAGATGATTATTTTAAGGAATGCCACCTCACGACTAAGCGTTGTCCAAATTGAACCATAACTTTTAAAGTCCGCAATACCAATTATGTAGAGTTCCCACTTACTATATATAACGATTTTGGTTATTTTAGTAAATTATATGCCGAATTTGCCCATAAATGTTATCAGTCCAGATTTTGTCATTGTCAAAATAATAATGATATGCAGCCTCCCACCAGATTAAAGCCCCTAATTCCTAATATAGTGTTTTCTGTTTCTATGGAAGACTCTACCTGAAAATTTAGCCTCCTTGGTTGAGTTTATATCACATACATAAATAACGTATGAATTAATTAAATTAAGATTGAAGAAAAGCATAGTAATGAAACCAATAGTGTCTATGACCTACAAAATAATTTACAATAATAACAAGCCGAATACCCTCCCGCTCATAAAAAACCCGATTTGGTTCCATAATGTTTATGTGGCACCTTTTTCTTTTACAACACTTTTAGCCTAGCGGGCATGCTCTTGAAAATTTTTTAATTAAGTCTAAAGAAATTTCATTAAACCAAGTAAATTTAACAATGTCGTTTAGTTTTTCAATGTTATTTGGTTTATGCCGTCAAATTTTGTGCTTTATAGTTGTCTACAAATCCTCAATGGGGTTGAGAACAGGCCTTGGAAGAGACTCAATCCCCAAAATAGCTTCATATGCAATAACCTATACAAAGTAAACACTTTATTTATAAGAAATACCAAAATTATTTTTTCTTTGTGCTTAGTTACAGCATCGATGGTGGGTAAAACAGCTTTTTATACTCTCGCAACAAAGTTGCTAAGGGAGTAATTATAGTTTTGTTCACATAACGGTTGTTTGTAAGTCCTAAAACTAAAAGAGTCAGATATAGGGTTATGTATACCAAAGTGATCAGGGTGACGAGTAGTGTTGAAATCCGAATGTCTGTCTGTCCGTCCGTCCGTCCGTTCGTGCAAGCTGTAACTTGAGTAAAAATTGAGATATCATGATGAAACTTGGTACACGTATTTCTTGGCTCCATAAGAAAGTTAAGTTCGAAGATGGGCAAAATCGGCCTACTGCCACGCCCTCAAAATGGCGGAAACCGAAAACCTATAAAGTGTCATAACTAAGCCACAAATAAAGATATTAAAGTGAAATTTGGCACAAAGGATCGCATTAGGGCGGGACACATTTGGACGCAATTTTTCTGGAAAAGTGGGCGTGGCCCCGCCCCCTACTAAGTTTTTTGTACATATCTCGGAAACTACTATAGCTATGTCAACAAAGCTCTATAGAATCGTTTCCTTCAGGCATTTCCATATACAGTTCAAAAATGGAAGAAATCGGATAATAACCACGCCCACCTCCCATACAAAGGTTAGGTTGAAAATCACTAAAAGTGCGCTAACCGACTAACAAAAAACGTCAGAAACACTAAATTTTACGGAAGAAATGGCAGAAGGAAACTGCACCCAGGCTTTTTTTTTAAATTGAAAAGGGGCGTGGCGTCGCCCACTTATGGACCAAAAACCATATCTCAGGAACTACTCCACCGATTTCAATGAAATTCGGTATACATATAATATTTTCTTAACACCTTGATGACATGTACGAAATATGGGTGAAATCGGTTCACAACCATGACTTCTTCCAATATAACGCTATTTTGAATTCCATCTAATGCCTTCTCTGTATAATATATACATACATTAGGAACCAATGATGATAGCGGAATAAAACTTTACACAAATACGGTATTTGAAAAATATGTAAATGACGGATAATGAAATCTCGATTATCACTTTATCATGCGAGAGTATAAAATGTTCGGTGACACCCGAACTTAGCCCTTCCTTACTTGTTTTTATTATTTTTGAGTATGTTGCTGACTTGTGATTGCTCCCCAAACCATAATATATGTATGGTGGATGTTTAAGAGTACTCTGAACACATTGATCACTGTATCGTTCTTTGACTCTGCGACGAGCCATGACAACCGAAACTGGTCCTGTAAGGTTTATTTTGATTTCGTCTGAAAAAATAATTAGAGCCCTTAAATTCTTTAAGCTCCGTAGCAACTTCTGAAGCTGTTTTAAAACGGTCTCTTTTAGATATTTGTACTAAACCCCTTTTTTCAATATTTCTGTATTTATTGGATCTTCTCTTTTTTAAAGCCAAACAATAAGGGATAAAAACTTAAATCTATTTAAAAACTAGACAAGCTCAAGCAAGTTATAAAGCTGTTTTGGTGATACGTTGTTCTTTAGTACGCAGGCGTCTTTGATCGCAGGAATGTACTAAAGCATTAGCCTATGGGTTTGGGTGATATCGGAGTTTAGATATACATTTCATTCTGCTGTCCTCTACTTCTCCTCTCCCCCATCTGAATCCACCACTGTTAATAGTGCAATTTGTACGCCATATATTTTTTTATAAGGTTTTTGCTAACACCTGAAAGTTGTCCCGGCTTTTGCAAACTACGAGAGTATAAAATTCTCGGTTACACCCAAACTTAGTCATTCCTTAATTCTTAAGCTTAACATCATCACATCACAATAATGACGATGCGAATAGGGAGGGATTGTCTGCGGATATTTGTATATTTTTTTTCGGAAGCCTCGCCAATTGTATTCATTTACAAATTTTATATTTTTCGGCTTATAATTCTAGAAGTAATGTATTTTTGAGTTGAACTTAGAATGCGATACTGTAAGTGTTCAAGCCTCGAAGCCTTCTTACCCATCGATAACAGCAACAAATAACAATGAACATTACAAACTCAATTAAGCAGCTGATTTGCACGAGCTAAAGTGCGGAGCTGGAGTGTGTTATCCACTGCAGCATCATTGAAGTTTATTTGCGCACACATTTGGCTACTCGCCTAATTATCACCAGACCAATTTTATCATCAAAAAGTGATTTGTCTGGCGTGTTGTTGCAGCAAACGGCACACAAACAACATATATGCGAGTGTGTTGTTGCAACATTGCAGGCGATTCGTCATGCTGCGTTGCGCACGCATACAAATGCATAGAATAATAGCAAAAACAAAAGCGAAATCAGCGGAGTCCAGGTGGGGGATAATTACTACAAATTCTGAAATGTCATCGGTACGAAGGCGATTTGTACCAACTCCTCACGCTCCACGGCGGGCGCATTAAGCATGTGATAAGCACGATTAAGCAAAACTACGGCAACGTTGGCGAAAGGTTGCTGCTGGCTTTGTGGTTTGGTGGTTTGAGCGGTGTGGCAGGAGGTGTGACCGTGTTGAGATTTACGCAATTGATGCTTAATCAACGTCATTGCGGACACATGTGACGCGCTTTTCCAACAACACGAGGCGAAAGGGCGACAAAGACTAAATATAAATTAGTAAATGATTTGCAAAGGAGCTGCAGCATTAAGCGCTTGCAAGTGAGATAATATACGTATGCACTTACATATGTTTATATGTATGAACAATTTGAAGGGGGAGAGAGGCATTATTGTCTACATATATATGTATATTTATATATACCATCTATTATCACAACCATTTAGCTTTACTAACTTCCACATTCAATTTAAAACATCTAATCTCCAATTCTTATATTGGAAATTCTTTAAACCAGCCTCACATGTGGGTGGGGATATGCCACGTGTGCGCAAATTCCATATGCTTGCATGTACATATATTTACAGCACCCCTTCCGCATTTTAGCTGCGAATTTATTACTGTTTCTCGACTATTTCGCAAGCGCTTATCATCTTCTCTAATCTTTAAACTCAGTGGGTAAAAAAAAATGCGAAGCTTATCTGTAAATATTACATACTCGTATAAGTACATACGCTTATATATGTATGTACTTACTATATAAGTGCATAATACGCAGGCTTTTGTAGGTTGTTTCAAGCGGAATAGAAACAAGAACGGCTGCAACGAAGCTAATATACCCTTCACAGGTGCATTTCTTTTAGTAACTATATGTTCAATTTGTATGGAAGATATATGCTATGGTAATCCGATCTGATGATGATTTTTTCGGATATTACATTATTTCTATGAGCAACTCATACCAAATTTCGTGAATAGATGTTGTCAAATGCAAAAGTTTTCCATACGAGAAGAACTTGATTCCGACCGTTCAGTTTGTATGGCAGCTATATGTTATAGTGGTCCGATATCGGCAGTTTCGACAAATGAGCAGCTTCTTGAAGAGAAAATGACGTTTGCAAAATTTCAAAACGATATCTTAAAAACTGAGGGACTAGTTCGTATATATACAGACAGACGGGCGGACGGACATGGCTAAATCGACTCAGCTCAACATACTGATCATTTATATATATATACTTTATAGGGTCTCCGATCTTTCCTTCTGGGTGTTACAAACTTCGTGACAAACTTAATATACCCTGTTCAGGGTATAACAAGTTGCATTCATAGTTAACTTTACATATGTATGTGTTTACATATATGTATAAATATGTTCATGTTCATATACATATGTACATATATGCAAATACAAAAGTTGTATTTGTTCTTATAAAATGCATTTAAGCAATAGACAATAAATATTTTTCGATTAAAGCAATTGGGGGCTTCTTTGACCATTTTTTGAATTCTTTAAAATTTAACTTACTTCAGTGTTGAAAATTTCTAAAATAAACACTCTTCTTTCAGGATTATTCTCTTCAATACAACTTTAATCATTTTGTTTTTAGAAAGATACTAGCGGCACGGTACGTGCTTCGCTACGTACAAAATGAAATAATAAAAGAATTTTATTTTAACATGAAATTCATTTATTTAAACAAAAAAATATTTAATTGTTTGTTTGTAATCGTTTAAATAAAAATGGCATATCAGTTGAAATCATAGGGATACGCGGTATTGAAAACCTTTCTACCTCCTTCTGATTTAGCAGTTAAGATCGTAGCTTCAATCAAATTTGGCAACAACTTTTTCACTGCCAAACACCAACAGGTTGCAAGAGTATAATAATTTTTGTAGCACCAAAAAATGTCATTTGAAATTTCGAATAATATTGATGAAATTACTCAAAAAAGCCGTTTGGGTGGAGTTTTTAATGCTGGTAATCTCACTTTGCCATTAGCACAACACATCCCGGGCGTTTCTCCTTGAGCCGTAATCACATTGTGGACAAATTTCGGGCATCATTTCAGTGTATGGGTATATAATCATGTGCATGAGTGTATAATCAATCTGACTGCTGTAATTAAAAGCAGCACGCCTCATTTTAGCCAAAATAACACGACGGATTCGTGATCGCCGTGCTGTATTATTTCTGATTGACTGATTTTGTGCAAAACTTCACATAAACCATCTGCTAAATAGTCCAAACAAAGCCTTAAAATTATAACGAAAAGTGGTATTACTTTATGTATATGTATATAGTTTATTAGATATTAGCCTACTGTTTTTTAATTATCGATATTTTATTAAATTGATACTATTCCCTATAGAAAATTCAACTTTATTACGACTGTCCTGTAAAGAATGTGTTTCGCGCGCTTCGATCAACGTATGGTCAGCAAACACTTGACCAAATCTATATATGTATATAAAAGAAAGTTGTTGGTAGTTACACCATTTATAACTGAAGAACGGCTGAACCGATTTGGCTGAAAATTGGTGGAGAGGTAGCTTAGAACCAGGGTAAGGGCATAGGATACCTTTCATCTCTTTATGTCAAAGTATAATACAACTCATAAATACAAAAATTATATTTCAAATGATAAGCATTTGTTCAAAATTCATGTTTGTAAGAATCATTTGAGTATATTCGTACAATTTTAAACAGAGTCTTCTCAAAAATAATACAATTGCTAAATATTTGAAATAGAAGAAAAGAACTGCAACTAATTACGCAGTGAAATGGATTCTAACTGGCTCAGTAATAAGTCGTTGAGTATGTATTATACCACGTGCATCCCAAAAGACTGATGTCATAACCTTTCCAGCCGCCTTTTTCGTTTTTCCACGCCTGAGAATCGGTTCATCATGTGCATTCCGCTAGAATGACTGTCGATTGGACTCCAATGGGAAATGATGGAGCTATGTTTCTATCACCGACGAAAAATTTCGGATTTATTCCGATTAGAGAGCACTTAAACACTTCTCAGAATCAGTTCGTTATTTTTTTTGGATTATGAACTTGCGAGACACCTACTTTGCTCATTTCGCCTGTTTCCAGCTTAACAAATATCTTTTCAACGGTGGATTTCCCTGAGCCCAAATTCAACAGTATTATCCCCAAAAAAGCAATGCTTTATTAACACACGAAATACTTTATGATCCATTTTTTTGTAAACTAACACAAGTTGCTTAATAAAAATGTTATATCTGATTAGCTTATAGTTATAATCCAACTAATAGAAATCATATAGATGGTAGTAGTAGTTTTATCTATGTATCAGCCACAGTGAAGCATGGACGGGTCCTCTAGTATGAAATAAAAAGTTCTTCTCACGCCATATCACAACGCATGCCTACTTTCTGTTGAACGCTATTTTGAACCACAACAACTTATTTTTATCAAATTAGCTCCTAGCATCTTTCAAATTATCTAAATCAGTCCATATGAATGTCGTATTTCGGTTAACTTTATAATATATAATATAATATAGGAATTATCTTTTCAGTATAGAGATAGGTAAGCCCTACCTTCATTTAGGCCGATTATCTCACATATGACATTTTTGGTGGCGAGAATCTCAATATAATTATATAAAAAAGTTACACCAGAATTTTGAGGATATATTCCAAGATTATTTGAATCGGTTAATATCTCCCTTAACCGGAAGATGTTTTATGAAAAACAATGTTTTACTCAATATCTCAATATCCATATAACGAATAAATAATTTTGGAAATACATACAATGAGTTCATGCTTATGTAACAATTTCATATACTAAATTTGTTTTAGGAAAGACAAAAATTTGTAAAAACAGACTAGGGACGCTTTTGTGTAAGTACGTATTACAATCTACATTTATAGTACATTTGTACCTACCTAAAAATATTAACCATATTAACTATTTTACCAGGTTCCAACCATTTCTAAGTAAGTTGTTATTTTCAATTGCCCTGCAGTGTGCTTTTAGAGACATGTTTGTATGAGTATATAGTCACTTACTAAATGGTCCAAATCGTTTGGCTACATTTTAACTCCTTGCAAATGTGTTCAACACTTTGTCAAGCGCAAATATTTTATTTTTATATTGCCTTAGCCGAGCGGAGTTAGATAAAAAGCGGGGAGAATATGTCAAAGTAACTATCTAACTTTCAAAGGCATTTCACAACACAAATATTCACAACTCTGCGACTCCAAACGGCTGCGGCTGAAAGCGTTGCTGTGGGAAAGTGCGGCTTTCCCCCAAACGGTGCTTTGCCGTTTGGTAGTGCCAGCAGCTGCGATGGTGTCAAAGTACATTTTTCAAATGTTTTTCGGGTTCTCAACACACGAACTGATATAACACATACATATATGTATGTACCATATGTACATATGTGTATATTCGCATTATTTCTTACTTTTGTACGAGTATTAGGCGTCGATTTCGAAGGGAAGCGGATGTGTGTGAACTGCGGTTACACAATCGGATGTGAATATGGTTGTGTGGTTGTGGTTTTTGTCGGCCGTTTGTCACTGGCAATTGAAGTAAGTGATAGTGGCGCAGCTTTTTATGTGCGTGGCTAGAGGTTGAGGGTGTTATGTGGCGGAAAGTGGTAATTGTCGCTTCTGTGAAATTCAGTTCCGCTGCCTTTTGCAGTATTGTTTTTGTTTGTGTGTTTGCTTCCCAGTTTCCAAAACGATTTTCAAATCTTTGTTTTTGTTGTCGTGTTTTTTGTTTCTGCCCCATTTGAGATTTTTAAAGCGTATCTAGACAAGTTGTAAATTTGCCGATTAACATCCTTTTTGCACACACGCAAGGAGTTGTCCTTTATTTTTATTATTATTTTTTTTTTTTTGTATTTTTAGAAAGAGTTGTGCGGTATCCCGTGTAGAGATAAAAGTAGTGGATGAGTTATATCCAGTTAGAATATATTGGTACTTTTCGTATTTGGTTTCGGCATTTGTGTGAATATGTGTCTTTAAAAGAATACTTATATTTGTATGAAGGTAGGCAATCGGAATAAATTGCTTTCTGAGATGTGAAATTAAACTGATTTCAAGCATTTTTATTAATAACAAGAAAAAACGTTAACCTAGGTTGCACCGACACTATAATACCCTTCATAAATACAAAAGATTCCTAACCACTTTTTGTTCAATCGTTCAATTCTTCGTAGATTACAATATTGCATTGGACAATAATAATCGCCAAATTTCGTGTATATACATATCTCGTCAAATTAAATAGTTTTCCATGCAATCACTTGATTCTGATCGTTCAGTTTGTATGGCAGCTATATTTTGTAGTGGTCCAATATAGGCGGTTCCGAGCAAAATTGAGCAGCTGTGTGCAAAATTTCAGATCGATATCTCATAAACTGAGGGACTTGTTTATGTATATACACACAGACCGACGGACATGGCTAAATCAACTCAGCTCGTCATGCTAATCATTTATCGCCGATGTTTCCTTTTGAGTATTACAAACTTTATGGCAAATTTAATATACTCTGTTCAGGGTATAAAAATTGTTTTTATGTTTGTTCTTGCTCTAAGTTTACATCTTGAACTTACTTGAACAATTTGCGGCTATGAACATAGATTAGAACCTACAATATATACAAAGTTTCCCTGAACTTTAATTCTAAAATTTTTTGTTATGTAATAAAGGAATATGATGCCCTTGTCTTATACATTGGTCTATATATCATATAACTTAATGCAATTAAGTGGACTATTGTGGCCCAAAGATAGCCAAGAACTTACCAATGTTGTCTCAATACAAATTATAATTTTAAAAAGTTACCATTATTATTGTTTGGTGTGATAACACAATTTTTGAGTATACTTAGTGTACCGCTTAACCAGAATAAACCGTTTTGATGATTTTTCAAAAATTAATATTGGGTAGTCAAAAGAGTCTTTTCGTATTTTGTAAATAGATCTCGTTGCGTCGTATATCTCCAGTGCTGCCAATCACATTGTGTCATAGAGTTGGGAATTTAATTCGGGAAAGTTGAAAAAAAGTTACAGCTGTTCAGAAATGAGTGAAAATCATGAAGAAATTCGCTATATTTTGAAATTTTTGTATAAAAAAGGGAAGAATGCCACGCAAGCCACCAAATTTGAGAAGTTTACGGAGACGATACAGTATCAGTTCGTGTAGCACAACAATGGTCCGCTTGCTTCCATTCTGAAAATTTCTAAATTTTGATTTACACTGATAGAATAATGTCTATAGCAGAAGAATGGCAAAAAGTGGTCGACCTAATTGGTACAAATTTGTTTATTTATTCATTATTATAAATATAAAAAAAATAGTTGAAGTTTCATTATTAATACGAAAAGACCTTTTGACTTTTGGATCCGTTCAAAAATTAGACAACGTGAGACATAGTCAAGTTTGATCTGAATTTCTCCAAAATCGTATTGATTGATTAGCTACCTGTGTGAATATTTTATGACTTGGTACCTAAAAATTGAAGGGTTTCACATCTTTGCCTATACGCCATAGGTACGAGTACAAGCTAAAAAAATTTGTTGAAGACTTCATTTAATACGAATTGCCTCTGATGAATTTTCAAATATATCATGCATTTCAGAAAGAAAATTATATATGTACATGACTTATAGTCATATTAAGTTAAAGTTGAAGACGCTGTCCATTGAAGGGTTTCGAAAGAGCAGCTTATATATATGTACATAGATCGAATAACACTACAAAGAATTTTTGTTTTTCGATTCTGTTTCCATGCTCAATTTCGGATTCTAGACATTGAAAAGCACTGGAATTCTTCTTTTTGACTCTCAAAGATGGCTTTTGCCTGAACAGAAATACGAAAAAAAACTATTACAAAAGAAAAATGTAATAAAAAAAATTGAATTTAACTTGTAGAAGTCAGACCCATTTTTTTTTTTTTTTATAGTGATTTATACAATAAAATATTTATTATATAAATACATGAAATCGCAGCACTGGCTACTAGGCCTTCAGCCGCCTTATTAATATCTTAGGTACTATTATTGTGTTAGTTAGTTGTTAGTGTGTTAGATGTATTTTAGTAAATTTCTATCTTTTAAAAATTTATATGTAATCATTACGTTTTTATCTGAGGGATTTTTTAATGCTTGTGCTAAGTCAATGTTGTCAGAGTAGTGTGTTGATGAGTGGATTACTGGGCAGTCTGCTAGTATGTGTTGAATTGATACGGAGTTGTCACAAAAAGGGCAATTGGAACGGGATTTTCTCATAAGTATATGCGAGTGAGTTAGGATGGTGTGTCCGATCCTGAGGCGAGTGTATGCTTTGATGGCGCTTATTTTCGTGGTGGGCCCGTACAAGGTTGGTATTCTATCTGGGTTGATGATGGCGTAACTATGGGTGTGTAGTTTCCAAGCATTTAAGTTCTCTTCGAGCCTTTTGTGTTTGATGAAGTTGCGTATGTCTTGTTTCGAAAGATAGTTGTAAGTCACAGCCGGTATGTTTTTGACACTTTTGGCAGCGGCGTCAGCTAGGTGATTGCCAGTTATTGACCCAAAAATTATGTCAACGGGGGCGATTCAATTTATTTATTTTATTAAGCTTTTTAAATAACTTCTGGTATTTATTATAACATAATTATTATACATATACATAAATACTACCAATTTTACCTGAAACATTTTCCAATTATTATTGATTTTTCGTTAAATATGATTATTAATATTATATTACTGGTAAGAACATTGCGTTTAAGAGTGTACTGGGTTTGTCACAGATGATTCCCTCGGCGTAATATATTCTAGTTTGCAAAAACCCAAAAGAAACATGAGCCAACAACAAACATTGCGGAGGAACCCGCACTCCAGGCACTCACTGCGCGGCAATTCATGAATAAAACATTTAGCTTGAGTTGCAGCATTTTTGATGTCATTGCGATCGCCAATGGGCTCATTGTTGTTACTGCGCCGCTACATATTGTTTTATGGTCGCAGTTGATACATGTTAAATGATGGAGAAGCTTTTACAAACTTCCTTACAAGTTTTCGCAAGTAACTCCTTTTATTTGCTCCATCAAACATTTGTTGTCATCCAAGAGTTTGGATGTTGTACTTGTATTGCTCTTTGCGGTCTACTCGCCAGCCACATTGGCGGCAGCGCTGATGTGGGAACCAGAAATATTTGTATGTACACACATACATGTACAAATGAGCTTGCAAATCGCAGTTGTTGTTTGTTGTACGGCAACTTCGTAATCTGCCCCTGGCTAGCGCTCCGGCTACTCTTGCTGGGGTCGACTTTGGCATGATTCCGAGAAACAATTCAAATTGCGCCATCATATGTCGCTCGTAGGCCATCGTCAATGCGCTCGGCTTGCACTGCACTCAACTCTTTCGCTCGTGTGCGCTTTTCTTGCCTTATGACCGCTTCTTGGACGCCTACAGTGGCTGTTTATTAACAGCAATAAATCAGTTCACAGATGCTACCGAGGCACTTGGCTAGTTGCTTTATTGCTCTGCAACTTGGTTACACCTTTCTTCGCTGCAAAAATACTTATAACATAGGGGGGATATATGTATGTATACACATTTATTTAAGGATGAGAGGAATATGCAACCTAACGTAAACATTTTTAATATTGTGCAGATGTCCTGCTTAAATCTTACGGGGATATTGTTTTTGTTCTTGTCAAGGAAAAAGCAGTACTGTGCTAGGTATTTAGAATTATTATTTTTGGTAGAAAGATGAATCTCGGCACATACTGTTATGTGCCCATAGTACCTATATAAACCTAATAATAAAATTAACTTCCAAACTAACTTCAATTCAAGACCTATCAATATTAAGGAACAGATGTTAATTTCCTAGTGGTACTTGATTAGGTGATGAAATGATGTCGATAGAGCGAGGTATTAGATCACCGCTTTGCTGATCACTATTACCTTTACTTGAAGCACATATGTTTAACTTAATTACGGTAAACACCGTTTGGACAACAATTTCATATTATCTATATATCTTTATGTTTTTTGAATTTTTCTTTTTGTTCAAAAAAAAATACTACAATTACTAACAAAGTCGAATGAACGTGTTCACATATGGGGATGTGGCAAAAACGTGTGTTTAAAATATGTTCACAATGAGAAGCTACAAATCCGAACTATATTTCTACTGAATAAATATATGCGATCCAATGTCAGCCAGGAGTGAATGAATGACGATTATCTCATTAGTTTCCGTTGAGCCACCACGAATCAGACAGCGCCAGTGCAAGTCAATTTTTAAAAAATTCTATCAAAACGATAAAAAAATTAATAAGATTTTAAAAAATCGGGAAATTTTCTTGTCACACTTTTTAAAATCTTGTCCATCTATCAGAGACAGTGGCGTAGCTACAACTTCGGGCGCCCGGGACCAAGGATGTTTTGCCGCCCCCCCTTTATCTACCTACCTACAAGTTTCATGAGGTGGTTCGAACAAAAGTGAATTTTTACAAAATATCTTCGATATTAAGCATATAAAATTTAGGAACTAGAAGCCACGCAAATCCTGAATTTCCAAAAATCTCACAATACGGTTTTTGAGGAAATTGATAGTAAATTTGCATACAAGACATCTTATTAAAAGCCATAGAAAAAACCCATTTTCGCCCTATATCTTGTACACTTTTGACACTTTTGACATTTTTTATATTTTTCATTGTTATTCAGATTATTTCATTGTGAGTATACAACTCTTTACCTTTTATAATAAATTTTGTAAAAAAAATTTGTTGCAGTATATTTCTGAATATTAAAAAACAGCGAAGATCGTTTTGACGGGGCGACGGCCCCCTTTTTTTGGGTTCTCTAAATTTACGAATTAGTTAAGTAAAAATGTTGGTCACCGAATTAATATATACCATATTTACACAATATCGTTATCTCTCGAAGGACTTCCAGATTTCTAGGTAGTGTTCCCAGTATCACATTTTACTCTCGTCATAAAATTTACCTCTCTTCTAACTTCTTTATTCAAATACTAAATTAAAAGCTTATTTAAATTGTTCAACAATAGCATAATTTATGGCTGAAGTTTTCATAACACATTGTAATACTCGTCCACAAAAAGAAAAAATAATTTATGTCGTTGTTTATGTGATATTGTATTATCTTGCCTGGGTTCATTACCTGTAACAGTCCGCTCGTTTCTATATCGAATCAACAAACTATGTACACTTTCATTTAGACTCAAATCGGTTTAAAACAACAAATATACATATATCAAATCCAAATATTCGTTGCTTCGAGTCTAAACTTTAGACCGATAATATACATATGTATATGATAAATATTTACGTTAAATGATAAAGTTTTGATGTTTGTTGTGTGAATTGTTCAAATCGAATTTCGGAATAATTTCAATAATAAAAAATCGATTGGATTATTAGAGCGTAGTTCTATCACTTAACTTTTCTATGTATTAAACGCCGTTTGATATTACACCGCTATTAGAGTACTTCCCGAGATTCAAATAAGCTTTTAAGTCTTATAATATACATATGATATACATATGTATTACCATATTCCACATGTACAGTAAACAAGATCTTACATATGACAAATTCGTTCCTTCCTCTTCGGCAATCTGATCTCGGGAAGGAACGATTTATATCGATTTTTAGCAAAACTACGAGTCTTATATACTTTTGTCAAAAAGTCGCATTCCATTTAAACATGCATTAATTTCTTCTGATTATTTGGCATTATGCGCAACTTTTCAACAATATATAGGTACAACCAAACCCCATTTTCAAAAAAAAAAACAATTTATTTCTCAGTGCCTGCTAGATCTAGTAGCCATAGACAAACCCTTTATAAAACTGAAGATAGTCTACAAAAGTAATTGCGCGTTTTTATTGACAGCAAATGTATATTGGTGATGGTAAGTGCATCTTATTGAAACTCCGGGAGTATATTATTGGTAAGTGGCATAGTGTGTGTCCCAAATACGTAACAGCCAATTTCAAATTTCTGGTTGGCCTTATACCATATACATACATATGTATACGAATTACTCTCTCTCTCTCTTATAAATACTACATATAACGATTTCAGACCCTTAACAAGCCTTATGACGAATATGTCGTTCAGTGTGTGAGTTACAGACAGTTATATATAAAATTTTTTGAAAACATGTTCTCAAATATACATACCTGAGCAATGTCCAAATTTATGCAATCAGTCCATCCCTTTCTATGCTCCAATTTATCCTATATAATGATTACTGACTTTCCCCCGGATTTTAAACCGAACAGGTTGGTCAAAATGTTTGATATTTGAATAAAATTAAATGGACAAGTTTCCTTGAAAATTATGTGATTAACCATCACAAATGAATTAAATTGGTCTACACCTTTGTCTCAACCTAATACTCCTAATATAAAGAATTAAGAGTATAAAATGTTCGGTTGCACCCGAACTTACCCCTGCCTTAGCTGTTCTTTCTTGGTTTTTATGTAAATCGATTTAAATAAAAATGAGTCACACTTCCGCATGGTACACCAAAGTTTATTATTTTCGTTTTCGTCAGAAAAAAACAGTTAACCTCCTTACTTTCTACATTTTCCTTAACGCCGGAAACTATTTTTTCACTCAGTTGCACTTAACACATTTTCCTTAAAGTGATTCGAAAATTTCTGCCAAACATGATTTCATACATTTGAAGCTTTTTAAATATTTGCTGGTGCATTTTTCCGCAAAGTATGTGCCAGACAGGCCAGGCTATGTAATGTAGCACTTAGGCGTACATTTTTAACGGTTCAGCGCTTCTCTCGTACACACTCGAAATCAAATTGTCGCGTGGAAAATCTTCAAGAATTTTCAATCCTGCCCGAGAGTCTCATCACCGCTACCTTTGCACACACCCCGAGTGGGCAGCAGGCAGCAAAAGTGTACCAGCTCAGCCAACTGCGCTGGAGTGCCGTTGCGTTTGCTGCGCCTGGATGCGTCAGTGGATGCCCAAGGCAGCGGGTAAATGTGCAAACTTCTTTCATTTTTCTTTTTCTTGGTGCTGATACTTATTTTTAGTCGAAATTTACTTTTTCTAAAGGTTGCATTTACTCAGAAAAATAATCATTTTCATATCCTTCAGCAGAAAATTACAGAAAATCAAATTTGGTTTGCCAATTCGTTTGCCAGAGCGAAAAGTTTATTTTGCGCCTATCGGAGATGAGCTCATTTCCTGATTAAAGGTGCAGAAAAATGATACTATTAAGTTGACGGCTAAATATTACCCACTCATGTTTGTATGTCTGTATTACAACGCTTTGCCATGAGTTAAAAAAGCATTAAGGTTCACGAATTATTAAGAAAGGTTATGGATAACATTATAGAAATATGTGTGCAAATGCATTAAGACAATAATATACATATGTTCATAAGGTAAAAATGAACCGCTATACAGAGATAAAAATATCAGTGCAAAAATATCAAAGGCACTTTTAACTTAATTTTAAATTTTATTAAAAATACCGCCATTTTTTAACCGTTTATAATATTTTTTTTATATTTCGGATACTTAAAGAAACATTTAAAAGCTTTGAAACCATATAGTAAGATGCAGTTGCATTAAAGCATTTTTCAGATAGGATGAGTTCGATCTTTAGCTTTAAATTTCATGCGTTTCGATTTGAAAACGGTTCTCTCAGAAAAGTTATATTAAATAACTAAATATTTGCTGAGAGTTTAGACCTGTTAAAGAAAGAAAGAAAATATTCGCAGATCAAAGCTGAAAATATTTAAAAGAAAAGTATTGCACCGGATAGAAAAAAGTCAAATAAACATGCCGAATGCATAAATAAAGGGCGATATGCGATTTTTATATAGTAATTGATTATGTGTTGTATTAGCTCTTTTAAGACAATTGGTTATTTCAATAATTTTACCTTGCACACAAAAATTTATTAATTGCAGCGAATATCTCCATTAATTGCAACATTTGTATTCAGCCTTAAAGAAAAAAATTGGATATATGTAAGCGTTACGCTCTGAGTGGTTTGGCAAGCTCTTTCGCATTTTGGCTCTGCTCAAATGTGTAACACAAAATAACTAACGCCAAAAAAAGTTTCACATTTATAACATGAGTCCCCTAATTAAAACTGCATTCTGCATCGTGCTACCCAATGGCCAATAAAACTATTATATCCGTACTTGTATTTAAATACACACATGGTCAAAATAATAAGTACATACACTTGTGTGGCTTTCAATGACTAATAAATTCACTTTTACTCATGTTTTGAAGGAAAGAATTTTACATTTAATTTCTTTGATCATTTAAATAAAAGCGATAAACATAGTAGTAATAAAAATTTAAACAGAAACTTAAATTTCTAGGAGATAATTAAAAGACTGTAAAATAAAAAAATGAACTTATGTATTTGTTACTGAAAAAATTGATTAGTTTCAGTTTTTTCGCCATATTTGATTTTTGCTTACTCATTTCAGCGGTATCTAGTATATCTGCTATTATTTTCAGTTAATTTCAGTTCCCCCAAATGTTTTCATTTGGATTCAAGTCGGGGGACTGACTTGCCAATTAAGAGCACTGCCACCGCTGCTCTGGAACCAATCTCTTATCAACTTCTAAGTATGTTTAGGATCGTTATTAGTGTCATAATTTCCTTAGCATATGGCAGCATCGTATTCTATAATATATCTTTATTTTTAAATCTGTTCATGGTATCGGTCATACACCATACCATGAAGAGCAGCACCAGACCATTAAGTTGTCGCCAAAATGTTCAACGGTCTTCTCTGTAAATCGTGAATGCAACTTTTTGCCTTTTGGACGTCGAACGTTGCGACCGGCATCATTCCCGAACAAATTAATTTTTCATCACTCCACAAGATGTTGCCACTTTTTCAACCACCTGGGTCGGACCAATTTCTATGATTATTCTCGAATTATAATCTTATTATTAAGTTTTTTTTGTCACAATAAAGGTTTTTCTCGCAGTCCTGCCGTGTAAATTAGCTCGTTCTAGCCTTTTCGTCCGACCGTTCGAAAAGATACTATCCTAGCAATATCGCCTAAAATGTTTCTTGAAGATAGGAATGGAGCCTCTTTAGCGAGATATGACGATTCGATTGTCTGTTGTTATTTATTGTCTCTTTTTTTAGTTGACCGCGACTTCGACATTATTTTTAATCTTTAGAGCGTTCTGCATGAAATACAATGAACATCCTAAATTTTTAGCGACATTTCAAAGACTTTAGTCGTCTTTTTTGAGGTTTAAAACGATTGTCTGCTCCTCCACACTGCAATGCCTATATCGTCCATAAACTTTTTAAGATTTAATTGCACTTTGAACAAGGACCTATACTAGAGCGAACTTTGAAAATAAATCGTCCGCTTTGATCTTAGAAATATCAAAAATGTATTTATTATTTTGAGCACTCAAAAAACGAACTTCAACAATTGATTGGCACACTTACTCTAATGAGGCGATTCAGCATTTTATTTTTACTCTTAAAAGTATTGTCATATCGAAATAATTAAAATTGACCCAGAATTTAAACACGATTGCAGGCTTAAGAAATGTACTTTTTATTTTGACCATGTGTGTATACACACACATTTGTACATATGTTTCGTATATATGCAGCTGAAATAAATTTGGCGATTTATAGTGGGTGCTCACATGAAAAATCAATCAACTGTGGCGCAACCGAAATATGCGCCAATAAACCCAGAAAAAATATTCAACAAATCACATGGACGCAAAAGCCAGCAATCACACAATTAAACAAACAACATTGATTTTAGCAAAAAGACCAGCGACTATGATTTCTGCTTTCGTGGCAAATTGCAAAAAAAGTATAACATAAAAGACTCGGCTCTATATGGTTATATATTACTGCACGGTAGATGTGGTCGTTCTCACTCTGCGACCATTGTTGCACACATTTCCCCTTTTCACAGTGTAGCCACGCCCAAGTACTTGTGTGCAGTACGTAATTACGCACACCAGCCTTGTAACTGTTGATTAAAGAAGCTCATATGCGTTCTCTCACTCTTGCACACATTCTTATTGGCTGCTGCCATAAACCTGTTTTCGTACATATGAGGTGGATAAGAGCTCTCACACTCGCTGTAAATAACATGCAAGAGAAAGAGAGAGTGGAGAATGTGTGCTATATACTCCGCACTCCAGCGAGCACCATCTTGGTCACACCTGCGATCTGTGCTGCCTTGAAGCTTGTGCATTTTGAGTGTATAATAAACACAATTGAGCCCACGCCGAGCCATTTCACTGGCCCCTATTTACCAAGATGGTAGAAGCTCGTCAGTTCTTTTTGCTATTTTTATTCACCTGCCTTTCTTTAATTTGCTTAGCTAGTTTTAAAGAAGTCACGAGTTGTTTGTGTTAATTGTGTGCAGTTGTTGTAGTTGTCTTCATTTATTTTGCAGCCCCAATGTTCATAGCTGAAAGGATAACAGTGTTTCCTGACTTCATTGTAGTTGTGGCAAAGGAATGATTACTTTTCGAACCAGTGGATGGGCGTATAGAACTAAAGTTATATACATATGTAAAAAATAATATGATCATAATTTATTGAAATGTGTCTAATGGTTGGCACATGCCACAAGTTTGGGAGACAACAAAAAAACGTAATAATAATAATAAACTGATTTACAAACTATTTGTTTCGAAGGAAAGTTGTTATGAGTTAAACGCGCCAATGTTAGTAAAAGTATTGACAAGCTTTGATTTTTGTGAAAAATTAATATATGTAAATGTATACATACATACATATGTATGTATATGTATATGTATGTATATATGAACATGTTAATATACATACATAAGTACACATATGTAACGAATCCGAATAACGGATGTGTTTTTTTACCTTTACCGGAAGCAGTCCGCTAAGATGCAAGAACTAAGCATTTACTGTTTTTATTCAAAAACCGTATGTACAATTGGTGAAATACTATATATGAAAAGCGATATATTTTGAAGTAAAGTCTCAACATGTGGCAAGTTACTATTCACAACACAGTCTCTAGTCTTTAGACACAAACTATTGACTAAATGTTTGCCATTTTGGATATATTGACTCTTGTCTTATAGAGGTCATCTTAAATATTAGTCGATCGGCGTTTTTTTTATATTTTGCTAACAACTCACACACTAAAAAGGTAAAAAAAACAATAAATTTCATAAATATTTCGTAAATATTCTGAAACATAGTCAAGTTTTTATTGGTATTTATGCTTTTTGACTGTGATATAAAAAATGTAATATTTGTTATCGTCTTATTTATTTTCCTTCAAGTTTGTATACATCTCTAAATAATGAAATATAAGAGATGATTAGACCTGTTCGTTTTCAAATGAGAGAGTTTTGTGTATGTCACGTACTGAATTGCAAAATAGTCTCAAGTCACAGAGATTCTCAATTTTAGAGACTGGTGACTGTATCGCAGTACAGAATTCCGGTATTAATTTAAGAAAAACAATGGTGTAGTCATAATCGTAATAATTAAGGATATATACCCAACTCTTTTTTTACACGGTTTCTTTTTACACGGATTTAAAGTTACACGGTTGAAATTTTTTTTTGTAAAAAATTTTTAATCTACTACGGTATCAAAATCACTTCTTGTAATTGTGTTTGTTTTTACCACACTTAGCACCATTGTTGAAATGAACATACATATTAGTAACTGGGAAATCCCCTTATTCGATAACTCTTACCTACACATTTTGTTCGCATGATATTTACTTGATACATGATACTGGACTAACGACTTTAGTCCAGTTCGTCGCAAACAATTGCGCTTGTTATCAAGTAGCGACGAATAATTTATGTGGCTATGTAAATATTATTTCCTTATTCCATTCTATTTTTTCTGTCCTTAGTTCCTTTTTAATTTTTTGCATGCTCTACCAATTTTTCATCTGTATCAATTATGTATGTATATTAAGTTTTAATGCTCAATAAAATGTCATATGAACATACAATTTCTATGCATATCTGAAATTTTATAGTTTTCAACTTTTTTACACGTTTTTTCGAAGTAAATATAGTTCTTTATTTCATCTTACACGGTTTTCAGATAACATGGAACGTATCCCCCATTTTACTATAGGAAACGCCTTTTTTTTACACGGTTTTTATTTTACACGGATTTCTGAAGAACGTATCTACCGTGTAAAAAAAGAGTTGGGTGTATGTATGTAAAATCATGCAAATGGTCTCCACGACTTCTTGTGTAAGAACGAATTTGATGAACCCAAATTTCGAGTACTTTTTTCTAAATCACCTTCCATATTGAATTCTCAAGCTTGAAGAGAGTCTGGTTTATTGCTAAAGACTAAGGAATTCAAATAAGAAGTAGTCTAATGGTGGTCACAACTTCTTGGAGGTCATTCGATGTCACAATTTTTTTAAATAATCGAATATCAAAACTTTTCTCACAATAATTCGATTGTTGCGCGTGCTGTGTGCCACGCAGCACCGTCTTATTGGAACCACATGTTGTCAAGATCAACTTCTTTCAAATGCGGCAATCAAAAGTTGGTTATCGTCGATCTATGTGAGTATACCGCTCTCCATTGACAGTAGCGGTGTCGCCAGCTTCATTCTGATGATTCTCCTAGACTAGAAACCACACCAAACTGTCAATTTAGATGAATATAATAGTTGTTCAGGAATAATTTGTGGATATTCGTCGCACCAGACTCGACAGTGTAGTTTATTGATGGCACCACTCAGATGATAGTGAGCCGCATCGAAGAAGACTTGCTGAACGGCAGCAATATTTTCATTACTTCGAGTGGTTCTTTTCAACAATTTTGAGAGCGATTATTTTAATAGTAAAATTGAATAATTTCCTTGATGAAATTGTAAAGATTACTGAACACAATGAAAAAGATTACAGATCATAACATATTAAAAATGGCGGAAATAACATTTAGAAATCATATCATTCCCATTAGAAACCCCGGTATGGTATATATAAATATAGGCATTTTGTAAATTATTTTTTTTTTTTAACAAAAAAATAAAAAACATGTAAAGAAAATTTGCCAAAATACCGCCTAAAAATTATTGCGCCCTAGGCAATTGCCTAACTTGCGGCTAAAATCCAGATATAACCAGTTTAAATAATGCATTGTCCTGTGCATTGCTTCAGGAATATTTGTGAGCTATTATGACTCATCTCAAATTGTGATTCAACTTTTTCTTTGTCAGCAACAAAATAATCCCAATACAATGTGGGTATGTAAGCAAAAATTTCATCCAAAACAATTCATGTATTTTTTATATTAACGTGTCCATGTTTTTTTTTTGATTTTGAACAACATGAAGCCACTTGCTTTACATACTTACATATATGTATATGTACATACATACATATATGAGATATTGAAGCGTAATAGAAATAGCATACAACATATCATGTATAGCTTCAGACCACTTATTACAATTTTCTGAACCCAATTGTCAATGGTAAAAATTTAAGGATTATATTTCTCAGAAGATGAGGGTTTCTTTCATGTTTTCTTCAACAGTGGGAAGTAATTTTAATGAAAATTCTGCTTTCATGAGGAGATTCTATTAATTCCTTTACCTTAAAATGTAGCCCACATATTCTCGATGACAAATTGAATCCCACATACTTTTTCCCATTGGTTCGATGAGTTGTTTTGCACAAGCAGTAAGTATTCCGCATTTCCTTTTATTTAAGTATTTAAAAACATACATATTGTTTTTCGTTTGGAATTTGTTTACTTTTGAATTTCAAAATTTGAATTTTTGGATAAATGTAATGAAAATTAAAAACATGGTTAAGATTTCAAATATATTTTTTTATATGTATACCAGTGGATCTGTCCTCCTATGGGGCCATCCATATATTACGTCACACCTTGAAGGGGGGGGGGAGGGTATCATTCAGAAGTGACATTGTGTGACAAAGGGCAGGGGGGATCAAAAGCGTTGTGACATCACATTTCAAAATTTAGGGCAATATCGTTTCCCGCTCTGCTGCGCTCCTGTGTGCTAGACGACTGGCTGCTACTTCTGCCGGCGGTGGCGTGGTTTTACCGCTGCGTATGCATGTTTGTTGTTGTTTCGTCTGCTTGTCGGATTTCTTCGTATCCGTGGTTACAACGTTGTATTGTTTGTGTAGCGTGGTTTTACCGCTGCGTATGCATGCTTGTTGTTGTTTGCAAGACTGACAAGTGTCGTCGCACATGCTTCGCGCTGGCGCAGTGACTTCTATTCGTTCCCATTGTTTACTTGCCAATTGTCTTCTGCCGAGTAACATTCATAAATTTCTAAGTCAAAGTCATAGTATTCTGTAGTATTTTTAATTAGTTAAGTATTTACAAAATGAACAAAAAAATTGATTTAGGTAATCTGTACCGAAGATTATTTGATGCCTACAGTGCAGCTTATGCTGATAAGAAAAAACAAACTATACAAGACGAGGTTAACATCTTATGGAAAAATTTAAAAAGTAGTGATAATATTGAAGATGAAACGGAAACAAAAATCAAAGAACTGCAAATAAAATTGACGAAAAAAAGCGACTCTTTTGAGTTTTTTTTCAAAAAATCCTTCTTCGTCAAAATCATTGGCAGTAGTAAAGCCACAGGAAAATAAAGTAAGTTTAAAATTTATTATAAAAATAACTAAACTCAATCAGTGTGACATGTATAACTTAGTTAGTTATAAATTAAACGATTACCATATCTTTCTGTGTTTGTTTGTTCGAGGTCTTGTTCTTGGTTAATTTTTATGTATTACATATGTATGTATACGTTAACTTTTAATTTTAGGAGGTTATCGAAGAGAGTCAACCAGAAGAAACTAAAGATGTTATGATTGAATTAAAAGGATGTCAATCTCTTCAAACAGTTTCTAAACCTACACCGAGCCAATATGCTTGTAAGAATAGAATTACTGTACTTGAATCGGAGCTTAATAGTTTAGTACTTGCACGCGATGCCGGTATAGGAACAGATGATGCTACGAAAAAAATAATGTCATTAAAAAAAGATATTGAAGCAGAAAAGACTGCATTGAAGAGAAAAATTGGTGCAGCGGAACGCCAAAAAAAAGCCGTGATTCTAAAAAAGAAAAACTTTTAGAATTGAGTAAATGTAATCCTGAATTAGCAACTGCTTTAAAACTTCGAAATACTGTTGGTCGGCCTAGAGTAGAAGAAAATCAATCTGGTTTACTTGATGTAATAAAATCAATTGCACTCTTTGGTGGTGCAACTGATGATCGACGTCGCACTGAAGTTATAAGATGTTGTAAAACACTAGATGACTTACAAGCTGAACTATCTAAGCAAGGTTACACTATTAGTCGGTCAGGATTATATTTGAGACTTCTTCCCAAGAGAGCTAATACAGAGGAAGATAAAAGACACGTCGTTACTGTTCCAGTCAAGTTGTGTAAGCCAGACTCTACACTGCACTCAAAGCATAAGGATGGAAAATTTTGTACAGCTACTATACGAAATCTCGAATCAGTGGCTTCAATTTTAGGTCCAGACAAGGTATTTTTTTTATCAATGGATGATAAGGCACGTGTACCTTTAGGCATTACAGCAGCAAATGCTCAAGCGCCAATATTAATGCACCTTGATTACCGTGTTCAATTGCCAGATCATGATTTTGTCGTCGCTGAAAAACATAAGCTTATTCCATCGGTGTATGCGGGAATTCTAATTAAAAAAGATGGTGAAGGATCACCTGAAGCTGTAACATACTCGGGGCCTACATATGTAGCTATTCGTAGTGGAAAACATTCATCTTCCAATGCAGAGACTCATGCCACTGACGTTCACAAGCTTACTGAATTACCGATCTTTGAAAACATGATCCGAACTAGAGAAGGTTTTGTAAAACCGGTTTTTATTTTTACATGCGATGGTGGGCCGGATAAAAATCCACGGTACGAGCGGGTTATAGTTTCAGCCTTACAACATTTTAAAGATTTTAATTTAGATGCAATTTATATAGCTACAAATTCCCCAGGAAGGAGTGCATTTAACAGACTTGAACGACGCATGGCACCTCTCAGTCGCGAACTTACTGGTGTGCTATCAAAACATGATGCTTTTGGGTCACATCTTGATTCAATTAATCGAACTACTGACTTAGATCTAGAAAAACGAAACTTCGAAAGTGCGGGCAAAGTGTTGGCTGAGATTTGGAGCAAGTTAGTCATTGATAATTTTCCAGTCGTTGCTGAATATGTTGCACCAACTGTTACTGCACTGGATATTGAACAGGCTATGATGTTGAAAAATAATGCTACTTGGTATGCTAAACATGTACGTGAGTCACAATATTTTTTACAAATAGTTAAATGTGAAACTATTGCATGTTGCGATGTAAGACGTTCTAGTCTTTGGAAATTATTAAAAGAAGGATTTTTACCACCACCTGTGTTAATTAAACAGACATCAGAAGGTTATGGAGTCACAGGGAGTGATGACAACGACGCTAAATTTGCTCCATTATTACTACAGATATTATTAAATCTCAAAGCGTCATCCCATCTGAAACAAGTTCCATATGATAGTTATTGCCCTAGTGTCGAGTCATACTTATTTAAAAGATCGTGTAGCATATGTGGCCTATATTTTTCTTCATACAAAGCTACCAATCAACACAAACAATCAAATAAAAAACAAGAGCTGTTACCTATCGCGAAAATTCGTCCTCAAAGAATTGCGGCTAGACGTGCCCGAGAGATTCTCTGTTTAATGAATAATGACGATGCTTTATGGATGGAAGAAGACGATGTTGATACGAATGATGTTCCTGACATCCAAATACAGAATGAAAATGAAGTGCCTGATGTACCTGTAATAAATGATATAAAGGAGTGGGTCAAAAGTCCATGGACACAAGATGACTAAGTTTTGTACTTTTAATTAGCAATTAAGTATCTATTATTTCTTGACTAGTCATTCGTTGTCTCTGTACTTTAATATTTAACTAAATGTTGATTTTATTAAAGATTATTTAATAAATATAAGAATAAATAGAATAACCTTTTTTTTTTATTTTATGATAAATTCATAAAATGTGACAACTTGTGACAAGGACGGGGGGAGGGGTTAAAAAGTCCTTAAATTCGTGTGACGTAATTTATGGATGGCCCCTATTTAATACAGTGAAAATTTTATTTACGGGAATTAATTTCGAATATGTTCATACAAATAAATTTCATGGGATAAAATAACGAATTTAAGGCTGCTTTTTCAATGTCTGGTTACCAGGTCTGCTGTCCAGTTAATAGAGTTGTCCGCTTAATAGATTGTACTTAATAAACATCAAAAGAAAACGATAAAAAAAACAGCCTGTGTCCCGAGCGTCCAAGCTACATCCTCACCAATTTTCAGCCAAATCGGTTCAGCCGTTCTTGAGTTATAAATACATATGTATGTAAATATATTGCAAAATCGGATATCATTCAAGCGATTTACAGAATACTATTCTTAATTCCCAAAGAAATTGTTGTTATTTAATCCGATAGCTAGATTTAATTTACATATATCTACATAAATATCTCTAAATTCTTTTTTCCAACAGAGTTAACCTTGTAATGAAATAAACAGTTGCTATATTTATTGAATTTTGAGCAGATGAACATAGAAAATTATTTATTTTTCTTTCTGAGAGATTTTGACTTTAAACGTAAGTGAGATATACCGAGCAATTGTGTACTGTGATACAGTCACAAGGCTCTAGAATTGAGATTTTAAATTAGAGACAATTTTTGTGACTTGAGACGATTTTGCAATTCAGTACGAGACAGTCATACAAAACTCGCAATTGAAAACGAACAGGTTCACTCAGCTCTTACATTTCGTTATTTAGCGAAGTATACAAACTTGAATGAAAATAAATATGTCGATAATGAATATAAAATTTTCTATATCACAGTCAAAAGGCATAATTATCAATAAAAATAAAAATATTTGTTGACTTTGTTTCAGAATAGTTACGAAATTTATGTGAAATTAACTTTTTTATAACTTATCTAGTTACAGTTGCTTACAAAATATAAAAAACGACAATAGATTAATATCCATGATGATCTCTATTCAGTATATTCAAAATGACAAACAAGAGTTCCTTTTAGTTTTGTGACCTGCTAACTATCAGATCAGAAATTTGAGACAATGTTTTGAGACTAAAGACTAGCGACTGTTTTGTAAATAGTAACTAGTCACAAATTGAGACTTTACCGCAAAATCTCTCAAATAGTGACTAGAAACGGCTTATCGAATTGGGCTATTAATATGTGAGACTAAAAATGTTTGTCAAGTTACGTTTAGATTTCTTTTTCAATTGCTAAATTTCTTTTGCCTATTTAAATGAATTAGTGCGATTCGATTATGGTGCCTACGTATGTATGTAAATATATTTGACTCCTCCTAGAAAGGAAAATTGACAAAGCACTTCTATTTTGACATTTTTCTTTACGCTGCAGTTATACGATCAAGAACTTGCTTTCAAGCTGAACACCATAACTAACTGCCAAAATTGACAAAAATTGAAAGCCTTGACCTAGGCTGCAAGCAACTTGATAAACAATGGGCTTTTTCGGAAATGCAGTAAAAACTGGCAATATTGTGCAGTTTGCGTTACTGATTTCCCTTATACCTAGGGTTACCAGATGTACTGATTTTATCAGTACGCGTACTGATTTTTAGACCCCCGTACTGATATACTGATTTTTCAATGATTTTTTCGCAAATTTATCCAATTTTATTGGATACATACACGCGCACATCCGATAAACGCACCGAACGATTTTTAAATCGGATGAAAAGAGACAAAATATATCGATCGTTATCGGGACTTTCGATACTGTTATTCACAGCCACCACCATTGTCAATAACGTTTATAATTCTTTCAAATCAATCGTGCTTTCGTTTAATTTACATACTTGTCGAACGAGCTCCAAGTTTTCAAACTTTTGGAATTCGTCGACGTTCCCAAGTTATCGGTAAGTGTACAGACCAAGACTTGTGAGGTTGTAAATATGATGTGACGAGGATTCTATAATATTTTTTTCACAAACTTCAAATGACCAGATTTGTGCATTTTTTAAAGCGAATTCAAACATTGATTCCTTTTCTGAAATTTTGAAAATTGTGCAGTACTTTTTTCTATTCCCGGACATAATGCTAATTGTGAAAGAATTTTCTCTCTCATCAACATCCAATGGAGTGATGAACGCAATCGTCTCCTTGTTGAAAATGTTCGCAACATGATTGTCACTAAATATGATTATAAGAACGTGTCATGCAACGATTTCCATAAGTATGTAAGTATGTGTGTACATATATAATGAAAACTGAAAATGTTGATATGCTAAAAGCAATCGGCAGTGCCAAAAAATATGACCAAAAGAAAATGTAAATTGTACGATGCTGGCAGATAATTAATTCTACCTATTTGAGACGCTGAAATTTGTGATCTATCTGTACCCTGCTCCTTTTCTTTTTAATTTTGAAGTTCTTGGTAGTTTTTGTACTTTTTAGCAGACGATTGCGTCTTAACGAGAAATCGAAACAACTGTTGATGTCAGGCGCGTCAATCAGAAAGAGTCATAACGGTAACCTAAGATCATACAAAGTTTCATTTGTATTTTTTCGATACGAGACCAAATTGCGGTGCCCTATTCCAAAACCGAAAGAACAAGAGATGAAATCCTTGCCAGTATTGGTTATAAAAGCGGCATGATTCCGATTACTTTGGCGGAGGGGTAAAAAAACCGAATTTCCGTATAAATGGGGTATGTACGGATAGCGGAGCTTCTCCAGAGAAGAAATGTTCGAAAATAATATAAAAATAACTTTTATTTTTTTAAATATTCACGTTTTAAAGTTCAAAAATTTGCACTAATAACACATGGTATTTCTCTATGTTTCACTAAATTTTTTCACGTTTTTCACTCTGTATATTTAAATATACACTCTAAACTTTGAAATAAGTTCACATTTCACTTTTAGTTTGCTATATTTTACCTAAACTTATTAATTTAAAAATCACTTAGCACACTCATCGTTGAAAAGGTTAGATTGTTTACAATTATGAGGAAAATGAGCCTTACCACATCTTAAACAGCAAATTTGTAGGATTCTTAACGATTTTTCTTTGTTTATATACATATGTATACATATATATTATACATATGTAAGTATATGTATAATATGCGATTTATGTTTAATAAAAATAAATAAGTAAAAATCTATAATAATATTGTAAAATTTATTTCATATCGGGGTGACTGAAGTACTTTCGCGTAGTACTCCTTTCTGCGTTGGCGGCCTTCGGCCGCGCTTTAAAAAAATAACCCTGGTCGAGTGAATACCCGGGGTGACTGAAGTACTTTCGCATAGTACTCCTTTCTGCGTTAAAATAAAAAATATATATTGAGTTTCGTTATAAAGTAGTTATATTTTTTGGTTATCTTGCACTAATATTGACACAAAATTTGTGTTTTCCTTATAAAATGGTTAAATTTTGGTTATTATATCTGTCAGCGCTTTCCATTTGTTTTTGGTAATACGTTGTTTTGTATATTAGGTGACAATATACATATATAATATTGTTATATAATATTACTGTATAATATTACTTATTGGTTTATTAAATTAAATAAAGAACATATCCATATGAATGGATAGAGGAATTTTTGGGAGAAAAGGAATTTCAGCGAATTTCCTTATTATCACATGACAGCGCTCCATTTCGTCGTAATTTTTAGCACACAAAATGTAATTTTTAAAATAAAGATTTCTTCGGTAAAAACCTGTTAAAAGTGTAAAATGTGGATTTATTTAAAAGTTTATAGTTTAATTTAATTAATTTGAAGTGAAAAATGTGAGTAAAGTGTGTTCAATGTGGTAAAATAGCTTGTTGAAATGTTCGAAATATGGGAATTTTTGAACTTTAAGGTCGAATATCTTGTAAACTAAGCGTTTGCGGTACCTATAACCCCGTATATTTTTTAGTCAGGAGAACTTACCTTTCCAACAGTACCTTCAAATCGCGGCGCCAAAGAAATCGGAATTGTGCCCTGGAAGTGATCTTATCAATATGATTGTTGAAAGTCAGTTTATTATCTATCTTGTTGGAGCTAATTGACTTCAAAAATGCCTTTGTGTCAGATCTTGTAATGTAGAATACTTATCTTTTTACTTTCTCGCCTACTTACAGGTGGAATAAACTTCCTTCTTGAATAATGTTTTATTTTTTAATTGGTAACTAGGTTTTGTGTACGAACTGGAAGACAATGAGAACAGATTTGACCAATCGATGTTTACATAGTAGGCATTAAGGTTGCCGCATTCAGTGTTCTTGAAGTCGAAGAATGGAAAAGTTACTGGTTTGAGGCTAAGATGGAGTTCAATTGTGATATCTATATGAATGCTTAGGTTAATAAAATATAGTTCAAGAATGTTATAAATGTCGATTTAAGCACTTTTAAGTAGTTGGAAGTGGAGGTGGCTTGGAAAACTTTAATAAGTTCCTGTCCTCTTTTGCCCAATCTGTTTCGACTGATAACTGGCGAATCAAGCGGAATTGTCCGCATAGACTTTAGATTTTACATATCCCCAGAGGAAAAAGTGTAACGGTGTGATATCACACGATCTTGGTGGCCAATCGATCACTACAAACCGTGAAATTATCTACTCACCCAAGTGTTCTCTCAATAAATTAATTGATTGATGCGATGTGTGAGAAGTGGCGCCGTCTTGTTGAAACCAAATGTCTCCGAGATCACGAACTTCAATTTCAGGCATCCAATAGACGGTTATTATGGCGCGATAACATTCGCTGTTGACGGTTACGTTCTCACCGGCATCATTTCTGAAGAAATATGGACCAATGATTCCACTGGCCCACAAACCACATCAAACCGATGTTTTTTCTGTAATGAAATAGCGGCTCTTGAATCTCTTAAGGTTACTCTTTGTCTCAAATACGGCAATTTTGCTTGTTTACATACCCATTGAGCCAGAAATGGTCCTCATCGCTGAACCAAATTTGGTTCGAAAAAGTCGGATCTTCTTGGATCTTTTCAAGAGCCCACACAGCGAAGCAATGTCGCTTGGGAAGGTCGAGCGGCTTCAGTTTTTTACAAACTATATTTTGTATGCTTTCAGTTTAAGATGTCGACGCCAAGTCGCTCAAAACGTCAGTTTGAGTGGCTGCAAACGGCGCCGAATTGACTCTCCACGATCTTCGTGTACACCCTCAGCTAAGGTTTCTATATTTTCTTCACCGCGCGCTGGACGTGGTCTATTCAGTCGAATATTATCCAATAATGAATGCGGGGTCTCGAAATTGGTGATGGTGTGGCGAATAGTATGCTCAGTTTGATTGTGTTAACCATAAGTTGAGTGAAGCGCGCGAATCACATTCTTTATAGGACGTGAAATTTCGTAATAAAGCTGAACGATTTGGAAACGTTGTTCAGGCGTAAGTTTTTCCACGGTGAAATGCCTAACAATTCTGAACAAAAATAGCATCACGCGTGATCTGCCAAAAATAGGCTATTGAAAAAAGTACTTCTACTTGGAACACCCGTTCTAAACAAAAATGCCGAGCACTTAGTATGTATTAGAACCTTCAATTGATTTCTAAAATGTGTTTGTTTGTAAATATTTATGTATATATCATAAATTTAATGTTTTCTCGGTATCATGAGAGTTCTTGATTTCGAGATTAATATTTGTGAAAAGTACAAACTTCAGTCTTAAAATGAAAACAAAAAATAATAATAATTTGGTTTAGCTAAAATTTTTATTTACAAATAATTTATATATACGTATATACCATATATGCATAAAAGCATATGTATTTGCAGATGCACAAAGTTTTCGTTCGAAATTATTCTTATATTAATGAGCACAATACCAATATAAAATGATTTCATTTCATTTAAAAAACTGTGCAAAGTTAACGAATATAATAATACCACTTACATATAACCAATTGAGAATAGCACTAAACGCAGACAAAATAAAATCTATATCTAATTCGCAGCCACTGTTGGACTTTTTTGCACACTTTGCTCAAGTTCAAGTCTACTTTTTTTAAATAAATAATCTACTTTGACACAAATCTAGCCATTTCCTTTAACATAATTTATAAACGACATGAATTATTGAGGTTTAGTTAATTTAAAGAATATTTAAGTTAAAAACATTAATTTTGAATAAATTTTTAAAACATTTCAGCTATCTGCGCGTGAAATTTACTTTTAATAACTTTTAAAACATTAAAAAAATAGTAATAGTGTTGAGATTTAATTTAACTTCAAGACGTACTGAAGAACTAAACAAGCCTATTTACACAAACCAACACGTACCAATAAAACATATCTGCAACAACAGATATCTTGTTTGTAAGACGGTCAAAGAATAAACTTAGTAAAATATGAAAAATTTCTGAAAAGAAAGTACATTGAGGAAATGAAAAACATTTATAATAAAAGACTAAGCTTACATTATATAAGAGAATACAAAATTTTACACGCGCGATGAGCTGTAAGAGCTTCTAACTAATTGTGGCGCAATGTACTGTTTATCACGCGTAAAATATCGATTTGTAGGTCGGTAAAAGACACCGGCGACATATTGGCATTGCGTATTTTCATGGCAACTGCTTTGAAGAAAGCGCCGACCTCATCGTCTCCAAAAGTGTCGGTCGCTCTTTGATTATCAGCTATTGGAAGAGAGGCGGCAGTGATGGTGGTGGACGGGGCATGCGTTGTGATCGCTGTTGTCGTCGAGCTATTATGCGAACTACTCGCCAAAGATTGTAAATTGATGGCCTCCATGCTGAGTGAGGTGCTAGGGTTTAATATTGACATGCCACAGTTGTTGTTGGAAGTCAAATTCGCACTACTGCTCTTCACTAAACCACTTGTAAGCGCTTGTTGGGGCTGTTGATGCTTCATTTCGTTACTGAAATCATTTATTTGTTGCTGCGGCTGCTGTTGGTGATGCAGTTGCATGAGGGATTTATCCCTAGTGGTAAGTGTGGCAGTTCTTGTTTCATCACCAACATCTAAAGAGAGTAAATGTTGGTGGTGCGTGGTGCTTTGCGACGTTAACTTCATTAACGGTGGCTGATGATGTTGTTGTGATAGCACCAATTGTGTCTGTGACTGCTGCAGCTGATGTGATGATTGCTGTTGATGTTGATGTAGTTGTTTTTGTAATGATACATTATCTTGTTGTATCATTATGTTACTTTCTTTTATATCTTTGAATTCATTCATCTCCGTTTTTACGTCACTACCGGTATCCTGCGGATTTATGCTATTATTGGCAGTCATGTTGTTTGTTGAACTTGGCGGATACTCTGTAAAATGTTGATGTGATTTCCGATCATCCTCGTCATCGCCAGCATTAATGTCTATCCCATCATCATTGACGCCTGTATCGCTTGTATGTCCGATAATGTAGTGATCGATATCCATTTCATCGTAGCCGCTAGCACTGCTGCCACTAACAACGCACATATCATGTGTTGCTGTATGCAGGTCATGTTGCGTATGTGGACCTGACAATGTTGGTAATGTTTGCTGATCCAAATCGTGTTGTACTACTTCTATTGGCGATGGCAATGGCGGACTGTCGATGATATGTTCATCTACATCAAGCTCTAATTCACTTTTAGGTAATCTTACTGCGTTTTTAACATCACTCTCGCTGTAAGAAATATTTTAAAAAGTGTTATATTTAAAATACACTCATCTTAAAATATAACAGATTACCTTGTTTTATGCTTTATAAACTTTTGCAAGAATGTAAGCGCATCATAGTGCTTCCAACGCGGCAATAATTCAGAATGTTCACGGTCTTTCAGTCGTTTATGTTCTCTGATATATTGATCCCGCAGTGCTTTCCATTTCAAACGACAGCGGCCAACTTAAAATTAAAACAGATACACAAATATAATAGTTGGAATATTATCTTAGTTTTCACGCTAACCTGGCTTTTTTAGTTTGCGTGCAATTTCATCCCAAACTTCAAGTTTCATTTTGGCATTGCGATAATTTGGATGAAAATTATTATATATAATATCTTCCTGTTGAATCAAGTTAATGAGGTCTTTTTCGAAGAAACTTTCTATATTGAGGAACGTGTGTATGGGATCGTCGTCTTCTTCCTCATTGTGTGATTGTGTTTGTTGCATTTGCACACTTGTAGACGGTACACTTTCTACCAAAGCGCACAGCATATCATCAGCTTCTGAGCTCGGGTGTGTATGTTGCAGTAAATTAGTGTCGTCCAGTTCATTAGGGCTGTGCTCATTTCCTTCCAAAGTGTGAACATCGCTTGTGGTCGTTGTCGTTGTGAGATAATTCCAACTTCCACTGTGTTGCTGCATCACTGAGTGCAATTGCTCATCGCTTAATGAGTTTAGAAGACCTGAAGTTGTTGAGTCAAGCTTATCTTCTGCACTCAAAATGTTATCAGCGGTAAAATCAGACGCGCTAAATTGACCATGTTCCATTTTAATACTTGGTAATTTGTTACAAGTATTTTTTCCGTTCGACCCAGTTAAATTTTCGTTTTTATTTGTGGCACGCGGTCGATAGCTAATTTCACAAAATTGGACAAGTTTAACGTTTATTTCTAATATTTTTATAACACTAATCTTGTAACAGTTAGTTTCACTAATACATATGGATATTATTGTATACATATGGACAAAAGAAAAGATAAACATAATAAATAAAAATCAAAACAAAAACTTACTTCCTCGACAAAGCAAAAGGTCGTAAAAATTCCAATTCCTTGAAATATTTCCATTTTACATTAGCTTTGATATTAAATTTGCTGCGTTTCAGTTCACGACAATATTGGTCACGCATAGCTTTCCATTTTGATTTACATTGTGCCTCTACAATGTTCAATTTATTTTTGTTATTAAGTGGCACACCATTTACATTAAACATACTTACCAGTCCAACCGACATTGTCAGCAATCTCTAACCACTTAGAATCTTTTCGATGTGTATTACGATAGAACTCATGCTTTGGATTATAAAGAGCTTGCTCTTGCGATACCAGCGATATTAGCATAACTTCTTTGGGTATAGATACAACATCTTCGTTTAATCCGTGGTTAATACTTCCCATGTTATCTATATTTATTAATTGCTGCTGCTGTTCATTCAATTGATTTGCCTGCTCCTCCAAAGTTGGAGAATGTCCATCCTGATGGGCTTGCATATGCATTGTTGTAGTGCTACCTGTTTCAGTCAATGTTAGAGTCGCCATTCTTGTCAAATTGTATTCTTATGATTCGCCTTTATTTACTGCATATTTTTTTATTTAATAATAATAATCTACTTTAGCTATTGCTTTATTATGATAAATATTATTTTTGGTTTAGGTATTCAGGAAAAAAAGCTAAGAAAAACAATTTTCCACTTTCTGTGGAATAGTAAAATGAAATGTCAAAAACGACTGATTCAACGAACTGTCAAAGTCAAAAGGGCAGTAAATGCTGCCACCTAATACTTATACGAATTGTATTTCGCATGAATAATTTATACGACGGGTTGTGAGTTTAATAAGTTATCGTTTTTTTAAGCAAGTTTAATAAGTCAACCAAATACAAGAAAACAAGGAGTATAAGAAACAAGTTACAAAAATATATGCAAATACACATGCACAGTTTTAAATCTTATGGATGGTGGATCCTTCGTTAACCTTATTATGAATACACCGCCCAAACTGACCGTTTTGTGTAAGATTTCACGTTTATTGTAAAGTTAAGTTCTGGTATTATACTTATTAATAAAATTAAAAATTTATTTTTGGAAATTATCATTCCTTTTTAAAGTGCTGTTGTAGCGGTACAAAACATTAAACTACTTGATCAGTTTAAATTGGTGTTCGTTCCGGTTCCGGTTATATATACCTGGCGTGGGTTCACACATGAGAAATATTCTTTAATGAGTATCCAATATCCTCTTCTGTGTTTATAAAAAATCGATAGGATAAAATTATTGGAAATTTTCTTTATTCTTATGGATGAAATAACTTTATACAGAAAATTTTCGAATTTCATTGTTGACAAGGAAAGTGGTTAATATTAATTTGCTAACATTTTTATTCAATTGTTTTGTTAGAATTATATATTTAAGTCTAAGTTGTTATATGGTCACTAACGAAGCGATTGAAATTTTCCCAATACATATCCATATATGTACATACATACATATGTATTTTTACACGGTTGAATCACATTTTTGCTCACTTTGCTTAAACGTCCGTCTTCCACAACAGGAAATGCTAGATAGTCTCACCTCCTGTTATGAAAGGATAACATAATTTAGTTCCTGCGTTTTCCATTAATGCTACGAACATAAGAATTACCATTGGATGCGTTATTTAAAAGTTTTAAGAAAAACATTGGAAAAGAGTGCAGCTAAAGTGATTAATGTCGTTTCTTCTGCTTTTCGATGGTGGTCATGAGAAAAGTACCTTTCGATTTCGGTTTGCGCATGCACTCTCGCCCTATATTTCCCACTAAAATTTCAATCCAATTAGTTAATTGCATTAATGTTTTGGTTTTTTATAACGGCGCATTATCATAACAGTGAAAATTTTCAAAAACTTTTCGTAGAACAGTTGGCATGCAGACGTTGACTTTGAAAAGGTAGTGGCGGTCGGTAAGAGTGTTAGTGTAAACAAGTTTATTTCATTGTAAATTGTATTAAATACATTAATTACCAAACGAACAAAAAATAAATAAATAAATAAATAAAAGTTAAAACAAATCAAATAAAAAATAAATAACTCAAAATGCCTAAAATTGATCCTGAAACTCAAAAACTTCACGATGAGATTAATGGAATGATTCAAAAGTTCAAGGTAGGCTTTGAAGTTAAAGAAATTAACGCATAATGAACATATTAAATCATTTATTAAAGCATTATATTGCATAAAAGTATTACTTATTATAATTTTACATTACATTTTTAATTACATACATTATATAAACGGTGTGTATTAATTAAATAAAAAACCGAACTAATTACATTTACTTTCTCTAGGACGATCAAAAGGCCAAAGCTGACTGTACATGGCAGGAAAAATGTGGCGATATGGGTGATGTACCTAAATTACGACTCAGTTCGAAGAAGATTCTGAAGGGTCACATAAACAAAGTCAACTCGGTGCACTTTGCTGGCGATTCTAGACACTGTGTCACTGGTTCATTGGATGGAAAACTAATTATATGGGATACGTGGACGGCAAACAAAGTTCAGGTACAAAGTACAACTTCTTAATTACTTACATTTTGTTAATTTTTCGAAATCCATTTATTGGGTATTTTGTTTTTCTAGGTTATTCCTCTGCGTTCGGCATGGGTTATGACAGTCGCTTTTTCTCCATCGGGCAACTTTGTCGCTTGTGGTGGTATGGATAATCAGTGCACAGTTTATGACGTAAATAATCGAGATGCTTCGGGCGTCGCCAAAATGACACGAGAACTTTTGGGTTACGAGGGTTTTTTGAGTTCATGTCGATTCTTAGATGACGGACATTTAATAACGGGCTCGGGTGATATGAAAATGTAATATAATTGATTGCAATTAAAGACGGCTCGGGGTATAAAACTCAAATATTTGCAGTTGTCATTGGGACTTGGAGAAGGGTGTGAAAACAATGGATTTCAACGGGCATGCTGGTGATATTGCTGGTTTAAGTCTTTCGCCCGACATGAAGACGTATATAACAGGTTCAGTAGATAAGACAGCCAAACTGTGGGATGTACGTGAAGATACATACAAGCAGATGTTCTTCGGTCACGAAATGGACGTAAATTCTGTTTGCGTAAGTAATATTTTTATATATCACATACCATACATCATTTCTATACAAAGTTCACTCATTATATTTTCTTATAGTATCATCCTAGTGGTTTTGGGTTCGCCTCTTGCTCTGAGGACCAAACAGCGCGTCTTTACGATATACGATCTGATCAGCAAATAGCTCAATACGAGCCACCGCAGAAAAACACAGGCTTCACTTCGTGCGGTATATGAACAAATTTTACTTGTTTTTACCTTAAGAAGTTTTTTTATAAATATGTTTTATGTTTGTTTAGCTCTATCAACCAGTGGTCGCTATTTAATGTGTTCTGGAATTGAGGGAAATATTCATGCTTGGGATACAGTTAAAGTTTCACACAATGGTAAACTACGACATTGAACGCCGCTAAAAAATATGATTAAATAATATTTATATTTAATAATTTCCAGCAATGCTACAAGGCCATGAAAATCGCATCACATGCATTGGCCTCTCACCAAATGGAATGTGCCTTGCATCTACTAGCTGGGATCAGCAAGTGCGCCTTTGGCTTTAAATTTGATTTATTAACAGAATTTTTACTCAAGCGGAATGTATTCGTAAGGCAGACCTGTGCAAATTTTTCAAACTAAAATGTAAATGCTCAGAAAATAGCTAAAATTTAAAATAAATACTATAGAAAAGCGCGTTTATCATGTAATTATGTATGTATTATTTATTTCTTTAGCTAGGTTTCATAGATATTTTAATATTTTCATCAAAATACTATCAAACAAATACGTTTAAACAGAAATGCATAGAGACTTTATACCAAAATTGCACGCTACAATTAGACACCTTGACCCCCATTCAATTTAATACCTCTTTATAGAACTAGTACATGGCCATAAGCTGCTTCAAGTCCCGGTTATAGTGTTGATTCGTCCAATCGTTCGCTGGATTATCTAAATGATTATCGAAGTCCACCACTTCACGCATAGCTCCACGCTGTAACAACTCTGATACAGTTTGTAGTGTTATTTTCTGCTGAGCGAGTGTGTAGCTAGCTTTTGACCATCGTGCAGACTCTCCGCTACTACTAAATACTTTTAATGCTGCTTGTGTATGATTCAAGCGCATTAACTTATTGTCTACTACTACGAAGCAAGCATTTTTGTTAGTTTCAAGAATTTTTTCACCGATTTTCGCCGCGGGTGCCTTTTCCACGCTGCTGTCATACAAGTTCTCTGGAGCTACATAGTAGCCGGCTACAATCAAATTTTCGCGCTCGGCGAATGCGTCAACCTTTGCAACAAAGAAAAAGGAGCGTATAAATAATATAATCATGGGAAGAAGCAGGTGCTCTTAAACTTGAAATAGATCAATATATCTCAATCAAAGTCTCGTACGTTATATTTCACACTAATTGTATACCTGTGTAAGCGCAATCTCTGCCATTGGTGTAACATAGAGACATTGATGGAATAGTGGTATCGCGTCAACTATTTGCACTGTGTTGCCTTTCGGTGACTTCTCACTTAATAGAACTCCATTAACGGCCAAGTGCGGATATTTGGCAGCATGGAAAATTATTTTGGCATAAGCACGTTCATTGAATTGATAGTCAGTCATATTGCTACAAAGTGAGCGATTATATTTATTTCAACAAAAGCGAAAAACACAGAATAGTCGAGGAAAACACGTACGAATTTTCTAGTGGGAAAGTCAGCTAATAAAATAAATTAAAGCTGTCAAATCCAGCTGTCACGACTTCGAAATGCGTTTGGCAAAATAAGTAATTAAACGCTTTATTGTGAACGTGTCAAAGCAGTGTTGCCAGATAGTTTGATGACCAAAACGTCGAATTAACAGCCCTATTCTGAAAAAACCTCTCAATTGAGTTGAGAGGAAAAATTTGAGATATTTTGTGAGGCTATTCTTGCTCAAACCTCATAAGAAAAAAGCTTAAAAAAGTCACCACGTAAGGTAAAAAGCTTTTAGCTGTCAAACAGCTGTTTTAAGAAAAATAAGCAAACAACCTTCAATAATGTTTTCTCTTGCAGGATGAATTCTTAGACGTTATCTACTGGGCGAGACAGATTTTTGGCATTCTTTTAGTCATAGTATGGGGCATTGTGCCATTAAAAGGCTTCCTGGGATTAGTACTGTAAGGAATATCCCAATAACAATACATCATATGTAAATTAAAAACTTCATAAAAACTTCTCATATGTTTCCATAGATTCGCTGGTATCAGTTGTGGCATTGTGTACATTTATTCCATAAATTTCCAAGGTATTGATGAGGAGGCTTACGGAGGCGCTTGGGAGCTGGTTAAAGAGGGTTTTATGACGTCATTTGCGGGTTTTCTTGTGACGTGGATAATTGCAGATTTGTTTTAAACCAAAACACCACAGACTTAAGCACATCAACAAAATATCTATCGAAAATATCTATTAAAATTTTATCCCATTATGAATGCAATATGTTAAAAGCCAGTGGTCCACGGGCGAAATAGTTCAGCAAATGTGAAAAAGTGACCGATTTGTCCCCAACTATCTAAGCAGTTCCTTACAGTTAAATGTATAGCTTTCGACCATCATAATTTTAGAACTATTAGTTAATACAATTAGAAAATTTACGACAAACGTAATTAATTATACACTGAGATTCGTTCCTCACACGTTTCTGCATTTCTCAGCATTTTGTATTTAGATGTGCTGCATAAATGTATCACTGTACGTGTTTAAATTTTTCTATGAAAAAATAAACGTTTAAATGCCGTTAGTTCTTAAAACTTGTTTTTGTCTTTAATTCATTTTTTATTACAAATCTTCATAAAATTGTAAAGAAAAATTCAATTTAAATCAACTATAAGCAAGGCTTAACTTAATAATCCATAGTTTAAACACTACTACCACCGCCTATCGCATTACCATTTAGCGTCGCTCCGTTTTTAGTCAATTCTAGTTCAAAATTTTAACACTTTCCTCCTACCGCCCGATTCCTCCTCCTCAACAATTGCCGCATATACAAATAATAGTTCCTCCATGCTAATTATAACACTCAATTCTCAATTTTTTAAAAAATGTAAAATATTGATTTAAAACAAAACAAACACAGATGTTTTCTATTATGATGGCTGCTTTCACACGTCACAGATATTTGTGAGAATAGTGAGCATTTGAGCTTTTGAATTTTCGCCAGAATAAGGTAACCCTCACTATAATGAGAAACATCACTGTAGTGAGGTTGGTGACTTTTGTGAGGGCATGAGAATAGGGCTGTAAATATTTTTCCCCATCATTGTCACCACAGTTATTTAACAGTAATGTGCTGAACACATAGAGCGCGACACGACATAGCAGCATGAACTATAAATGGCGTCGTGAATCCTTCTACATGAACATTTGTAAGAAGCATGTACACAAGACTACACAGCTGTCCATTTTTCATGTACACAATTTTGTTGTGGCCATACTAATACCTTTCACTTCAATGCAATTTTAATATTTTGTTCAAAGTGAAATTTTTATGCAAAAAATAAGTAAATAGGTAAAATTATTCGTTTTAAATTATAAATTGTTATTACAAATGTTATAACAGAGCTATTTTATGCTTTTATTTGTAAAATTACGTCAGGATTGTTAGAGCTTTGAATAATTTTACACTTTACATATTAGTGGCATCACTCCTCTCCACTGTCAACTCTACTGTCGTCCTACTGTCTTTGGCAAATATAAGAATATTTTGCAGTTAGCGAGACAACTGTCGGCCTGCAGTCGTATAGAACGTGTGTATTTTAATATTTGATAGATGTCGCTTGCAGTCTGTCGCGCTCTATGTGTTCAGCACTTAAATTTAAGAAATTAGTGGCGTTGAAATATTAAGTTTTATGTACATATATCTCTCATCTTTTTCGCTTCCACTAAATCCACAGCGGTCATATTCACTAACCGGACCAAGGAGTACAGATTAAGTTAAGATTCCGACTGTCAATAATCCTAAAAATTTAGGTGCGACACAGCGAACAAAATCCTCAAGTCGCAATGAATCTCCGCATGACACTGGCCACATCTTTGCATGCCCCACTAATCATTAACTAATCCTTACCATCCTAACGGGGATTAGGTACCCGTTACAACAACAGCAACATTAGATTTCCGTACTCGCATTATTATTGGTTATCTGTAAAAAGATGTAAAAAGGAAATAGAATGGGAATGTGTGATTTTTTTCTCTTTACGTTTAATAAGATGTTATTTAAAAGGTCCTAGAGTTTTATTACCGAGGAATGGAGAGATCTTTAGAAATTTTAGAACAGTTTTTATGCCGATAGGGATTTAACGGTTAACCAGAAATCCTTAAATTGGTTAACCTTTGACGTTTGTTCACAAGCTGGATAAAATTAAGACGAAAGGTACAACAACAGACTTATTACAAGAATGACCCTTGTCAACAATAACACATCATATCAACGACTCATCATATCAGGAATATATAGTTCTATATTGAGTTAGATATGAGTTGTCTTATTCACCATAATATCAATTCCGACGTTGTTTGGTCTGAAACATGTTTAAGCTAAGTTCGGATATTAAGTTTGGATAGAGCCTTTCATTGCACTCAAAGCCGAAAGTACTAAGAAGATCTGGTTTACGATTAGAGAAATTCTACTTAACCAAACCAAATTCTATTCGATTTCAATAAGGTAAGACCAAGTTTTGCGGTATAAAACTATCGGCAATGGCTTTCGGTGTATCGGTTGCTGGTTACTTTGGTTTCTAGTGTGTCTTCGTGAAACAGGCAGTTTTTGTAGCTGGCTGTTATTAAATTAAACATATGGCTCAAGAAATTTTAGAAATAAAAATCAAATTTTAATTTCTTTAGGAATTTTATTTTGCTTTAAAACAATTAAATTTTCTTAGAGAAAAATTCATTTTCTTTTATTCCTTAGTTAAAATACTAACATAATTAAAAACGAATATAAACTGTTGTGATATATTTGGCGCTTTTCTTGAAGAGAAAATACAGTAAAAGGAAAATGTGAAAGTGGAGAAGAAAAGAGTTCATAGAAGTGGTGAAAAATAAGAATATATCACTTTGTACAGGAAATATTTTACATTAGACAGATCATAGGAGTAGGAGGAGGAAATAGAGGAAAAAACATCTAAAAGAAAGCAGAAAAGTTTATCAAAAGAAAAATGGAGATAAATAAATAAAATGTAAAGGAAATAGTTAAAAGATAGAAGTAGATATGTCAGATATTTGAAGAACGTAAGAATACTTGTGGAAGGCTTGTGTGAAGTTGAAGAGAAAGAGTCACAGAGCTTTAAGTTAAAACTAGCAAAGACTTCAAGTAATCGTTTGGTGAAAAAGTATAAGAACAAAAGTCGGAAATGATTTTTAGAAAGAGGAGAGGAAGATAGTAAAAGGCAAGGTAATTATTTTACAGTTATGAGTATTTTCCACGGTAACAAAGTTTCGTTTTCATTTCGAAGAAATAATTACACTTTAAATTTAGTTTTTTGTTTAATAGATCAGACTCTCGGTGGAACTACTACGAGTTGCAATTATTAAGTTACAAATAAAGGTAATAAAGTAGAATTTGTATAAAACTCCTTCCGGTCTTAATTATAAATTACTACAATTTTTCTTCCTTCTGCTTTCTACGTTTTGTGTGTGTGTGTGAGTAATGTGTGTGTATTCTTTTCTAATCTACTAACGAACTTAAACTGAGAAACCATCGCCTGTGGGATCCAAGATCCATGGATAGTTATTGGGGCACTCCATACAGGTGAAGAGACGCAGAGTCTCTCCAGGCAGCTCTCTCGTCGTCAGTGGACACGCGTTGGGCAACGAACAGTAGGGTTGACCCTTAACATCACACTTCTCTTTCCATTCCTGGAAATCACGCAGTGAATTGAGTTCAGTTGGATTCTGCATCCATTGGATAACTTGCAGATTGGTAACGAAGAATACGTCATTACGTGTCAGCATCTCTTCGATGAATTTGATAAGCTCATCACGGTACTCCTTCTTAGACTTAAGCCACGAAGCATGGAAGTGCAGACCTAATGGAGCACGGTTGCTATTGTAGTGACGGTTGAAATTGTGACGCAATAGACGTGCGAATTGATCGCCGGAGGCGACGTTTGAGCACGAGTCCACCATGTGACAACCGGGCAGCGACTCGTCGAAGGTCGGGTCATCACGACGATCCAATTCGTTCATGACCATTTCCCACACAGGGTGGCTACGCGATGGGCAGTTATGTGCGTTACCGTTACATTTGTGTGGCATGCGGAAGTACAGTGTGTAAGGCCAGATGGGCACACGTCCCAACGAGGCGGTGATTGAGGCATCATACACGAAGAATTGATCAGCCATCATTTCAAATTGTTTGTTGCCACCGACACGCAAGTAAGGGGCACGCATACCAATAATCGAACCATCAGTAATATTCGCAAAACGTTCGATAATCAAACGAGCGCCAGCCATTTCGGCGAGCCAATCATCGTACGAACCGCTGCTCCAGTAGTTTGGATCATCTTTGTGTGTCAATGAGAAGACCGAGATCTCGTGACCGCGACGGTGCAAATCTTGCACAGCGGAATAATTGGTATATTTGTGTGAAACGAAGAAGGTACCCTTGATCGAGCAGCCATTTGGATTCTGACGTTGACCATTGAAGATGTCTTCGTACAAATCGATATTATCCACATTGACAGCACCGTTGAAGGTGATGGTTATCATCTGTGGCACCTGTGTGGGCTCTATGGCGCCAGGTATGCGCGTACCATCAGCCGAGCAGAAACAATCGGGCAAGGCGCATTGTGTGGGGTCGCACTCGGGTGCGCGATTTGGATCGTCATCCACGGCTGTGCAGAGAAAATAAAAGCAGAATTGGTTTATGTTCTACATTGCAGTAAGGTGTTGTAAAAAAACAAACAAGGTGTCACTACTTACAGCAGGCGTTCTCGTCGGACTCATCTTTGCAGTCAGGCTTGCCGTTACAGAACAGTTCCTTGTCAAGACACTCACCATCACCGCAGGATAGTTTACCCTCCGGGCAGATGGGCTCATCAGTCTTCAATATGGGCTTAACCTTACGTGGTTCTAATTCGTGTAAATATGCAAAAGAACGTGTTAATTCATGGGAAGAAATAAGTAACGGCAGTCCAAAACACATTATCAGTTAGTGGATAATTGAAGAATTATATACAAAAGTGTGCATAGAAAAGTGATAGAGTTTGTGTGGTGTGTGATTATTAAAAAACAAAAGTATGTAATCCGAATTGTTTGTTAGTCTTTTATGTGCAACAACACCAAAACCAAAGTTCCAAAATTTTAACAGAAACCTCCATTTTTAAGCAACACAGTTTTTCGCATTTTCTCAATTAAATTCGGACAATTAAATGTGAATTAGCTGCGGTGGTAGGCGTGATTTTCAGTATCCGGTTTCCATTGTTCCATTTCATAAAGCCAGTAAAAGGTTATATTGTATTTTTTATTTGAGAAAATATGTACAAAGTCATCGACACTTTCGAGTTGCTAAGAAGATGGCACAATGTAAACGTCGCCTTATGCTGCCAATCAAGCGCCTTTCAACCGTTCAACCGAAAACTTTCAAAACTAACGCTACGCACATAGCTATGTGTACAGTGATGGCAAAAATTATTACGTCTACTTTATTTACATTTGTTGTAGTTAGCAAAAAAATGGCGCATATTGCTTTGTGTATTGGAATTTAAGACACTTACTCTCTTTTTCATCGCAGTTAGTTACTTTTGCTTTCCAGTCACAGGTTTGTTTTAAAATATCGAAGGCCAAACCGGAGGGGCACTGAATTTCTTTCAAACCCGATTTTGTACATCTAAGGGAACACAAACAGATTGCAAATAGTGTCCATTGTTAAAACTTGGTGAGTTCAATTACTTAGTTTTACCGTTAAAAATAATGTTTGAATAATAAGTTTTTTACTAAAGCTTTTTACTTAGTCCTTGTATAAAATTAAGTGAATAAAATAATGCAGGGAACGTCGTTCATATATTTTTTTTTTTGCAAAAAGTACGCAGAACTTTGGTTTTTCGACTGAATTTTTGACATTTCATTTTGCGTTATTATTTTTAAGAATGTATGCTAAAGAGGAAGAATGTATACAAAAAGGACTCGCACACATATGGAAAATAAAGAAAACAAAGATTTGGTTAGTTACATGTAAGGAGAAACAACGAAAAACGATCGCAAACAAAAATTAAATACAAAAACATAGTAAACAAGACAGCCAACATGAAATTATAGTACATAATACGAGCATACGCTGCCAGTTGTGACAGCTGTACTGACAGTTAGAAGTGAGCCAGAGAGCGACAAAAATCACCATTAGGAAATTAGCAACAAAGAGGCCAATAAATCAACCAATTTCGAATTGTAAAAAATTTCAAAATTTTTCAAAACTCGACATTACTTTCTTTAATGGCACAGCAGCTGTTATAAAGGGTGTCCGAGTACACAGTATGAAAATTTGAAACGGAAAAAGTTCATATTAAACGGTTACAATATATGTACATATGTACTATATACATACATATGTATATAAGTATGTGAATTGAAATTTGGTTTGATTTTGAATGCCAATATGTTGTGGTATTTAGCAATAAATGTTTTTGCACATTTCTCATTTTCGTTCGTGCAGTGTTTGCTAACTAAGTAGTAATACGAATAGTATATATGGAAATTGAGGGCAACGATTTTTTATTTTTATTTTTTCTTTCACACCAAACAGAAACAATAAAAATGAACAGAAAAACAAAACGTCACTGAACTTTTCAGGCCGGACCATAAACGGTCGACTTACTCTCAATTTGATCACAATTCTTGACATTCGATTTCCAATCGCACGTCTGTCGTGTGATATCGAACGCCAGGCCGCCGGCGCATTTAATGTTGGCTAGGCGCGTATTGCCGTTTTCGCCGGCATTGTCACATCTTCAATTTGCAAAGAAAATGTTGGCATTAATACGGTATTAAAACACTTAGCATAAACTATATTTCTAGTACTAAAGTTTTCGTGAAAAGAACAAACGGTATTAAAACACTTAGCATAAACTATATTTCTAATACTAAAGTTTTCGTGAAAAAAAATTTGTTGAAAAATTTTCAACCTCTATATATTTGATAATTTCTACTTAAAATTAATTTAGCTGCATTAAATGCTTGTAACATACCTGTAAACTTCACGACAGTCGCCGTCGGTATCTAGACGGAAGTACTCGTCGGCGGGTCTGTCGGCGCACACCTCTTCAACATCAACGCCTTCGAGTTTGTCTCTGGAATCTTGACATGTTGCTAAATAATGCAAAAAGAAGGGTAATAATTATTTTAAATTGTTTGTGTATTTCAAATGTTTTGTTTTTATGTTAATTTTGCTGCATTAGGTTATAAAACTAAGGTTAAGGTTAGCTTCGACCAGGGATAAAGGGATGCCCAACTTATACCAGTGTGAGAACGCCTCGTTTTTATATAATTTTTCATTGTAACAAGATCGAGCAAAATAATAATTTTTGTGCATTTAAATTATAACACCCAATATATTTTACAAATAAAAATTATTTTATATTGGACTTCTAATATACCGCGAAAGTATGTAAATGTTTTTTTATGATTTTATGGTATATTAAAATAAATGACTTTTGAACTTTCAATACTTAATAAGGTGAATTAAGCTTACTAGTTCTCAATTAATAAATATTTTTAATCATTGGAAATTGAAAATTAATATTACTATGCATCACATTGCAAAACATTTCAAAAAATATACTTAAATTTCGCATTTTCTTTAGTTTTCATTGTTTTACATTTTTTATTAGCGATCTTAAAAAAACAGAACAAATGGGTTTTTCGGCAAAATCAATTTATTTTATTCAAAATAGTCTCCTTCTGCTTCAATACAGTTTTTTGCACTGTCCAAATGCATGTCGAACGATTGTTTTAGCTCGTTGACAGTTGGCATGTCCGCCAGTATGCCGGTGCAAGCCTTTTGAAAGGTTCTACGTCTGCATAACGCTTTCTTTCATAGGCAAATGCATTTTTCCGAAAGGTGCCATATCAGGTGAATACGGGGAGTGGGTATTGGTTAAGATGTATCTTTTGGTCAAATAATCTTCCTTCGAATGTTGGATTCTGAGCAATTTTTGGTCGTCAGTCAATGTGTGCGGAACAAACCGTACACACAACTTTCGTAAGCCCAAATGCTCGGCGAAAATGCGATAAATCGATGTTTTGGAGATGTTCAATTCCATTTCCATGAACTTCAATGATGATTTCGGCTGATTATTGATGAATTCACACACAGTTTCAGTGGAATTTCCGGTGATCACGGATTTTGATTGGCCCACATGTTGATCGTGATTTATGTCTTTACGACCACTTTGAAAACGTTGAAACTCGTGTACTCTGCTACGGGATAGACAATAATCGCCATAAACTTGTTTCATCAATTGAAACGTTTCGGTAAAAGTTTTACCAATTTTAAAACAAAATTTAAAGTTGGATCTTTGCTCGAAGCTCATTTTCGCACCGATAACACAAACATACTGACACTTAAAACGCAATAACTTTACTTCCAACCAATGAAATGTCATGAAATTCTCACTGGACAATCGATAAAAATAGCAGATTCTAACGCATCAGTTGGCATATAGATAGCGCCCTTAGGGACACTAGAATCAAAAAGTCCTGTTTACTTTGGAACACACCTTGTAATATATTTTGACATTAATATGCATTAAGTACAGGAATTTGTTTTAGCGTCAGATTGCAGACTCTACCACCGGTAAAGGAAGTTTTTTAAGTTATCACTTTCCGACAATTATGGTCTTAATATTCAAGAAAAATATGTTTAAATTTTCAGCCGATCCAAAAAAAAACATATAATACAATATCAAGCGACATTTTCAAAGTAGATTTTATTATTTTCCTTTCTTGTTTTTATTAATTCTATTTTCTACTCAGAGGAATTGAAGTTTGCTCTGAAAACTACTTTTCTATAAAAAAATATCTTGTATTAATATTCATGCTTAGTGGAAATTAGCATATTTGTAACCTCCTACATTATATCACTATAAATTTAATGGGTTTAATAGCCTATTTTATAATTCCTCAAATGAAATCGAAAGAAGAAATGCTATTAGCCATTGCAAACTGGTAACGCTGGGTGCGCGTGCTACATACGGAGATAAACAGCAAAGTTGGTGAATAGAAAATCAAAAGAAAAAAATAGTGCCATGAAACCGGTTACAGCGCGGTTGTAATTGCCACCGCAAAACGCGTATCTATTGATGGTCAAAAAAAGTAAAAGTTATGCGGCTGTGGCTGCGAGCTTAAGCATTGTTGCTGCCACACAATGAAAAGTAAAAACTAATGAAAACACAAGAAAATCAACAATCTAGTTTCACAGATTACGAACGTATTGCATAAAAGCGATTATTAAATGGAACAAAAAAATAACACAAACAGCTTCATATACAAAAGAAAACTAAAAAAATTTATGGTTTTTTAGGTGGCATCATCTTTCATGTTTATATTGAATATCAGCGCAATGGAGGTAGCTAATCAAAATCAGGCCTAAGCCGCTATCATAACTTATAGTAATCTTATGCAAATTGCTTTGAAATTCACAAACAAATAATGTTTTTATTTATATGTATGTAAGTATTTACCATATGGCTGTATGCTAATGAATTCGCTGCGGTGTTGAAATAAACTGGTAATTCATCGATTCTGCTATAACTGGCCTTAATTATATCTAATTGGTAATGCATACGCCGGGCGCCCAGCTACTTTGCATAACATTTACATTTTTAAAAAGACCTGTAATCATTAATTATAGTACTAATATATCCCATTCGAAATTTTGTGCAATCGGTTAACTGGTTGTGGTGAAACCATTTATTGTTACCTCTATTGAGGTCTTTAAAATTTAACGTAAATGCATTTTTATGCAAGTAATTAATATTAATTATAATTTTTTTTTTAATATTCATATATAAATATATATATTTATAAGCATATGCGATATGAAAAATTCCACTTTCGTATTGAAAACACTTACGGATATAAATATATTATTAAAAACCATAAGTCGTTTGAGCTTCATCAAAACAAAGTGTTGTAGAGCAAAAAACATAACTGCATGGTCCTAAAAAGTTTTATAAAACCACAGCTATGTCCACACAAGTTAGAATTATATTTTTCTTCCAATTCTATTTGCAGAAAATAATTTAAATGAATTTGTTTCTAGCAAATCATCTACAATTGAAGGGTGTAATTTAAAGTGCTTTATATTGAAAAAGGAAGGCTACCTATCATATCTATTTATTATACCCTGAGTTGGCACAGGTTATTTTCTAAGATAATAGTGTAATATACGAAGAATTGTTCAGATCGGATTACTATAGCATATAGCTTCTATACAAATTGGACATAAAGTTACTAAAAGAAATGCACCTGTAAAGGGTATATTAGCTTCGGTGCAGCCGAAGTTAACTTTTTTTCTTGTTTTTTTATAACTCTTGAATTGCTAGCTCACATCTCTCTATTCAAGAAGCTAAAAAATAACTAGTAAAGAAAGTTGTTTGATTTCGGTTAAACTTTAGTTTAGTCAATGGCTTTTTGGCAACCCTACAATATTAGAACTTCGTTTATAATTGCTTTGAGTTACATTTTAACGGCATACAAACGGTTATTTATAAATACATATATAACTTCTTCATATGAATATTCTATGGTAATCAGTTGCTTAACTACGTCAAATACCAAACAAGTTGTTTGCCCATCGCTGTTCTGCTGAACGCACTCAATCGCATGCTCTAACTGTGTTGAATTGCTTGCAACACCCACGTACATATGTATGTATAAGCTCATATTTGAGGTGCAGCAGTTACACGATATGCTTTGTTTTTGTTTTTATTAGCGTCGCTCAAGTGCCCAAAGGCCAAGTAAAAGGTTTAAAGTGGGACCTTTCGTGAGCGGCCGCACCTTCGAAAACTTAACGGACAAAGTACTGTATGTTTATATGTGCTGGCAAGTATGCATGTGAGTGCAGTAAAATGGTGTCAGAAATGCAAGCAAACTTGCTGTGCATATTGGAAACTTGAAGACACCGCTCGAGACATTGCATGTCTTTAATGATTTATTAATTGTTTGTTAGCTCGCCGAAGTGTTTACTGATGTGTGCTAACTGGCCTACATTTTGTTGTTGTTGAGTTTTTTTTTAAATTGATATTGGCAAATGCTAAATCAATGCGACTTTTGCCATTTTCAAATGCAGGCGCTTGGATTCAAGTGTCGGTGGGCAAGTGTGTGTGTGTTTGTGGATGCAGACGGGTTTGAATGAGTTTAGCCTTTAGTTGTCAACCTTGATTTTTTCTAAGTAAGAATATGATGGACAGCGACATTATAGGAAACCAGTTTGTGGACAATAATTAGTGCAATTTTATATGTTTTCTTCTTCTTCTTGAGTGTCTGATTAAATACACCAGATTTTCGTTTAAAAGTTATGGTCAGCTGATGGCTTCGATTCTGCCTCATCGTGTAACTCGGCACCGGGTTGGTGCGCTCATTACATTGAATAATCTAAACTAATATTTTCTGATTGAAGGAATTACAGTTTACTTTTAGCTAGATTTTTATTAATAAATTTTTGTCTACAAATCGTCGATTCCCGATGATAAAATAACGGGAAATCTCATTATATGATAAAAAAAAGAAATAGAGTGAAATTTAACATTTAAAAATGGTTGACTTTTTACTATTTTTTGGAAAATATTACCCAAACTTTTTTTTTGAAACCCTCAAAATAATAATGTGTGAAAATCCATATTTTGCTTTTTTGGTAGAAAAATTGCTTTGAAGAAATATTTTAAATTAATATCAAATACAAATTCTAAGGTTTTGTTAATTCTTAAAAACTAAAAATTAATAGAAGAATTGAAATTAATTAAAAATCCGAAACTAACAAATATTAGCTTTTAAAATTGAGTTATTGACAAATATATAGTATTTTCTACAATACTTAAAATAATACTTCAGCATTTTAAAAAGTTAAAAGCAAAATATAATTTTAAAAATTTGTAAATATTATTTCAAACATTTTTTCTTAATTATACAAGTAAAAGAAGTCTCAAAAATACAATATTAATAGTTTTAATACTTTTTTGGTAACTTTTAAACCATATTTTTTGAAATAAAATTTAAAATAAGGAAAAAATTGCTTGCGTTAATATTTTTTTAATGAACTGTATGTCTGTCCACGTCTATAAAACAGGAACATGTACAAATTATGTAACTTAGTGAATATTTGAATGCTTAAACAGACAACGACATCATTTCCGGTTGAAGTCAAAGATAACAAATATGGAAATGTAGCGATTTCATTAAGCACAATATATTTATTTTTTTTCTTATCATCAAAATACTAAAAAAAATTTACCAAAACTTTTTCTTTGTCTCCTAAAACACTTTTTCACTCTTAAAAAATACACTTTTGAATTTAAAATATTAAAATATCTTATAAAACTCAGCAGCGAAATATTTAAAAATATTTTCTGACTATTTTTTTACTCACCCAGCGCACAGCACAGCAAAAATATAGAGAAAATTGGCAACACACGCGCCATTGCGTATGTGCTTCCACTAAAATTAAACTGAAATTAATGGAAAGGTACTTTCGTTATTTATACAATTTCAATAACTGCAGGTTGGGAAAAAATGTTATTTACTTTGTTAAAATTTGGTTAAAATCTTCAACGGACAGCTCTCGAGGTTTACACTCGATACACAGCCACGCTTACACTAGGTGCTGGCCACTGGCAACAAGTTCTATTTATTAAGATGGCCAAAACGGTGGGGCAGCGTGGTGGATTTCTTGCAGTGTGCAAGCCGCTGAAGCACAACAAAAGAAAAATTCATTGCAGAGGGGTAAATGAGAGCATACACTACACCTCGAGAGAACACTCGCGTGAATGAGTGCTACAATAAGAGCAGGAGAGGGAAGAAGCTGACGGATATAAGCAATATTGTTTAAAAATGCAGAGATATTGTTTGTTTGTACATTTAATATTTTATTCTTACAATGCCTTTAAATAAAGTTTTAATAAAAGTAGTGAAAATCTATGTAGTTATATAAGTTATATAACACTTTGAAATCAGTTTAATCAAACATTTCCATTTGTTTATTGTTATTTAAGTACACATTATTTAGCAAATCCTGTTCAGGCGCTCTCAATTTGTATTCACCACACCTGGTATACCCCTTATTGCGCAGACAAACTCACACATGCTCACAATTATATGAGTTGACTAAGCTCTTCGCAAAAAAACCGCAATAGTTTCTTTAATTATACCACACATTATTCTACTTATTGAAGTTGTAAACAAGTTTGCTGATATTTTTGCAAAATATTACGCAGCGCTTAAAATAGCCAACCTTCCTATATTTACCGTGACTCCGCACGATCAATGCTGCTTTATCGCTGTAAAGAGCGCTCTCTCTCTCTGGCTCTCTCGCTCGCAAGTGCTTTAAACTTACTCACCACGCTGTTGGCGGGGTAACATGAGTCCAATGCGTTTGTCGCTTGCGTTGAAGTCTTTTGTGGAATGTTGTGGAACCCAAGTTGGCGCTTCACTTTCAAGCCATTCAGCGTTTGGTGCCTTCGTAATTTGTAAAAAAGAAAACAAATTTTCAAAAAATTTGAATAAAAAATACTTTCTGTACAATTGACAGTAAATGCCAAAGCAACAGTTTTCAGGTGAAATGTCAGGGATGCATAAGTCGACTCTGAATTTATGTAAATAATGCCATCTAAAGGATACATAAGCATATATTTTACAATTAGAAATATCATTTGTAATTTTACAAAATAATAAGTATTTTGTACTTATATTCATATGCATTTACAACAACACTGCTTATAATGTTACCGTATGGCCTTTTCTGTGGTTGCCAAACTCGGTGTAGGCGTGTGTGAAGTTCTGTTAGTTGTCTTGTCAGGTTTTCGTTATTATTTGTCTGCTTTCAAATTGTCATTCGATATGTCCGATTATTCGATACCTTTACTTTTTCCAAGTATGCACTTCTGGTAGTTTCAATGCTTCAAAAACTAGATTGATTCAGCACTTGTTTATTTTGTTTTGGTGGTGCAATGAATCATTATTTCGAAATTGTGTCCAAACTAAATTTTTTGTATAGTATATGAACAATCTATACCTATTGGGTCACATACTAAGTTATTTAGTTTTTTCGCGCAATTTAAACACTATTTTTTTTGTGCATATTTTATGAAATTATATTTTCTTCATTTTGGTCCGAAGATTTGCTCCATGCTCATAAAATATTTGCTTCTTGCAGGCAAAAAACTGGTTCAAGTAGTTTTTGAAGTCCTCCCAGGACATGTTGCATCCTCAAGATCCAAAAAGCGGAACAAAATTTCGCATATTTTCATTCGGTTAACACATCTTCTCCGAACACACCACATTATTTTCCTCTTGCTAGAGCTACATTTTTGCTCTATTGATAGTAAAACAGTAAAGTATGTCAAAAATGGTGTTTTCGATCTTTCATCTTTGCTAGGCTCAAAAAATTTAAGAAATTTGTTTACAAGCCTTACTATATCAGTTATACAAATATGTAACGGTAAAATGGTTAAGTGTGAAGTTGGCTGCGAAAAAATTCAAAAAGATCAGCTGTTGTCATCAAATGAACGACCCAATAATGAAAATGTTGTTAGATCCCGGCTTGGCAGATAGTTCTTCCGAAAATTATTATTATTAAGGCAGGAATCTGGATTCCCCTAGAAGGTCTTAAAACCCTCTTTATATAAGTGATCACTTATAACACTAGAAAAATAGTAATAAAAGTCATCAACAAAGAAAAAGTTATAAAAAGTAAGATATCTATACTAATATTATAAAGCTGAAGAGTTTGTTTGTTTGAACGCGCTAATCTCCAAAACTACTGGTTCGAATTGAATAATTTATATAGCATCACGCTGCGACCAATAGGAGCGAAGGAAACAGTGGTAAATGTGTAAAAAACGGGGGAAATTATTTATCTTCCGTTCCTTGCGCTGCGAAAGCGGTTCAAGATACACAAAAGTTATGTATGAAAGAATTATTTCTCTTTTAATGATCTAAAAAAAAGTCTGTGAGTACCGTTTTTGTGATAACGAATTTGGTCGAAATTATTTGTTAGAGTTGTATTAACATAATAATATTAATCTTTATCCAAATAAATGTGTTGTTTGGTAATTCTTTTGACATAATATTCAGTTTACGTAAATACCAAGTGCATGTAAAAATAATTAGGTTCCTGATTATTAATCTTACATTTCTTTTTTCTACATTCTTTTTATTCATTTTCTACGTTCTTTCTTTGTCACTATAATGCCTAGAAAAAGAACTCAGCTTTCTCGGCAGACTGCTACTGCAAAGCGGCTGCGAGTTTTGCGCAGCAATGAAACTGAGGATGAGAATATGCATAGGTTGGGTACTCAACGAGCAATCATGAACAAAACCGTGCTAGGGAATCGAGCGTTGAACGTTCGCAGCGTCTAGCCTCACTAAATTTCCGAACTTTGCCGAACCGACAACGGGAATCAAGCGCTGAACGATCTCAACGTTGGGTCTCACAGATTTCCCGAACTTTGATTTTAAAATTATCGACAAATATGAGAGCCCATTTGGGGGGAGGTAGTATAACTTTCCCTTCAAAATTAGTTTTAGTAGGAGACGGGAAAATACCTCATTTTCAAAATAAAATTTAAATTGACCGCGATTTAGGAGTAAGAGTAGGTAACACTGAGGATTTAATATCAAAAGTTTACCCTGACATCAGCGAAATAGAAAATAAAGATCACCAATGAGAAACAGTAGCGTGGACGAAATTAATGACATAATTTTAAATAAACTTGAAGGAGATTTATATAGTCACATTCACATCTATTGATAATGTAATGGATCAAGAAGATGTGGTCCATTACCCACAGGAGTTTCTAAATTCTTTGAACCCAAGTGGCCTTCCTCCACATTCCCTTAAGCTAAAAATAGGCGCCCCAATAATTTTACTTAGAAATCTGAAACCACCGCAGGGGCAAACATTTAACCACGTGGGGATCGATTTACGCCAAGACTGCTTTTCACATGGCCAATTATATGTCGCGTTGTCAAGATCAGGTTGCGGAGAAAATCAATATGTTCTTCTGCCACCAGAAAATAAAACAAAAAATATAATTTACGCAGAAGTTCTTTGATAACAGAAATTGACGCGGACGAAGATAAAGACGAAGCCCAAAATCAGTATTTCACGCGGACGAAGTCGACGGCACAGCTAGTTTTATAATATCCGATAAAATTTTAAAAATTACAAAAACATATGAGGGCGTTTTGATAATGATGCATTTTGTAAAGAAAAAATTAAATTCAACATGAAACGATTATTTTGTCAAGCAAAATAATTATTAAACTTAACTCATAACTGTTACGGTCCCTGCCCGATATTGCCACAGAAACTTACGAGGGTGTAGTACCGAAGTAGAACTTGAAAAAAGCAATATCGGTCTGTGATTTGATTTTTGGTTTTGAAAGGGAATTCGGGCATTGAAATAAGGAACAGTAGAAACAGTACATCTAATATTTTCCTTGTCTCTTCTTAATTCTGACTTGAAGGAAATGTCTCCAGTAAATTGGTCCTTTCACTTTACCTTTTTGAGTAGGCGGCTCTAATATATTTATGAAGGTATTAGATCTTCCTCGGAGTATTTTAGTAGATTCCGTTACTAGTAAACCAGTATATATACATATATATAAATAACAAAGATATTCGATATATTTCCTATACAACGCGACACTGGCGTCAATTTAACCTAAAAGTCATTCACAATAATCAAGCAAAATGAAAACAGCTCTCAATCAGAATCTTAAGGCTTTTATTACTTAGTACTTGTAATTTTTCCATGTCTGATAATATACCGTTATTCGAAAAGAGCTACTATTTTCGTCTTATCTGATAAGTTTACATAACTTTTTTATTGAGTGAATCATATTGCTTTAAATCGCAGACTGAGCTGACCTGAATGTAAATCATTGGCAAACACTTCCTTAACACAGTTTTCCAGAAGCGGTCATGCATATTCGTGCATATATACAATATGCATGTCTGGCTGATAAACCTACATGTACGCACATATGTATGTAAGCATGATTGCTCTGTTGTCTGATTGCTACTTTTGCTGTAAACAATCAACAATGACCGTGAAATTATGATTATACTGCTTACTACCCCTTTTTTTAAATACCCACCTATAAGCATTTGCACACAGTAAAAATAAAATAATAATATTTTTTCAATAATAATATAACTGCTATCCGTTGCTGAACTGTGTTGGGCTGGGCCGGGCCAGGCTCTTTACCCTGTAATCAAATTGCGCATGCGCGAGTACGCTTTCAAGCTGCGCTGCAAGATCAAAGTGTTGTGGCGTTGGCTGTTGTGCCGCATGACTGATGAGAATGGAGACATTATTTAACAATTTCTTTTAGTTATGTTTACTTCACTCACTCTTCACATGAATTTTAATACGTTCTTATGTATGTATATATGTATATAAGTTTAGCTTTGGCCATAAATTTGAGAAGAAACTGCTTCTGCTGCGAACGTACCTGCAACGCATCACAAACAACTATTTCATGGAATCGCCATCGCGATTAGGCGCTAACCGCTGCGAGTTGTTCTTTTGAGTGTCTCTTGAAAGCCACTTTGAATACAAAATAGTTTTAAATGTTGTGTGCTGACTTCTACTGGATGATTTACTGCTGATAAAATCGTAAGACATTTCTTAGTCGTATAACATCGCATAGAAGAGATGAAAAACTCTATTAACCAGTATACTACGTTCGGACTAAATTCTATTCGGGTTCAATAGAAGTTGCATTTGAAAAATGGCTGAAAAATATATAATATTTACGCATATATAAATAAATTACTGTGCGCTTTTAGAACTTTTTGAATAACTATGATTTTATCTTCACATGGCTGGAACATTTAAGGGAGAATTCATGGGTAATATACAATACTACAGACCCTCATAGGTAGTCAGGGCGTATGATAGACTTTCGTATACAAATTTGTTGATTTATATACCTACATATATGTATGTATATATGTATATATATGAATGCATTTTCTTCACAAATTTTTATTTTAACAGGATGGAACTTAGGTCGATGAATTTTGAAGATTAATTTCGGCTGGAAAGCCCTAATTAGTGTGGCACGTGAGGTCACTGAGATCATTTTGGTTTAATATACACTTAGCATGATTTATGGTGGAGTTTAGAGCTTTATATATGTATAACAGGGTCGCTGCATGAAACGGTCACAGTTTCTAACTCCACACTCCTAAATTTAAAATTCAAATATTGTAATACGGCCGATACCAATAGCCGACTCTCGACCCGATATGTTTATGTTGCTTATGTAAGGTTGTTCAATAAGTTTTCTCGTTCGATAAGAGAGGGCATTGTTACTAACCAACATTTTTTTGTTTTGTTGGTATACTCTTCATATGAGCGTATGTGAAGTTTCGTTTCAATCTGTCAAATTCATTCTTTGTTTACAAGCCACTCAGTGTCGCCGTGTCACAGTATTTTTTGCAATGGAATAAGTGCAGTGATAAAATTCCTATTTTTGGAAGGTGTAGCACCAAAAGAAATTTATGAAGGAATGTCAAAAGTGTATAAAGATTGATCACAATACAATTAGAACAGTAGAAAGATGGGTGTCTGAATTTAAACGTGGTCGTACAAGCCTTGAAGACGATCCACGTGAAGGACGCTCTAAACGCGCATCAACACCAGAAACCATAGCCAAAATACAGGATTTGGTTTTGGAAGATCGACGATTGGCTGAGAGAGATTTAGTAGAGGCTCTACACATCTCATTAGGCAGTGTAAGCCATATTTTAAGTGAAATTTTGGGTTTTAGAAAGCTGTGTACACAATGGGAGCCGCATTCGCTAACAATGGAACAAAAACACATTCGAACTCGACTTTCTCAGCAAGATTTGAAGCGTTTTAAAAATGATAAAGTGGATTTTGTGCGTCGATTCATGATTATGGATGAGATTTGGGACTATCACCATGATCCTAAATCAAAATATAAGACTAAAGAGTGTGAACCTGGTTGTGCGGCTTCGAAACGAGTTCGTGTCCGGAAATCGGCCAATAAGGTTATGGCATCAGTTTTTTGGGATGCGACAGAAATTTTGTTCGTGGATTACTTGTAAACTGGTAAAATAAATAGTTCTGAATATTATTGCAACCTTTTGGACCAGTTGAAGGAAAAAATTGTTTTTCATCAGGACAATGCACCGTATCACAAGAGCATTTTGACAATGGCTAAAATCCATGAAATCAAGTTCGAATTGTTGGAGCATCCAGTATATTAACCAGATTTGGCGCCAGCTACTTCCATTTGTTTCCAAAACTCAAAAAATGTATGCGTGGCAAGCGTTTTTCATCAAATGAAGAGGTCATAACGGCTGTTGAAGCATATTTTGCTTACCTTTCAGATTCTCACTTCAGGGATGGGATCTACAGATTGGAGGATCGTTGGAGCAAGTGTATTAATGTTCAGGGAGATTATACTGAATAATAAAGTGTATTTTGAATAAAAAAATTGTGGTTTTCTTTGGTATACGGGTAATGTTAAATTTATATTATTTTCTCCATTTGGAACTTAAAAATATTTTCTTTTAAGTTACCTCTCATCTCTTATAGTGAATTAATAAAATCTCGTACACATTTTTGTTGAGCACACGCTTAAAAGAGCTATTAATCTTTGTATACTCACAACGACTGCGATAATGATAAGCATTTGAAATATACATACCATAATTTTATACTCATAATCACATAAACGAATCATGCATTAAAAGTCTCCATTAAACATCGAATGTATAAGCTTTTGGAAGAAAGAGAGACAATTTCACGAAAATGTGGTGGGTTTGATTGGGCAATATGCTCGTATTATGCTTGTATAACTCATTAAGCTGCGAAGACCAACTGTCTTTCGTTGAATAAGCAAAAGTTTGAAATGCAAACTGAATGCTGATACTTCCTCTTAGCGCTTTAGAAGAAAATTTTTTTCATATATCATGATTTCTTCTTACTCTATGTATGGAAGTATACAAGTATATATACATGTAGACGTTATTATTGCTATTTATTTCAGTAGTTTCAACAAATTTCCTGATCTAATGTCGCCACTCGCTGGTATAGCCGCGTTCAAAGCGCGACCATTATATGACAGAATGTATATTTGTATGAGTATATTTATGTAGATGTGTGTGTATATGTTTATAATGTATATGTATGTGTGTGAGCATGTACAAAATAAAGCAGCTAACATTACATGCAAAGAATAAAAGGTTTGGAGAAGAAAACCAAAAGCAATAAACAGTAATAAAATGCAAATAAAAAAGCTTATTGCTATGCAGAAGGTGAACTACTCTTTAATAACTGCAAAAGGCACTAACAAATGCAATGAAATGAAGAAACAGTAAAAAAACAACAACGCGGCACTCTATCACGCCAGCAACAGGCGACGAGCAAGCAACAACACCTGCCTGCCACCCGCAATCGCTATGGCATGTAAACCGAACGCTTGCAATAGCGGCGACAACTTCCAACTTCTCTGCGCGACCATCTCGCCCTCCAGTTGTTTCCACATGTCACTAGCGTACATTTGCTTGTAACTACAAAAATTTCCATGTACAGCTCGCTGTGTGTGTGTGCTCGAACCATTAGTCAATAGTTCAATCAAGTTCTGTGGTGTTGAGAATTCCACAAATGATTTATAAGTGCCTTATGTGCATGCAATCATATGCGAGGCAATAAGCGCATGTCCACAGTATCTGTTCATTAATATGGGCACAAGACAGAAAATATGTGAATGCGAAGGACAAGTAACACTAACCAAACACTATAAAACTAAAGACGGAATTTTTTAACTAGCATTAAGATCAGTTCCTGCCTTCCCTTATACCTAGTGAATGATTGATCTCTATGGTGAAATAAATATTCTTGTTGCTTCAATGGACAAAAATTGATAAATTCCTCAAGCTGACACATAGCTTTGGCGTTGAACATTATGCCTTAAGAAGGTAGAGAATTGTCTTTATGAATCGCAGAAAACTCTAAAATTAGATTATATTTCTGAAATAACTCCGCACCGTCTATACTTAAGTAAACAATTCAGTTGAGACAAATAGTCTTTTGAACCTCTTTCAGCTTATAACGACAATCTAAGAGAATATAGACATGTAGGCGTAAAGTTGTACTTCGAATGCTTAAGAGAGTAGACCATCATTTCTTAGCCGATAATGTAATGCCCAAGAACTGTACATTGTGTCCCAACATGGCAAGGGCCAACAGTGTGTATACGTAATATTCTTGAAATTCTTAACGCAAAGCCCAGCTGTAGCCGAACAAAGCGAATGCGCTTAGATTTTACTGGACAAATGCCAATATTACAGATATGCAATTTTTTTGTTTTTGGCAAACAAGTCAGACAACAAGACTTGTTGTTTAGCGTTACCACATTTTTGCCACAAATTTAATTTTACGAAACATTTGGTGTTGTTGTTGCGTTCTATTGGACTCACCGTAGTAAGGAATGTTAGGGAGTGTTGGAAAAACTTACTGGAAGAAAAGTGGCTGTCAGTTGTTTGCGTCATATACATATCTACATGTGGACACTAAGAGATCGTGTTATTGAAAAGCTTAAGGTCGAAAATTTCTATAAATAAATTCTAAGAGGGAAAACTTATTGACTTCCTTTTCATAAAAAAGCTGATTATCAAAATGCGCTTAAAATATACTTTTGAATTACTCATAAAAATATTCTACAGGGTGGCTGATGAATTTTGCTACATTAAGAAACTCAAATAATTTTATTAAATATAGCTTAATTAGTTTTAAAAATAATGGAATTTAAATGCCCTCCCCCCCCCTTGCTCGTTGATGCATGTGCGGCATCTTACCAAAAAGTTGTTCATTACTGCTTGAAGAGTTGAGACAGGAATAGCCGCAATTGTTTCTCGAATGGATTGCCTTAGTTCATTCAAATTTGTTGGTTTTGCTTTGTAGACTTCCTGTTTGCAATAACCCCACAAGAAAAAGTCAGGTGCAGTAAGGTCAGGCGACCTGGGTGGCCAACGGAATGTGAAGTTTCTGGATATCAGCTTATTGGGAAATTTTCGTCGCAATTCTGTCATAACAGGTTGGGCTATGTGAGGAGCTGCACCATCTCGCTGAAACCACACAGAGTTGAAAGAAATTCTCATTCGGCTCAAGTAACGGTCTCCAGTAACCGCAACGGTGTGACCGTTTTCTTCAAAGAAGTAGGGCCCGACAATGCAGCGTGATGAAACTGCACACCACACTGTGACACGAAGTGGATGCAATTCCGTCTCATGGAGTATCTGTGGGTTGGAAGTACTCCATATTCGACAATTTTGTTTGTTTATGTTGCCGTTTAATCGATCAGACATGAAAAGACAGTTCAACATGTTTCCATCCTCTTCCACTATTTGAAGCATCTTCTGGCAAAATTCCAGCGAATCGGCAAGTCTGCAGCGTTCAGTTTGTTGGCCATTTGAATTTTATATGGGAATAAGTCCAAATCTTTGTGCATAATTGACTGTAATGACTGTCTGCTTACACCCATTTGAGCAGATAAGCTTCTTGTCGAAACACGTGGATTGTTTTGTATGACAGCAGCTACAGCAGCGATTGTTTCCTCCGTTCGAACTGAAGGGTTTCGATGGTAAGGTCTTCTGTTGACTGTCCCATGCTCGGCAAAATTGTTTACAAGTCTCATTATGGTCCATCTGCTCGAATGGTCGGCATGTACACAAGACAACACAGCTGTCCATTTTGCATGTACACAATTTCGTTGTGGCCATACTAATACCTTGCACTTCAATGAAATTTTAATATTTTATTCAAAGTGAAAATTTGTATGCAAAAAATAAGTAAAGAGGTACCTATATTTATTTGTTTTAAATTATCAATTGTTATTACAAATGATATAATAGAGCTATTTTATGCTTTTATTTGTAAAATAACTTCAAGTTTGTTAGAGCATTGAATAATTTTACATTTTACATATTAGTGGCATCACCACTCTACCTCCTCTTTCTATCTTCCATTCTACTGTCAACTCTACTGTCGTCCTACTGCCGTTGGCAAATATAAGAATATATTGAAGTTAGCGAGAGCGGCAACTGTCGGCCTGCAATCGTGTAGTCAAGCAGCTGTCAAAATAACAGTGTCCATAAGAACGTGTGTATTTTAATATTTGACACATGTCGTTTGCGGTCTGTCGCGAGCATTGTGTTCAGCACTTTAGATTATAATAGCGTCTCTTGCCTTTGTGTGCAGAAATGTTAATATGTATTATATACTATATTCGAAATATTGTCGAAGCTAGAAGAGAAATAGTGACCGAGTGTCTAACAGATATATGCACATACATATGTATGTATCAGAGCTTGGGCAAAAAGCGAAAACTTTGAAGCGCGATTTCTCGGTTTTTCATTTTTACGATTATTCTTAATTGGCGGGCAATTATCATTGGCATAAAACTATCTTCTATTTAAACTAAAAAAATTAAGAAAAGTCAAGTTTTAACATATTTTTATACAACATAAAGTAATCAGCCCTATTCTGCATTTCGATTACGTTCCCACTCTACGCTCCGTCTGAGTCGAAAATAGGTATTCTGAGTTACGATTGGATTGAAAGAAGAAGAGGAAGAGCTGTAGCTCTTTCGAAATCAGCTGTTTGCCTTGAAACGTGTAAAAATGAAACACAACAAAGCAAAAATACACAAATTATTGTTGGTTTATTAAAATAAAGAAATTATATCGCGTTTTTTTTAAACACTAACATGGAATTAGTAGCGGCAGCGATATTACTTGAGGAGGAGAGCAATGCATTATTCAAAATATGCCCTACATTACTCTATTAAATAAAAACAATTGCATTCAGTGCATTTTACAGCTCCTATATTAAAAAAGTAAATGCTTTCATTTCATTTCACAGCTCGTTATATAAATGAATAATAGTAAAATAAATAAAAGGCTAACAATTAAAAAATGACTACTTTGAATCCGGCTTATAATTTGGACCTAATCTTAGCATTTGCATTTTTATTTCTACTTTTTCCTTCACCAGCTCTTCCTTAATTCTATTGTGTCGCTTCTGTTCTTCAGGTTGCTTCACTGCAGTCTCCGCCAAAGTTTCTAGAGAACGATTCAGGTGTCGTAAATATGAAGTAACTTCTTCCATTTTACCAAAGGCAGCTTCATTGAATTTTTTCGTCTCTGCATAAAATTCTTTTTGATTTGTATCTGTTGCTTAAGTAATGAAGAAGTGCTCTGCTTGTCTGCCCTCGCCTCTCTATTTTGGCTGCTAGCTCTACTGGTTGAAGGGATATCATCCGTTTCCAAACCCGTCAAAGCTATCACCTTTTCATCAAAAAAAGTTAAATTTAACTTAATTTTTTAAAATTAATTGTAGGTAATACCTTACCTTTCTCCATGTATTGGAATCTTTTGTTGGTGAGCCAAGTGCATTTAAATTCCTTGCAACCTCCTATTAAAACTCCTGTACTTCTTCCTTCGGTCGCTTTTGGAAGCCGTGCGCAATATCTCTTTTCGTGGCCATCATATCACACAATTTTTCGTATTGCTCTGCCGTTGTTACTTTTGACCTGCAAACATATCAAAATATATCATTTAAGCACAAACAACCAAGGACACCATCATTATGTCTTTTACAACTATAATCTTAAAGTTTTACTTATATATTTGAGGAAATTATTTTATCCAAATGCACGAAAATGAATATATAACGGCTTTCCGCCAACAAAACTTCAACGTACAAAAACGTAATTACGATCGCAATGCAGAATACATAGAATTGGAATTTTCGAAGTTGAATCGAAACGCAGAATACCAAAGTTGCCAATCGGAGAAAATTTCGATTCGAGTAGAAATGCAGAATAGGGCTGAATATTTTTTTGGTCAAAAGCCACTTTTTATTAAATTTTTAAAATATTATAAAATTTTACACTTATTTTGGAATTTTCTTAGTTTAACTAGAAGATAAATTATTTAAAAATATAAATCTCTTTGAATTTTTTGTTTCCGATAGAAATTGCGACCTCATTCCTGCCCGCCGTCCGAAAAATGCACATGTGAGATGCATCGGGCAATTGCTTCCCAAAGGCAGAATATCAAAGATTTCGTACCCAAAAAATTTGTAAAAGATGTTCAAATTATAACTATACAGCCCAGAAATTTCGCTTGAATCAAGTATTTCTTTCCCTCTCAAAAAAATCCTCAAAAAAATCGATTTTTTGAAGCCTCGAAAGCAGGCTCTCCCTTTAACACTTGCCATTGTCCGCGATCTTTACTGTTCGGCGACACGAGAGAAATGAGATTTTGCGCGCACACAACGCCATACACGACACACATGTGCGCCCACCGATCGTAAAAACATCAAACATTTTCGCGAACATGGGTCGGTACGCGCACAAGCCCATACACGAGTAAACCGCATGCGCACACATACCGATCGAACGCACTTGTGCGTCGTGTATGGACAGCCCGCTCCCCTGCTCCCCAGAATTTCTGAAATATTAAAATGAACGCGAAACCGCAGTGTGATTTCGTACATATAATTGCTTTTCTAAGCATTTTTGCGCCCTTTGATTCAACAGTTTTTGCTGTTATTTGTAATCCGTTAGCGTGTGTTTGTTAATTGCAAATTGCTTCAATTAAATTACGCATCGTAAGTGAGCTGGCGGCTGTCAAATTGACATAGGTTGGCCAACCGGGCAGCCTTGCACTTGTTGTCTTCCTGCATTGAGCATTGCACGGCCACTCGGCATTCAATGGGGAAGTTGGTAACTACATGCAAATGTACTACATACTTGTACCTACGTTACCACCATAGTTTGTTTGCATATTGACAAATAAAAAAGAAAAATTGGCACTTAAATCTTATGCATAAATATAAATTGCATATGTGTGGCGCATGATCACCTCTTGTGGTTTACTTCTGGGTATCCATGCATATATACATATGTATATGTATGTGCATGCATTGAATTCCTAGATAACTCAACATAGTAAAACAAATAAGCGTTTACCCTCCAAAATTAAGTTCGAAATTCAAATCTGCTATGTTGTTTTAGAAAAGATATTTTTGATTTTCACACACCAATAAAGTAACCGACAAACTATTTGTAAGAATATATGTATGTGTGGGAACACTCAAAATACGGTCTATATATTTCTCTTTGGTCATGCTCCACGATGAGCTGCAAAGATCCTATTGTTAAAATCATTTTTTTGATCAAAATTATACTTTATTATTCTTAATTGTCACTAAATGTCTTTACAGTGACCTTAGAACCATTAGTTCAGTTGACAATACTGTAATACAGTGGGCTTTTATCATTGTGAATCCTCAAACCCGTCAGTGCAAGCTGTAACTTGAGTAAAAGTTGAGATATCTTGTTGATGAGGGTAATCGGACTATTGCCACGTCCACAAATCGCCATTAACCTAAAACCTATAAAGGACCATAACTAAGCAGTAAATTAAGATATAACTGTAATTTGGTACAGGGGATCGTAGTAGCAAGGGGCACCAGCAGATACAATTTTTTGAAAAAGTGGGTGTGGTCCCGCCCCCTAATATGTTTAATGTGTATATCTCCTAAACCACTAAAGTTACAAACACCAAATTAACGAAACATGAATATTACAGGAACTTCTACCGATAATGTGAAAATTGATGAAATTGGATGAAAATCCCGCTCACTATATATATAAATATTCTGTTCAAAAATATTTAAAACGCGATAAGTCAATAACTAAATGCGCCAGAAACGTAAAAATTTGACGGTTGGATACTATGAAAAGGCTTTATGGGGGCGGGGCAAAAATTGGGCGATGGGCGTGGCACCGGCCCCTTTTAGGAGAAATCCCATGTGTCGGGACCCGACTGACCGAATTCGACAAAATTTAGTACGTGGTATTTTTCTTATCGGACAACAACCACGGACACTTCTCATATAGCACAATTTTAAACTCTACTTAATTCGTTCAGTTTGCAGTACACAAATCAAAAAGCAATTAATATAACAGGATAAAACTTTGCGAGAATAATGTCTTTAGTATGTGCCACCTTATGACCAAAAATTCTTCAAATCCGACCAAAACTGTTCAAGACCCTACGCACCAAATATATGGGCTCCAGTACCTATAGTTGACTTTTGACCGAATATATCGGTCAATGAGTGAGATATTCAATAGAAATTCAGATAAACTCCTTTTCCTGCAGTAGTAATTCTGTGTATCCAAAATGGGTGGAATCGGATCAATACTTCCCTGAGCCTCCATATACCTAACATAAAGATTTTAGAACTTATGTTTTTATGCAAACGATTATTGGATTTGGATTTTGCTACTAAAGATATAACAGAGCTCTTATTCTTGATATTTTCCTCGTTGCATAGCATGAAGAAAATAAATATTTAAAGACATAAGATACAGCAGTAAAAAAATAAAAGGCACTGATTGATGGATCTGACAAAAAAATGCAGGTTAATCTCTTTTATGTATGTTGTAGTTTTTAAAACAAACACTAAAACTTATCTTTGAAGGTTAATCTTGTCGGCTTTTGGATAGACTGGCTGATGATCTTCCGCCTTATTTCTTTTGGGGTGTGAGTTATGCAATCGACTAATATTAAAGTGGCCGAATATGGATTAAACATCAATAATTCAAATAAATTGCATCCAAACAAATTTGTGGGTCACCAATTAATCAGGCAGCCAAGTATACAGTGGACTAATAAAGTTTACATACACCTACTTAGTTCTATTAAATTACGACATGTTTATTTGTTATAAAATGAATAATTTTTTAGTTTTTCTTTAACCACTTCAAAAGATGTATATTTAACATTAAATATAGCGTATCAAAATATTTTTTACACAAATAAAAAAAATTAATCCTAAAGCTGAAAATGCGCCTAATTCATATCAAAAAAGTTTACATGCTCCAATGATTATTTATTTATTTCAGAAGTAATTCCAATAGTTTTAGCGGTTTTTTGCCTAGATATTGTTGCTATTATTGTCCCTAGACGTCGACGTATGCTCCGCATTCGATTTCTAGTATTATTTCCGGATATTTTGACCCACTAAGTCGATGATCCGTTTTTGGCTTTATTATACCCTGAACAGGGTATATTAAGTTTGTCACGAAGTTTGTAACACGCAAAAGGAAACTGCGGAGACCCTATAAAAAATATATATATATATAAATGATCAGTATGTTCAGCTGAGTCGATTTAGCCATGTCCGTCTGTCTGTCTGTCCGTCTGTATATATACGAAGTAGTCCCTCGGTTTTTAAGATATCGTTTTGAAATTTTGCAAACGTCATTTTCTCTTTAAGAAGCTGCTCATTTGTCGGAACTGCTGATATCGGACCACTATAACATATAGCTGCCATATAAACCGAACGATCGGAATCAAGTTCTTGTATGGAAAACTTTCACATATGACAATGCATCTTCACGAAATTTGGTATAGATTATTTTCTAAGGCGACTATGTAATCTCCGAAGAAATTGTTAAGACTGGTTAACTATAGCATATAGCTACCATACATACTGAACGATCGGAATCTAGTGCTGGTATGGAAAACTTTTGCATTTGACGTGGTATTTTCACGAAATTTGACATGGATTACTGCTTAAGGTAATAACATAATCTCCGAAAAAATTGTTCAGATCGGATTACTATAGCATATAGCTTCCATACAAACTGGACACATAGTTACTAAAGAAAATGCACCTGTGAAGTGTATATTAGCTTCGGTGCAGCCGAAGAAGAAATTCGATGTTTTCGAATACGGTTTTCGAAAAATTTCCAGATATTTTGAATAGGATTAATGTCTAGTGGTTGCGGGACCTATGGAGTTATTTTTATTTCCATAACAACCATTCACGTAGAAGATAAGACGTGTGTTTTGGGTCGTTATGCTGTTGTAAATAGAAGTGGCTGCTATTAAAAGCCGATTTAAGCACACTTAAAATTTAAATTTTTGTTCAAATGTTCAGATACATATGCTTATTCATGTTTTTACTAATAAAGTCCAAATATCCAACCTCAGATGATACCATATACCTCGAATCCATAACATTACCCCCACAGTGCTTTACCGTTGGCAATACATTTTTTCCTTGCGACTCCTCATTCATCATTCTCCACACTTTTCGTGATCTATTCGAACCAAATATATTAAATTTTGATTCGTCGGTGAACTAAATGTTTTCCCAAAACCAATACGGTTTGTTTAAATATTGTTTAGCAACCGCCGACCTCTCCTTTTTATTAACGTTACTTATGGCTTACGATTCGCGATTTGTCTATGAAAACCAGCACTATTCAACACATTCCCTATTGTTTCGAACGAAATTTCGCAAACCAATTTCGACATTTGCGTTTGGTCAACATATGTTATACAGTAAAATATGAAAAACTATTCCAAAAAATTAGAATTTTAAGTATGAAGTTGACTGCGAAAAAAAATCAAAAATATCAACTGTTGTCATTAGACGATCTTACTTAGTAAACAACCCAAAACATATAGGACCTCGACATACACCCTGTTCAAAAGACTGAGAACAACAGAAAGGAGGATATTGATATCATTTTGAATAATTTTAGTTCTTTCTATTTTAAATAATATTTTTCATTAATGCAAATTAATAGAAGAAATTTTTCAAGTTTTAATTGGTAAAACACTGTTACAAACATTCTAAATCCAATTATTTTATTTACTATTGCGGGAATCTTACATATGTATATACACATACATATACATATGTATATACAAGTGCAGACTTGAATATCTAGCTGTGAAATCCATTCGTATAACAAAATTACAGTGACTTGTTGGGCATTTCAATTGTTAATCCATTAAATATTCAAGCGAAACTATTTAAAAGGTGATATTTTGCTACTCCAAATTCACTTTAATGCATTACAATTGCACACAATTAAATTTAATTTCCTTCAAAGCAATTCTTCTGCATGCCAACGCTGCCCGACTTCATTCACTTCGGTCACAATGGTGGCTCGTACGGAGCCCTCCAACCAACTGGAGGACAATGGCTGTTGTTATGACGGCGTTCATGTTTTTGTTTTTGCTTTTTGGGCTCTGCTTGCGACACATTTTTCTGCTTTACCATTTATTGTACGTTTGTGCGTGTGCATCTTCGTGACACAACAACAATGCTATTGACGGAATTACAGCACATTAAGCGTCAGAAGTTGTGGGTTTCGCTGGAAATGTCGAAAACCGGTAACATTGGCTTGTCTTTATACGGTTTTTATAGCCATTCAGGTATTTATTAATGTGAAGTTGCAAAAAATTCGCACTCAATAAGAAACACTTTTCTGGAAACAAAGAAATATGTGTGACTCGGCAAAAATTTGCGAACCTTGGAGAACAAAAAAAGAGATTTGGAAATTACTTCCCCGATTATATACTACATAAGTGGTTTGCGTGTTTTGTTTATTATTTGTTTTGTCAACATCATAAAAAGATATATTTTCTTGGTAGTATATGATATTACCATAAATCCTTTGTCAAATGCTTCTTCTTTGAACTGAAGCCTCGGTTATTGCTGTCGGACAAAAGTAGAATGCGAATTGCTATTCATCTGTGTAACTTTTCGTTTCGATGCTTCTGGTGTAGATTCCGTTGTTCCATTTGATTTAATTTCAAGAATGATTTAGTTTCGTAAAAGTTATCTTTATCTGGTATACCAAGAAAACTTAATGTGTCAGGAGTCAAGTGAAATTGAGAGTATTATAATTCTTGAGGGTATAACAATTAATTAGATCGGTGGACGATTAAATGTCAATAGAGTCTTTTTCGCTTTCTTGCTCGCTTTGACACATGAACTATTAACATCCATAAAATTTTGATATGATCCCTCTGCTCTATGTATATAAGTAATTATTATTGTTTGGAGCAGCGTTGTATATTAAAGTGTATGAAATATGCAGTTCATCAATTGCTGCGGACCGGCCAAATCCTCGAATAATAACTGTTTCTTAGGACGTCATCTAAAGTGAAGAATACCTGGATATAATATTTAATCCAAAGAAATCGTCTTAAACTAAACTTAGACTCATTGTCTCAAAAACTGGCTGGATTTAATAACAATCGAACCTTTTTCTATCCTGTCATCCTATTTTCTTTTTAGATTGCAACGTTGGGGGCCGTGCACGTACCTCTGTTTGACCGCTTTAGACTAGGTATTTGCAGCGGTTATGTTCTGTCGATCTATTCCTCTGCATACTGCCATCTCAACATTACTAAGTTTCTGTGAATAAAACAGTGTAAATGCTGTGTGATGACCCCTTCCGTATTACTCTGTTTACTCATTCCTAAAAGCTGAAAAGCAAAGCATTTTTGTGGTATGTAGTAATATTCCAAGATTTATGGTATTTCTCTGACATTCACTGCTTCAAGCAGCTTTTTGGTGTTTTGCTGCTTATGGTTACTGCATTTTTTGGTTATCTGTTTCTTGGATATCTTTGTATATATAAATCTTCTGACCGTGTGTTTGTAATTGAACTGCTCCTAAGCGTCTGGACCGATTTTGATGAAATTTTTTGTGTGTGTTTAAGGAGATTCGAGGATGGTTTAGATTCACAATTTGGTCCACTGGGAAATGTTTGTTTAAATTAATTTCTCATATTTAATTAATTGCTAATTTTGGAACGTTTTACATTGGATCCGATAGATTGCGCTACCATCGCAGTATCAAATATTCAAACCTTAAATTGGCGTAAACGTGCAATAAACAAAACGATGCCAAAGTAAAAGGCGAAATCTGTAGACAAGTTTTCATTCATAATGTGGACAAAGTTGTTCATTCTTAAGTAATAAATTGGGTGATTCAATACATCTATGGGTAGCTATACCTAAATATAAAAAAGAAAGTTGTGTTAGTTGCACCATTTAAACCTCAAGAACGGCTAAACCGAGTTGGCTGAAAATTGGTGGAGAAGTAGCTTAGAACCAGGGTAAGGACATAGGATACCTTTTATCTCTTTATGTCAAAATTTAATACAACTCATAAATACAAAAATTATATTTCAAATAATAAGCATTATGTTTGTATAAATTCTTTTTCATTGAGTTATAAAATTCATAAGAAATAAAAAATTTTCCCAAAAATAATCAAACTTTAACTGTTAATATCTTTTAAACGTTTGGTTTACGAAAAAATCATAATGGACCTTTTTTGTAGAGCATTCAATTTCCTACAAAATCTAAGGAACAATATATTTTTTTAAGTAGTTGGAAGCGAGATATAAATTTTTCTATCTGATAATAAGAAAAAATAGAAAACTGTATGTAGGAGACCTTCCCATTACAATTAAAAACTCATGTTTGGATAGGCTTTCTTAGAGGTGTCTAGGAACCTATTTTTCCGAGTACCAAACGAAAAAAAAAAGTTTTTTTGTTTGAATCACTCTAATCTATATAAATAAAAATTAATCGCCAAAATGTATGTACGCTCATAACTTTCATACGACTGAACCAAATTTGATCATTTTTTTTTTAAATGTTCGTTGAGGTTGAAAGATGGTTTTTAGAAAGAAAAGTTAGAATAATTGCCGGAAAACCCCTAAAAACAGCCCTTTTCTTTTTCCCATACAAACGAATGAATGTTTGTTTGTTAGTAACGCTAAGAGAACGGTTGAACCAATCTTGATGAGATTTTCAGAGGTTGTTCGTTGTGGATCAGGGAAGGTTTAGAAATAAAAATACCTTATACTTTTTATGAAGAAAAGTCGGAAAATTGGATAATTCCAAAACGTACACATTTTTTTTTTAACTTTTGTTTGTTTTGTTTTTCAATATTTTGATTTGTAAATTATTTGAATCGTTCAATTTCGTTCGCTTGCTTTTGTATTCCGGCTATTCAAAAGAGAAATTATTGAAAATTATTCAGTGAAAACTTTACGTGTGTTTCACACAAAGAGGTCAATTGCAGATTGAACTTTGTTACAAAGCCACGAAGAGGTCGCCCTAATATCGGTCGGCGTTCTTTTTGCCATCAATGTATGGCAGCCTAAGGCAAGGCAAGGCAAGAAGTACTTCCAGAATGCGGTGACAAACGTGTGGAATTATGGATCGCGGTCAATCAGCAACCGATCGTCACTTTTCAAACAACAGTTACGATGTTTGATTGACTTTATCTTGAAGCAACGCATACGAGAATGTGGTGCTGTTGGATGCTAGATGTACTTTGTTGAGTGGAAAAAGAGAGGTTTTCCGCATTCTTTTTTTGATGATGGTTACACCAGATCAAATTGATGAAATCATTTCTGCGGAAATACCTGAAGTAGAGAAAGATCCAGTAATTTACGAAGCGGTGGAAACCAATATGATTCATCTTTTCGGTTTGTATGTCTGACAATAAATGCATGAAACACTATCCACGTGCTTTTCTTTCGGAAACAAAAACTGGAAATGATGGATATCAACTCTATCGGCGTCGCTTACCAGATAACAATAGCATAACATTCAGCATTCAATTTAGAAGAGTTAATATCGAAGTTGACAGCACATGGATCGTAGTATATTCACCTTTATTGTCTAATTCACATTCAAAACTCATATCAATTTTTAATATTCCAGTTTGGTGAAATCGATAAAATACGTTTGTAAGTACGTCACCAAAGGAAGCAACATGGCGATTATTGGTCTTGAACGATACGGTCCATACGTGAACTGCAATAAGCGCTTTGTAGGATATTTACTTTTGCGACTGTTGTGCGTCTCGCAGTTAATTTGGAGAATGGCCAAAGAGTGTATTTCAACCCAAAGAATACAGTACAGCCAGGGAAAACACCGCCAGCAACAAAATTAACATTGGCGAGTTTTTTCTCAACTTTCGTTAGTGATACGTTTGCGAGAACATTGCTCTATTCGGAAATACCCTGATATCATACATGGAATGCATCGTCGAAGAAATAGTTGCGCAGAAAGCAAGGCCAACCAGTAGATTGACATCCAGATGTGTTGTCAACTAATGCATTAGGACGAATTTACACAATCCGAAAAACGACGATTGCTTCTACCTTCGGTTGCTTTGATTAATGTAAGCGGTTCAACTTTATTTGGTACGGTGTGTGCAAGTTTTGGAGAAGTAAGACAGCAATTACAATTGCTGGAACACGTTAATCACTGGAATGAAAATGAAGTTCGCACACTTTTCGCGATAATCATTTCGACATATCAGCCTTCAAATCAGGCATAAATTTGGAAATTCTATGTTTTTCAAACGGTCAGATATACGTGGCGTGCTCGCGAGT